>NC_058130.1:594036240-594349509 GCF_016433145.1 Gracilinanus agilis
GGAAGGGAAGGGAAGGGAAGGGAAGGGAAGGGAAGGGAAGGGAAGGGAAGGAAAGGGAAGGGAAGGGAAGGGAAGGGAAGGGAGGGAGGAAGGGAGGGAGGAAGTCATAGCTTTCCACAAGTCAACCAGACAAAGGTACTAAGAATATCAGATTCTGCCCTGCTTAAAGAATAAAGAGAATTTAATTATACTAAGTACAGTAGAAATCTCAGGGTAAAAGTCAGGATTTCCATGAAGTAGCTCAGTTGGACTAAGACTAGTAATGAACACATAGAACAATAAAGCTCTCTTGCTTGCTCTCTTTCTTTGCATGTGTGTGTGTGTGTGCACGTGCGCGTGTGTATGTCCTTGTCTCTCTCTCTCTCTGTCTCTCTATTACACACACACACACACACACACACACACACACACACACACACACACACACAAACAGATGTTTACCATGGAGAAGAGATAGCTTGGGGGTCATATAACAACTATCATCAAGTACCTTATAGACTATAGTTTGGAAAATAGTTAGATTTGTTCTTTTTTGTCACAGAAAGCAAAGTTAGGAACAAAACATAAAATGAATAGAGGCAGATTTAGATTTGATTGAAGGAAAATTTCCTAAAGTTGTAACTATTCAAAACTCATAGGCAATTTTTTGAATGGAAAGACACATACACAAAGAGAATCTTCCAGTGGAAATTGGATGTTTTTGCCAAAAGGCCTACTTAAGTCACAGATCACACTAGATGACCTATGAGATCCACTTCAACCTGGGGAAGGAACTAAGTTCCTGGGAATCTAAATTCATGAACAGAGTGACAACCTAGTGTCATGTGACAACTGGCCTATGATTTTCTACAGTCCCATATTCGGTGGGAAAGAGAGAAGATAGAACATCTTTCACCATGACTGTCTTTACATTCAGCTGAAGTTGTTATTTAAGTTCATTTGTTTTAATATGTGGCAAAAACAAGAGGAAAAATATATTTTCTACAGTCATTTCTATCCAGGAGCCTCCCATGTGACTCACAATGAAATTGGCTAAATCTCATCTCTAGGAGGAAATGAAAATTCAGTAGCGTAGTAGGACATACATTAAACATTTTAATTAACTAAGCAAATAACATTGAACACGGAGTACAAACTGATAAGCATCATAATGTAGGGGGTAGAGAGGATGGAGTAACATCCTTGGAGACAGGAACTTTGATTCAAATTTCCCCTGTGACACTTAGTAGCTGTGTTACCAAGGGGAAGTCCCTTAACTTTTCTGAAGCTCACTCAACTCTCTAGGACTTCTCTTCTAAGATGTCAACATTTAGTTATTTTCAATCATGTCCAATTCTGCTTGACTCTATTTTAGATTTCTTTTTTTTTTTTAATTTTTAAACTTTTATTTTTAAGTATTTTTCCATAGTTACATGGTTCATGTTCTTTCCCTCCCTTTTCCTCTCCCCTCTTCCAGAACCAACAAACAATTCCACTGGGTTATACATGTATCATCACTCAATACCTATTTCCATATTGTTCATTTTTGTAATAGAGTCATCTTTTTTTTCCCAAACATTTATTAATATTTATTTTTAACATGGTTACATGATTCATGCTCCTCCTTTCCCCTTCACCCCCCGCACTCCCCTCACCCATGGCCGATGCGCATTTCCACTAGTTTTGTCATGTGTCCTTGATCAAGACCAATTTCCAAATTGTTGGTAGTTGCATTGGTGTGGTAGTTTGGAGTCCACACCCTCAATCATGTCCACCCCGACCCATGCGTTCAAGCAGTTGCTTTTCTTATATGTTTCCTCTCCTGCAGTCCTTCCTTTGAATGTGGGTAGCGTCTTTACCAAAAATTGTAGAGTCATCTTTTTAAAAAAAAAAAAACCCTTTCCTTCCGTCTTAGAATCAATGCTGTGTATTGGTTCCAAGGCAGAAGAGTGGTAAGGCTTAGTCAATGGGGGTTAAGTGACTTGCCCAGGATCACACAGCTAGGAAGTGTCTGAGGCCATATTTGAACCTTGGACCTCCCGTCTCTAGGCCTAGCTCTCAATCCACTAAGGTACCCAGCTGCCCCCTAATAGAGTAACATTTTAAAAACCAAAACCACATCCATTTGGGATTTCTTGGCAAAAATACTGGAGTGGTTTGTCATTTCCTTCTCTCTAGCTCATTTTATAGACAAGAAAACTGAGGCAAACAGGGTGAAGTAACTTGACCACAATCACACACCTAGTAAGTTTTTGAGGCTAGATCTGAAATTAGGGCAAACTCAGGGCCCTCTCCACCACACCATAAAGCTACCCAAAAAGTTATAGACAGATTGAAAACTATTTGGGTAGATAGAATTCTCACACCCACAAACACAGATCCCTGCCATAATGACTAAATGAAATGAAGCATAAGTGCATGTTTTTGTGTGTATGGAATATATAAATGTATGTGTGTGTGTGTGTGTGTGTGTGTGTGTAGCATATATTTTAAGGGACTTATAATATCCTTGGGGAGACCAAAGAGTTATTCCTGAAATAATAATGGATCAAGGTTCTATAGTTACCATCTTGCCTTTTCCCAGATCTGTACCTTCCTACCTGCCCCCTCGACCTTGATACCATCCTTCAAACTTTTCTAGCACCATTCCTCTCTCTGATATATAATATGTTCTGTATATATCTGCAGAGGGACATCTCTAGCCCATCCAATTCAACTTCTAAATCTAGTTATCTGCCATTAAGTGACCCATCCCACATTTTGTTCTTACTGCTAAAATAAGTATATTCCTTACAGAAAAAAAAAATGTTTCTCTCTATATTTTTTATTTGATTACTGACATCTCTTGGGTGAATTCTTCCCACTTTGTGATGTGCAGCCAACATCTGGTCCCATGAAGACGGCATGCTTAAAAGAGAGAGAGAGAGAGAGAGAGAGAGAGAGAGAGAGAGAGAGAGAGAGAAAGTCGTGACCTTGAACTTCTTCCCCACAGAAAGAGCTTTGCTTTTAAATATGAAGTCAAAATAAGTTTAATCTTTTTTTAAAAGCTACTTTTTTAAAATGTGCTTTTAAAGCATGACTTCAGCTAAGGACAAATTGGGCTGCAATGTATATTTTTAGTTCCTAAGTCGGCACTCACATGTCATATGTAGCTCTTGACCACAGAGGTTGCACACTAAATATGGGCCTGTGCTCATGTATACAGTCTAATTGTGGAATTCTATGCTTCAGGCTCCAAGCCACAAGGAATAATAGGGCTCCAGAAAAAGGAATGAGCTTAGCAGTTGTCTCCCTCCAGAACCCAATGTCGTTTACTCTGTGAATTAAGCTAAGATGTGCCGAAGAAGATTCTGGGCTCCAGTCTTCAGTCCCCAAATTGATATACTTGGTTCCTTCTGTAGCCAAGAGCTTTCATTGTTGATTCTGAAAGGGTGCCAGCTTAACACTCGTTACTGAGCAATTCTGTGGTTTTCCACATTATCCAAAGCCATGAGTGTGGCAGAGGTGTGTGCGTGGAATCCCAATTAGTTGTGAGCAGTGATTAGCAAAGGACATAAAATAAAATGACGGAGGGGCAATCGGAAGGCAGCAAAAGTACTGCCTGAGCCATGACAGGGAGGCAGAAGGCCCCGCCAGCTCTGGATGGGCGTCTGCCCCCGAGGAGTGGGGGCTGGGGGACATAAAAGGGGTGGTCTGCTAAACTCGGGACTTTTCAAAGATGGAGCCCTTATTTGAGTAACGTGGAGTGGCAACATCCTGCTTTTGTTCATTTCTGTAAGCAGACTTCAGAAAAGAAAGCACAGGGCACACAGGGAGGAAGCCACCGAAGCATGGACTTCCAATTAGACCACTCACATCACCGGAGGAAAAGGAAAATGTATCTGTCTACCGTTTCCTCCGAAACTGCTCCTGCTTTATCTGAAACCTATCAACAGCAAACATCCTAAAAACTGTACTAGGGTTCAAAAGTTCAGATGGGTCTCGAAACATGGCGGCACCCCATTCAAGGGGAGAAAGGGTCTGGGGGGCTACAGATGGGAAAGGTTAGAGAATGTGGCTCCTCCCACTCAGGCCATCTGCAAAAGCTTGGGGCTTTACAATCCTCCTGACCTTCAGGCCCGGTGCAGTTACTCAAACAGCACCTGCCAAGGATTAAGGATCCTGCTGGTGAATGATAGTTTCCCTCCTTTGGTCTGCGACTGCTTTCACATGATCGAGTGGAGGAAGAGCAGACAGAGGGGGCAGCCACGGAGCACAGCCTTCCCTCGTCCTCGGCAGACGGGCTGAGTGAGCAGTAAACACTGATTTTTCATTCCTAGACCTGTCCAAGTCACCACCTGCAAAAATCTTTGTCTGAATTTTTTCTGTGTGTTTACCTCAGTTCGGGTTTCAGCTCACAAATAATTAAGGCCTATCAAAGGAATGGCTCTAATGTGAAAAACAGATCATCTCCGGTGAGCTCATTACACTGTGTAAAGATGAATGTGAATCTTTGTTGTTGAGGGGTTGGGTTGGTTTTTTTTTCTTTTTTCCCTTTTCCTTTTCTGAGACCCAGAGAGAACTGCTGACTCTTTGAACTCTAACCTAGCTAAAACCAAGAAAGACTTTAAGAGAGGTAAAAGTCTGGAGGCATCTCGCAGTAATGGCTGATAACATCAATAAAGCAGAAATCATGCCACACTCGTTTGCAGGGTGTCCAAATACGACACCCACAAAATGACAAGTGGGGGAGTCACTTCACTGTGTGGGGATTCATAAACACAATACTTTCAGTATAAAAACAGATTTAGAATAAAGGAAAAGGAATTGATTACTTCATATAACATTTTTTAAATTTAATATAATGGGGGGAGGAACACACAACTCTTTTGAGTATAGGGAACTCCTGTTTTGGAAACTGCCTTCATTGATTCAGATCAGAAACTCATCATCCTAGAAAGTTGTCCGGGGAAATGAGAGATGATGTGATTTTCCCAGAGTCACACAGCAAATATGTGTTAAAGACAGAATCTGAATCTAAGTCTTCCTGGCTTATAGGCCAGCTGTCTAGCCCTTCCATATTGCATCACACACGTATACACAAAGTTCCCTCCAGGCCTTGTGGATAAGAAGTGTCTAGACTATCTGTGCTAACTTTGTCCTCCTGGGTATATATCTGTTTTCTGTAACAGAGAACATCTCACTTTAGAAACAGTATGAAGGAGAGAGATTGCTGGCTTTTGAGACCTGGCAGGGGTGCAAAGTCCCAAGCTTTGACCATCAGTGGCCACGTGCAAATGATCACTTCTCCATGTCTCAGTTCCCTCTCCTTTATGACATGTATGTCTAAGCATGACAGGTACTACTCATCCATCATGCTTTTTGAGATATTTTGTATTTTGTAAATCTTTACGGAATTTCTCAATGAGAAGGGACCTCAGAGGCCATCTAGCCGAGCCAATAGCATTTCTACACCTCCACCAAACACATCCCCTGATAAGTAATCCTATAGCTTCTGCTTGAAGAGATCTCAAATTAAAGCATTTAACTGTGAGCTATTATTCACTTTCATCGGCAGAGTTAGCTACTAATTCTCTTAAACATGGATAATGTTTCAGACAAGGGTAGTAATATTCCAGCAGCCCACTCTTCAAGTCTCAGAGAATGTGTGCCATTCCCTTAAAAGGACAATTTAGTACCTAATATAAAGAAAACCCAGAAAGCCATTTCTACCCTAAATATTTCCCACTGGCCTGTAATAACCCAGCTTTTTTTTCAAGAAACATAGGAACCAACAGAACTGGAAGATGGTCAAACCTTGTAACCCCAGAGGATAAAAATCATTCCTGGGTCATCAGAGAGTGACTGTGTGCCCTAGCTTTCCCCTGGAGGATTCTATTCCTGCTGTGGGTGTGGGTGTGTTTTTTAAAAGCTATATGATCTCTCTTTTTTTCCTCTGGGTACCTCATTCCTTTTACCTCTCTCTTTCTGTCCTCCTCTGGTTGTCTATCCGTCTCTTTCTCTGTGTGTTTCTCCTTCTGACTGTCTCTTTTTTCTTTCACCTACACAGACGGGCACACAATATACATGCACACAACACACACAGTGCTAGCATGCCATCCGTGTTGGTCAGGCTGGTCCCCTAACGCAATCGGGAAGACAACATTTCAGATGCATTTGATGGGGAAAAAAAAAAAACAACAAACCACCATTTAGACTCAGCTGTGGGGTTACCAAGGTACAGGAACTTAAAACTAACCTCAAAAGAAAAGAAAGGAAGCCCTTCTCATGACCAAACAACATTCTTCACTCTCTCAACCTGTGGTCCAAACCTTTCAGGGCACAGAGGACTGACGGACTCCAAATTCATATCTGCTGCATTAGCACTTAATTGAGGTAAATGTCAACTGTTGGTGTCCAGGTGTTGAAAATTGTCTGCCTTGTATTTAAACAATAAGACCAGACAGACAGCATACTTGTGGGTGATTACTTTGAAGATCAAGGAAAGGCCAAAATGACTTTACCCATCTAAGTGGAATAGTTGTTTCAAAATGCAGCGCCTGAAGTGCTGTGCTTGAGATCACAAAATGGATTTTATACATTTAAAAGAAAAAAGAAAGGCAGGCAGATCAGTGCATTTTCGGAGTACAGTATTAATGACAAGGATGACATCACCAGTAGCCAATCAGAAAGCTCTTTGGTGTCTGGTGTTCTAACAGCATTTCATATTTATGGATAAGCACCAGGAGGGTGTCAACCCTAAGCTACATTTCCCTCCCTACTCACTTCTAAATAAAGCGACTGCTTTCATTCAGCAGCCAAACTGCCAAAAAAAAAAAAAAAAAAAAAAAAAAGCGCCCCCCCCGTCTTTTTTTCCCCTCATCTCAGCATGTTTTCTGACAATCCTGAAACAATAAGTGGAAGGCTAGGGAGAATGGATGAAACCTTGTGTCACTACTCCCTGCTAACCCTTAGACAGTAGCGTGCTTCAGAACGTATCTACATAGAAGAAGGGTGATATGGGTGCAAAGAGCCCTGAGGGCTTCAAGAAAGAGAATATATACATTTGTCCAGGTCAAGGTTTTCATCACTAAACAAATAGATACGGTTGTTGCATTGTTGGGGGGCTTTTTTGGCTGATCAATTTTTTTAAACTCCTTCTAGTTTCCCATCCTTTAAAAATTTCTATTTTCCAGAAGCATTAAAAAAAGAGAGAGAAAGCGAGATAATAAAGGCTAACCTTAATGTGATAACAAATCCCACCATTCGAGCATCCATTCATTCAAGGAATATTTATTTCAAATTACAGGATTCATGTACATCATCCTAGCTTCTGGAGCAGACCAGACAAGGGTAAAATATCCTTCACCTCTGTGATTACCCTTTTTCTTCCACATCTGTCCTCCTTGGTCTTCCCAAAGCTGAGGCTCCTGGGGCTCTGGGAGGAATAAGAGGGTGACAGGAAGGTGAAACCTAGCAGCAGCATGGCATGACTTTTTTTTTAAATCCAGGACAAAGGGAATTACCAAATGAATTATTTCTATCACCTATGAAGCATTCTCACCTGCTCAACTAATTGAATGTTTTCTACTCTGAAACATATACCTACAAACACATATTTGTTTATTTTTTTCTCCCAATGCCCTAACAACTCTAAACTGCAAAAAGGCTGTTAACGCAGGAGTAAAAACAAAATTATCAACCTGCATCAAAGATTTTGGCCCTTTAGCAAAAATGTTTTAAGAATCAGGTGAGATAATACTGTGAAGCACTTAGTACAGTGCATGACACATAGTAGGTGCTCAAAAAATGTTGATTCCTCTCCTCTTTTAGCATAGATGATAGTTTGACATGATGACTGGGAACTAGTGACATATCAAGCAGATAGTCCATGCCATTTATAAACTTAACCAGTTATACGAAACTAAAGGAAATAATTGAGCACAATAAACTTGCCTTTGTTGTTGTTGACTTGTTTCCATTCATGTCTAACTCTTCATGATCCCATTTGGGGTTTTCTTGGCAAAGATACTTGTGTGGTTTGCCATTTCCTTCTCCAGGTTATTTGACAGAAAAGGAAACTGAGATAAGAAGGTGTAAGTGATTTGCCCAAGGTCACACTTACTAGTATCTGAGGCTGGATTAAAACTCAGGAAATAGAGTCTTACTGATTCCAAGCCCAATGCTCTATCCAATTTGCCACCTACTTTCTACAGGGCCCATACAAAAAATAGGTACTTTTTGATACTCTTTTAGGTACCTAAAAACCAAATAGCCTATACTTCATGACTGGCATGACTCAAAGTGGAAAGAGAATTTAACTATTCATCTATTAATTAAATTCAAAAGATATTATGTATATAAAGATAATAGGTCATCTGTTTGGGAAGGGATAACCTTCCCCAGCAAATGACAGATTCCAGAGTCATTTAATCAGAATTAGCTTATTTGATTTACATTGCATCCTTCCAAGTTAAAGCATTCATACTTCCTGCAGTGCACTCCATAAAGCACATACAAATAAGTTAAAGGCTCTCCTTCCCTTCTCCACCCACATAATCTCTTCCTCCTGCAGGGCCTCCAGTGAAGTTGGTTGAACTTCAATGCAAGAAAAAGACAGATGTGTGTGGAGCAAAGGGAAGGACCCTGACCTGCTGAGTCCTGAATGCAAACGTTATCTAAAGCTTGGAAGAAAAGGCAAGTGGGAACCTCTTTTTTTTTAGGTACCTTGTTTAAGAATGGCATTATCAAAAAAATAATCCCTTTTTTCCATATGCCAAGCAAAATCATGTCTACAAAAATGTAGAAATTTTGAAATTTCTAAAAATTTATAGCCAAGACAAAAGAAATAAAAAACGCAAGAAATAAAAAAAAACCTTTAATGCATGACAAAAAGAAACAAATTTAAACCTCAGCTGGGATCAAAATTTCCAAAACTGGATGTGTATGCAAAGGTTTCTGAGGGATCTTCTCAATACTATTTTCATAATGCAAATGGAATCTTTTCTAGCACATACCTATTAAGAAGCTCTTGTAACAGAGAAAAGATTGGTTTTGATTATCCAGCAATCACTTGTACCTGGTTTGAAATGCATTATGCCAGGGTGGTAGGCTGGCAGCAAACTTCCCTTCCTGATGCTGTGTAGTTAAGGCTAACAATTAAAATTAATTTGAAGCCCCAGAATACATAGCAACTAACAACAACAGCAGGAAGTTCCTGGCTGGCGACAGGAGTAAAGCAACCGTGGATTGTTTTGGTTTGGTTTGGTTTGGTTTTTAACCGTCACAGATAATCTTGATTTAGGCACATGTGGTTAATCAAAAGTTGATTGTACCATATGGTGACAAAACCAGTCATGGCTTTAATTGAAAATTCTACCATATTTTTTAGAGACATTAATTTGTTAGATGTCAGAATCCTCCTATTTGCATAAACAGTGGTGTAAAGTAACTATCCAGAGGAAGGGAACTGCTTCATTGGATAGAGAAATAGCAGAAGTCCTTGGCAAGCTAAGGTCATGCATGCCCTCTTGCTCAGTTACTCCCTTCTTCAAATTCTACCAGGGTAGGAATACATACACAGAGACACACACACAGAAATCCACCTATATACATATTTATACACACACACACACACACACACACACACATACACACACACACACACACTCACACACACATATATATGGGTGTATCTATATCTATGTAACAGATTTCTCACTTTTCTGCTTAGCACAATGCTCATACAATAGGTGCCCCATAGAACTTGCCAAAAGATGAGAAGACTAGTCACTTTTTTTTTATGTAGTTACTCTCAGCTATGGAAGAACTAGTAGGGATTTAACATGAAAGAATCCTTTCCCCATTGTGTGGTCCTGTGAATTTGGGCCAGGAAACAGATTTGAAGCACTCAGACAAAGCACAGAAATTCTTGAGACAGTCCATGGGCATCTTAATATTATTTGCTTCATTTCTCTTTCTGAAAATTTGCAAAAATTCATGCAATCTTTTTTTTTTTAATGAATCCTCTCATCAAAAGAAGCAACATGAAGTAGCCGGTATTAAACACTCCTCTCATGAGATTATTTCTCTTCTTCTTCATTCTCTGGCTAATGTATATCTTTCTGTCAGTCTGTCTCTCCTTCTCTGTCTCAAACCAAAGTTTAAGAACTATAGGCAGCTGGGTGCTGAGCCTGGAGCCATGAAGATCTGAGTATAATCTAGCCTTCTTTACTAGCTGTGTGGCCTTGGACAAATTACTTAACCTTTGTTTACCTCAGTTTCCTCATTGGATAATAATAGCACTTTCTTGTCAGGGTTCTGGTGAGAATCAAATAAGAGAATATTTGTAAAATACTCAACACCATGCCTGGCACATAATAGGTGCTGTAAAAATCTTAACTAATTATTAGTTTCAACATTTATTAAATATATGACTGAAACAAACTTCCTGCACCTCACTTAAATATAAAATGGGTATAATATTTTATTCTTCTGGGATATAAAGAGGAGAGTGCTTTGTGTATCATAAAGCACAGCTGAAATGTGAAGTATTAAGCCAACTTCCCATATACTAAAATTTTAGAGAACTTGACTTTTATCATTCTCCCATCAGCCCTTCATCTACATTTGTGGAGGACTCTTCCATAAAGGAAGTTGACGATTAGAAGGAACATATCTCATTCTTGAAAACCACAAAAATTGAGTAACTGCAATTTTCCCTTGGGATCACTCATAAAGACAAAATATTGCATTGTATAAGCCTAATATGGAATTTCTTAGTTGCATTTTACATTCAAATAATAAAAGGTCTGGAGAAGACTAGTTCTTTTAAAAAGAGAAAAATAATCATAATCGGCATTTAAATTTGTTTTTATATATCAAAGTCATTTGAGGGACATACTTGAGTCGCTCTAGAACTCTGATTGTGGCCTTGTAACCTTTATAAGAGGCATCAGAAATGCAGAAATGGAAACAACTTTTCTCCAAAAAGCTAACACAAAAAAGTACAGAGAAAAAAACCTTAAGATGAGAGGAACTGGAGGAGACTTCCAGCTCTAAATCAATCACCTTATAAGGACTCCTTTTCTGATACTTCCAGGGCTTCCTTTCACTTAATTAGCAAGAGATCACCACAAGCCTGCAAATTATTTAAACAACAAAAATTCTATTTATTCTGAAAACCTATCAAAGTGGACTTTTATGGCCCTTTCCACTTATACGACATCATTTCTCTAAGACAGGAAGTGAATAGCTCTAAGGTAAAAGGGGAGGGAGGAAAAAAAAAGACTTAAAACCCTAAACAACTTTTTCTTCTCATACATTATTCAGTTCAACAAATATTTATTATACTCTGAGAGTAAAATTTTCAATTCTGTTTACAGTGACTCAAATCAGCTCTTCTAAACATTTAGTCTGAATGGTTTGCATCTCAAATAATCTAATTTGGCTTACATATAAAATTAGATTCATGTCTGGAGCACCAGGTCATCTCTCTCTATTTCCCATTCCAAGTACCAGGCTGTGTCAGCAAAGAATGTTTATAGCATCAATATATTTGAGATCAAAGGAGAACATGGTTACACTAGTATCATGGGTCATGTCACACACAGGGAGAGAGGCAAAGAGAATGAATACATTTAAGTATGAGCCATTGCAGGACTGGAAGGGTATGTTTTAAAAAAGTGATTTTGAAGACTTACCTTAAGATTACTAACTATAGCATATTAAAAGATTACCTAAACTCCTGATTTTTTTGGCCTCCTTTTCCCCCACCTTTTATCATGTAATATTTAAGTCAAAGAGGTAGAATATTCATTTTTATGAGAACACAAGACAACCACTGAGATATACATTAATCCAGCCGTATGTGCATCCATCTATAGATTTAGAGCTAGAAGAGACCTTAGAGTACATCCTCTCATTTTAAAGACAAGGAAAAGGAGGCCTAAGATGAGGTAAAGTCATTTGCTCAAGGACCACTTGGGGTAGAGAGTATCAAAGTCACAATTTGAAGTCATCTTTTAACTCAAAATCGAACTTTTCCGGTGACTTTCTCCACTGAGTCATGCTACCAGTCATAAAAAAAATGGAAACACACTTTATTGTAGTAAGAGAAACAAAGATGTCTAAATTTGAAATTTTATCCTTAAAATCAATAAAACCGGGGAAAAAACTCTTGATGGACAGATTTCTTTATATTTCTGTCTTATCAACTATGTATACAAATCATTACCTAATGTCTTGTTCAAAAAAAAATCTATACTTAAAATTTCAGGATTATTTCAAATTACAAATATCCTACTCAGTAGTTTAAATTTAGATTTGCCCTTTTTTTGAATCATAATTTCATAAACTCTTACAGTTAAGCATAGCTTCAAGTTTAAACCCAGCCTCAGACACTCACTAATTATGACCCTGGGCAAGTCACTTGCCTCTCTGTGTGCCTCAGTTTCCTCCTCTTAAAAATTGTGATAATAGGGGCAGCTAGGTAGCTCAGTGGATTGAGAGCCAGACCTAGAGACGGGAGGTCCTAGGTTCAAATCCGGCCTCAGACACTTCCCAGCTGTGTGACCCTGGGCAAGTCACTTGACCCCCATTGCCTACCCTTACCACTCTTCCACCTATAAGTCAATACACAGAAGTTAAGGGTTTAAAATTAAAAAAAAATTTAAAAAATTGTGATAATAATAGCCCCTGCCTCCCAAGGTCATTGTGAGATTTAAATGAAATATTTGTGAAAGCCTTTGCAAGCCTTAAAACACCATATAAATGCTAGATGTTTGTTATTGTTGTTGTTATTATATATAATAGGACTTTGGAAGAACAGATTTACCTGAAAACTTATATGTCTAGTCAAGAGGATTTAAACAGAACATTGAGGGGAAATAAGAAAACTGTCCATAAATAACCTGTCATATTCCATTGAAATTAGCAAGTCTTAACACAGGAAAAAGAATTGCAATGAAGATACCCATAATATCCAAGAAAAGAAGTAGAAGTAATACATATTGTCTTGTTGCATTAAGAATTAGTAACAAAATGAACTAGATATCTTATCATAAGATATCACATTGGGATTAAAAAAAATTTTTTAACCTTTGAAGGAATGTAACACAAGCCTGACATATGGAAAGGCAAGATAGGTGATATTCAAAATGACCAGATTAGGTTATTTCAAGACATTTCCATGAGTAAATCCATGAACCACAGGAGAAGCATGGAGAGAGCATTTTTGTGAGGATCAATGGAGAGAGAAACAGAAGTTATACATAACAGAAATATTTAACAGACCACTTAGACAAAAAAAAACTAGATTATACTAGATTATAAGTTCTGAAAGCATATTGCAATACTAGTGTAACCCTCAGACACTAGGAGGCTTGTCAAGATTTATGAAAATGATTTTTTAATGGCACAATTTCATAGTAATATGGTTCTTGCATGTGTACTTAGGAAATAGTGCATGACAATGTCTCCCGTTAGAGAGTTTTTACTCTTTAACAATGGACTTGGGGGTGAAGGGGAAGGATTCACTTCTGTGTGGCTCCTAGAAGTGTCCTAAGCCTTCATTCTGTGAAAACACCAAGAAACATAAGAACAAGGTCAGCTTTAGGTATGGATGAGAAATGAGATTAACTCTACCAAATGCTGTGTTTAACAGAATAAAAATGACTCAATTATAGACAGGAACCAAATATATCCAGCTGAACTAAGGCAAAGGTCAGAGCATACTACAAATATTGATGAAGCACTTGTGATTTTATATAAATATATATGTATATACATGTATAACAATATAGTCATGTACGTCTCCACTTGTCTGTTTTGAGTTCACCTTGTATGTTCTTCCATGGAAACTTAAGTTTGAAGAGGGGTACTACAGATGTTGATACTACTAGACACTGTTGTCATGTTGTTATTTCTTGTGGTCAGGGTCCTTTAATCACCTTCTTCTTTCCTTGTCTTCTCTCTTCTAGTCTCTCAAATATCCTCAAAACCCCCACTGCACTAGTAGAAAAAGGAGAAAATTCTTCTCTTGTGTCCTAATCTTGCATTAGCTTCCTCTCTTTCTACACTCAGAAGAAATACAATTCTCATGATCTTTATGATAGGTGTTATACTGACACAAAGACATTACTTTAGTTATCAAGGCATTTCACAATTCACAAATATCCAACCATCAAAAACAACTAATTTCTTCATTTTAAGCACAAGTTTAACAGAGACAATTTGTTAATTAAATTCTCCTGCTTAAGCATTTCTATTTATAGAAGAAAAGATAATCCAAAGGCCCAGAAACGCATCTTTCATTTGAAGATCTCTCTCTATCTCTATCTCTGAATAAGTCATTGTCAAGTTAAAATTTATATTATCACCAAACATCACATAAATGGTAATTTAGGTATTTAATGGTAAATCAGGTAAAAATTCCATCAGATAAAGCACAGTAAAGAAGTTCAAATTATAGTGTAATTCATCAGACAAAACAATAACCACTTAAAATATTGGTGTGCCCTTGGAAAATCATTTTCCTAAATCATTCATTCCTTCCTGTTCCACCTCCTCTAGGGGTTCCTCTTTCATTCTCCTTGAAAGCAAACCTAAAAGATATTTCTATAAACTAAATTCAGCAAATATTTCCTTCTTCTCTTGGAATAGTGGTAGCCTAAACTGTTCAATGTATCAATGAAGAGAATATTGCTCTTACGTGGATTAAGCAAGCCCCCTGTCCTTTCTCCATCACTGTCTTAATTCTGTCTATGATCAGAAAGAATACTATATACCTCCATGAATTTTTAGCCAAGTGGTTAGGCCTTTGGTGATAGAAAAAAAATGATTTTGTGAAAAAGCTTTATTTTTCTAGAAGCATGATTACATATGGACAAGATTTCATTCATTTCAAATAACTATGGAAAGGATACCAGACCAAAGTACTCTCCTAATATTGTTTTATTGTTGTCGATTGTCCTTTATTTTTGAAGAGGACCAATGGCATCACTGGTGATATCTTGACTTGTGCATAAATTGCATATATGGGACATCGGCAAAATTGAACAAAGTTGTCATCCTTCTGTTCTCTTCTAAGTCATCAAAGTCAAGAGGCAAGACAAAAGTCAAGATGGCCCGAGATGTAGCAGATGATTTTCGAGTCTTGTCTGACCAAGCTCTAAGCACTCTATAATGCCTGTTCCCGTTACATTCATGGCTGTTGGAATAAATTGTTCTCATCCTCTCATTCCACCAAGGAAATCTTCACGTACTTGGAGAAGACATGGTCCTAACTCACCCTCATTGGTTAACCTCAATCTGGTTTATCCCTTCTGCCAAAATGGTTTACCATGTTGTGGCCATGATCATGCTACAGCTTCTTGGAAATACACGTGAGAGTTGAAGTGCCAGGTAAACACCAAAAGTAGATCAGCAGCCCTAAAAAGGGCTCAGCAAGCCTTCACACCAGAAATGCTAGCCTAAGGAAGGAAAAGAGGGAGTATAGCCTGAGGATGTTTCCACACAGCAATGACAATTTAATCCTTCAAATAGTCATGAAAGTACAATGTAGATAACTTCTACCCTGTACCAACAAGGTGGAACTGCTTGCCAGTGCAGAAAAGATATGATTATTGGCAGAAAGTAATCATGCCAACTTAGAAATCATGGCAAATATGGAGGAGAATATTGGGAATTCTGATTCCAATGAGAAATTAAAAAGGGGGGGGGGGAAGCATTTAAAGAGACTAACAAGGAAGCATAAAAAATTCATAGTCTAAGTCATATATTAAAAAGATATTTTAAAAAGATGAAGCAGCAAAAACAGGTCAAGAATGTTCAAGGAAATAATGAAACCTGAAGGAAGAAAACCTAGCAGGGGCAAATCTCAAACTATACTGATTTTCCATTAAAATAAATTTGGTATTAGTTAAGAAGAGATGCTATTACTCAATGAAACTGATTAAGAACATAACATACAACCATAAATAAACATAGTAATCTAAATGTTCAAAAATCCCATATTACCCATGTAACTCAAATATGATAAAATTGTTGGAAAAAATAGAGAGCAATCTGACAGAAACTAGGTATCAGGCTATACACCAAAAAAAGTTCCAAATGGATATATTATTTAAAAATAAAAGGTTATAAAATAAATAAATTAGGGAGATATGGGAGAAAATTAACTTTAATATCTATGGATAAATCAAGAGTTCACAACTAAATAAGGAAAGGAGTGGATCATCAAAAATAAAATGAATAAGTTTGGATTATATGAAACTTAGAAGTTTTTTCATAAACCAAATCAATATAACTAAAATTAGAAAAGAAATAGGTAACAGAAAAATAGCAACAATTTTCTCTAGTAGTAAGTTCTCATTTCCAAGACATATGAGGATTTAAATAAATTTTTACACAGAATGCCTACAAACTTATATAAATAATAGCCATTCCTCAATTGATAAACAGTCAAAGGATATCAATGGGCAGTTCTTCAAAGAACCACAAACTATCAATAGCAAATTGAAAACAATGATTAAAATCATCAATAACTCTTGAAATACAAATTAGAGCAACTCTGAGGTTCTACTTCATACCTAGCATTTTGGAAAAGATTACAAAAAATAAAAATAAAGGAAAATGACAATTATTAGAGAGAGGATACAGGAAAAGAGCACATTAATGCACTGTTAGTGGGTCTGTGAATTGGTCCAACAATTCTGGAATGCAATTTGGAGCTATGCCCTATAAACTATGCATACCCTTTGCCCCAGGAATACCTATGGTAGATGAGGCCTATGCCCCACACAGATCAAAGAAAAAAGGAAATCATTCAGATGTATAAAAATATTCATAGCAAATCTTTTTGTAGTAGCAAAACCTGGAAAATAAGCAAATCAATCAGGGATAGCTGAACAAATTATTGAATATATTAGGATAATATTGTGTCATAAGAAACTATTATAAGGACAATTTCAGTGAAACCTGGGAAGATTTGTAAGAACTGATACAGTAAAGTGGACAGAACTAAGAGAATTATTTACATATCAATGAAACTAAAAACAAACAACTTTGAAATTCTGATCAACACAATAACCATCCATGATTCCAGAAGATGAATGAAGAAACATGTAATATGATGATGGTTTAGGGGTGATAAATAAAATAATTTTTAACATGACCAATGTAGATTTTTGTTTTGTTTGACCATGCAAATTTGTTACATTTTTTTTCCTTTTTCTTTTTCAATGAAGGAGAGGGCTGAGAGGAAGAGAAAATCAATTTTTGTTTACTGAAAAAATGAATTTTTTTAAAGATGGAAAGAACAGGCAAATGAAGATAATAAAAAGCCAATAATAAATTAAGTTGTCTATATACTCAGGAAACCAAAAAGAATTTTCTTAAGAAACTAGTTGTTGCTGTGTATGACTTTATTAGTATCAGCAGTGGAAGGATCTAGGACAATTCCAAAGGACTCATAACAAAAAAGGTTATCCACTGCCATAGAAGGAACTGGTGAGTTTGAATGCTTGAAGCATAACATTACCTCCAAGAATTTTATTTTAGTGTAAGCAATGTGTTTGTCACAATATGACAAACATGAAAATATGTATTACAAGATAACACATATACAACCTATATCATATCACCTGTTCTCTTGGGGAGACAGGAGTGATAGAAAGAAGGGAGGGAACATGGATTGCAAAATGTCAGAAAATAATTATTTAAAACTGTGTTAACATATAATCTGGAAAGTTTGTTTTTAAATTAAAGAAAATATTTTTGTAAGCTTGAGGAAAAACAAGCCAGACATAGAACTACTTCCTGGCATATGAGGGCCTTTGTAAAAAAAAAAAAAAAAAAAAAAAACTACAGAAAGAAAGTAGAACTCTTTAACTCCTGTTTCTATTTTGCTTTCTCTACGAAAAAGACTAATCCTTGCACAAGGAAAGACAGAATGAAAATGTTTAATAAGGAACTGAACCTCCAATAAGTAAAGGAGTGATGAAAAATCACTTAACACACAATGAATTAAAAACAATAGTCCCATATGAACTATCTCCCCTATACCAAAAGAGCCTGTGGCTGTGACTGCCTGAGCTGCTGCTGGGTAATGATTGAAAAATTCTGTGAAATGGGAGAGGTGCCAAAGGAATAGAAAAGGAAACATGTCCCCATCTCCAAAGTGAAGGAAATTTGACTTTTCAAACTGTTAAGTCAATGATCCTGATTTCTTGGGAAAGTTTTCTAAGAAAGGGCTTATGAAACCAAACCTTCTTAAAGTGATGATGAATCAAGAACAAATCAAGCAGGAGTAATACATTTCCTTTTTCAATAGTTATTTGAGGAAGAGATCCAGAATTAAATAATAAAAATGTACCTAAATTTCAATGAGGCATTTGACATAGACTCTCATAATATCTTCATGAACTTTCTAGAAATATATTAACTAGGCAACAATTAGGTGGATCACAGCTGGTTGAAAAACTAGACTACCATAATGGTATTTAATGGCATGATGTTAACTTGAAGGTAGATATCCAAGACCATGCTATGTGCTTCTATCCTGGGACCAATTTCATTCAAATTTGTCAACACTACCTCAGAGGAGGGCAAATGCCTTGAAGCTAGAATGTCCAGTTAATATAATGAATGACAGAACTAGGAACTCAAAAGAACTTCTCAAGCTATAAAGATGGACCAAAGCTAATAATATGAAATTTAATAGGAATAATATAAAGTCTCCCTTTTGAATTTTTTAAAAATCCAGTGCGTAAGTTATAGGATCAGGGAAATGCAACCAGACATTTCATGTTGAAAAGACCTGGAAGCTTTTGTGGGCAGCAAGCCCATACAACTCAACAAGTCAATAATGGACTAGCTCAGGTGCCAGCTCTTTCACAAATCCTTTGGGGATCCTCTCAGCCAAAAGGGATGCCTGCCTCCTCATACTGCTGACTCGCTGACCTACAACAACAGAGTCTAAGTGTCTAAAACAAGAGATTTAATGTCCCACTATGCTCTTCTCTAGATAGACCTCATCTGAGGTTTCAAATTCTTTGCTAGATATCATAAATTAGGAAAGACATTGTCCCAAGTAGGAATGCACCCAGGAAAAAAAATGTCCATGCTACGTGTACTGTAAACGATGGCATATTAGGATCAGCTGGAGAAAACAGCTAGCTGCTTAAGTTTTGTTTTTTTTTTGGGGGGGGGGGAAGACTCTGGATATACAAGTGCTATCTTCAAGTATCGGAAGCCTTAGCAAATGGAAGAAGAATTAGACTTGTTTTCCTTTATGCCAAATAACAAATCCAAGAGCTTGGAATTTCAGAAAGCAGTTTTACCTAAATATTCAGAAAAAGCTTCCTAAAGGCTAGAGGTGACCTAAAGAGAAAATCAGTGCATTAGAAGATATTGATTTCATATGAGGAGAGCTTCAAGCAGAAGCTAAATTATTCATTTGGTGTGATACAATGGAGGGCAGTCCTGCTTAGGTATGGTGAAATTAGGAACAGATAAACTCAGAGACCAGTGAGATTCTAGATAATTCAGAGAATACCAAATAAGAGCTATAATTTGAGGTGGCAGTGATTACTTGGCAAAGAAGGTCTCTGAGCTTACCCTTGAAGAACTAAAAGAATTTCCATAAGTCAGTCAATTTATTAATTATGCCTACTGTGTGTGCCAGGCTATGCTAAGCACTACAGATCCAAAGAAAGGGAAAAAAGACAAAAGAGAATGGAGTAGGGAATCTACTCCAGGCATTGGAGGGGACAAAAGATTTACAATGAGGAGAAAGCCCAAAATATAAGTAGTTTGGTAGGTTTGTGAAGGAAAATAGTGTGAGATAAGCCTAAAAAAAGTCAGTTGGAGCCAAATTGTATAGGGCAGTGGTTCCCAAACTTTTTGGCCAACTGCCCCCTTTCCAGAAAAAATATTACTTAGCGCCCCTGTGACATACTATCACCACCCCCTTACAGTTATTCACCACCCCCAAATGCACCTGTGGCCATCACCACTCCCCTGGATCGCTTCAGCACCCACTACGGGGTGGTGGTACCCACTTTGGGAATCACTGGTATAGGGCTTTGAATTCCAGGATGGGATATTTGAATTTTATTCAGTAATTATTGGGGAGCTACTGAAAATTTTTAAGTGAGGAATGACATGATAAGAATAATCAATATTATAAAGCACTTTAAAGTTAGCAAAGCACATTATCACAAATTAAGTAACAGCCTATATCAGTAATAATAATTCTATAAGGAAAACACTGCATTTATTATTACCCCTTCTACATATGAGAAAACAGGCAAGAGAAGTGAGGTGGATTTTCCCTGGTCACCCAGTTAATACTTATCTCATGGGACAATATTCCAACTTTCCCTGACTCTAAGTCTAGCACTCTACCTAATACTTATCTCATGGGACAATATTCCAACTTTCCCTGACTCTAAGTCTAGCACACTGCCCCCCTCCATATTAAGACAATGATCCTGATGTCTTGAGAAAGTTCTAGAAGAAATGATTTAAAAGTTTTTTAGAAAAGAACGAGGAGAGATAGGTGTCAAGAAGACCTGTAAGGAAGCTATAATAATAGTTAACCTGTAGGATGATAAGAGGATGAGGTAGGCTAGTAGTAGTAGAAGTAGAAAGGAAAGGGTAAATAAAAGAATATTAGTGGGACTGAATCAATGAGACATGGTGACTGATCTGATGTGGGGTTTTGAACCCAAAGACTAGAAGGACTTAGGCACTATCAATGGGAATAGTGAAATGAAAAAGGAGGACTGAGGGCTTTTGTTGGGGAGGAAGAATATGGTGAATTAAAATTTTAAGCAGAATTAAAAGGTTCACACAGTAGAAGAAACTTTATCAGCAATCAATAACTTTATTACACCAATAACTTGTTTTATCTTATCTGATGCTATATATTATTATATCTTGCAATTTCGTGACCAAAAAGCACATCCATAGAGATGGCTATTATATATATATAAGACAAAGCCTATGAATAGAAATAGAAATACTATATATGATTTTACTAGAAATCAAATTGATTTGCTTGGTTTTCCCCCTTTCCAGTAGAGGAGAGAGGGGGAAAAGAAGAAAAAATCTAGATGAAAGTTTGAAATCATAGAATAGAAAAAGGTAGACTGATAAGTCTGTTTCCCAAGGAGATTAGGGAAAAAGGAAAAGAACCTACATATTCTGAAATATTTATAGCATCTCTCTTTGTAGTAGCAAAGAACTAGAAATTGAGGGGATATACATCATTTGGGAAATAGTTGAACAAGTTGTGGCATATGATTGGGATGGAATACTACTGCACTATAAGAAATGCTGAGTATGTTAGTTTTGTTTTGCTTTGTTTTAATGGAAAGACCTACATGAAATTAGGAAAAGTAAAATGAGTAGAATCAAGAGAAATATTATAAACAGCTACAGAACTAATAGTTGAAGAATAACATGTTAATGTCTAAATCCAAAGAAAGAACTAATAAATAGAAATACAAAAGACATAGTTTACATACTTTTTTTTTCTCAAGTCATATCTTCTCTGGTATGGGGAGAGGAGAAAGGGAAATACCTGAGAATGATGACATAACCAACAAATAAATAAATTAATGAAATAAAGGAAGGAAGGAAGGAAGGAAGGAAGGAAGGAAGGAAGGAAGGAAGGAAGGAAGGAAGAGAGATAAAAAGGAAGGAAGGAAGAAAGAAAGACATGAGTTACAGGGGAAAACACAGAATTCACTCTCACAAACCATAAATACAATTCAATGTACTAAAGACTAGAGGAGACATGGGTACATTTGTTCTGCCCTTAAGGAGCTTTCAATCTAGAAGAATGGAAGGAATCTACAAGGAGAGATACTGTAGACAGATGGAAATCATGTCAAAGGCAGCTCAACAATCGAAGGTTTTCCTTGATCCTGATTCCATTTATCATATAACTAACTAATTTAGGTGATTAGAATTCATGGTGCTAATGAGGCCAAGGTCATGGATCATGGGTTTGAGTTTCTGAGGTTCAGATTTCATATTTAGGTGCATAGAAGCACTCATGCATGTGTGTGTGTGTGTATGTGTGTGTGTTTTCTCTTCACAATGGCAGAAATGGGAAGAATAAGCCATAAAATATGAGTGGATCAACATAAGTCAACTGCCATTATAGGAAAAACACTTCAAAGTATATTTTTACATTCCAATGGGGCTATAGTATCATCTTCATAAATATGAAACAGAAAATAAGTTACTAAATCAAAATCAATGCTTACTGAGTACCTACTATGTACAAAGTATTATGAAATATCCTGATATGCCAACCTGATTACAATTTTTATGCCTCAACCATTGGTCTGGGTTGAGCAGAGAAAAGGGAGACCTCCTCTATTCACAAGTATTTGCATATTTCTATTGAGTTTATTATTATAAGTCCTAGGCACCTTAGGTTCCCATAGGACATTTAAATAAACGAAACTTGAAAATTCTCTTAAAAATGAGATGAGAATGTTTTTAAATGTTCAAACAGACACCCTTCAAAATTAAGTATCACTCACATTCAGTACTCTGTTCCCAAACTCCCAGAGTGATTTGTTTACATTATGGACTAATGTCCCTGCAGGAAAAAATAAACTAAGCAGTTTGGGCACTGTAATAACAATAATCACTAGCTTTGCTTTTTTATTGGTGCATTTATACAGAAATTGCAAAAACTGTTTTTTTAAAGAAAAAAAGTTTGCTGTAGGCTCAAATCTTGCATGCCAAGCTCCAGTCCACAGTGAAATTTAACAGCCTCATTATATACTGTAGAATGTTGGGATTATTATAATGGAAATGCTGACACAACATTAGCCAGAGCTGGCAATGCAAAGACACTGTTTTAAATATATTGACTCTCTCCTCATGAAGTCAATCCCAAGAGACCAAAGACTTGGTGCTTTTCTGAACTATGTCCAATAAAATTCACCAGAATTAGAAACCATAGTTAAGTAAACTTACATCACAAATGTAACTTTATCTCTCTTTTAAGAAAGAACAGAAATCTCGAACTTCAAGCCTGAAGGCAGGTATTTTTGAGTAAAGGACATAAATTCTGGAAAGCAGTTGCCCAATTTCATACTAAATCATTAAGCAGAGTAAGGAAAAAAAGAAGAACTAATAAAAAGTAGAGGGGAATACAATAATAAGAATTTTTAAGAGAAAAGGAAAGAGCACAAAACTGAAAGAGCTTAATATCATACTTTTTACATAAATTAGTTTATAATATATAAAGGAATTTTAAAAAGTAAAAAGAAGCAAATGAAATAATGGTGAAATGTGGCAAGGAACCAAATAAAGCTACAAAGAAAGCTTCACAGTTGGGGTAGTGCTTTATTTCTATGTCTTATTTTTAATTGAATTGTATCTCAGGAAATACATCTTCAATATTAATTTAATAGACCGGAGATGGTCATCAGGGGAGGTGGTCAGCAAGGCCTGAGCAGTGAAATCTTGCTTTTACAAAGACTTCAACTCAAATTATTACAATTTCAAGGCTTAAGAGTGTGTATTTGATGAGAGAAAAGGACTATGATAGGCAGTCCCCAAGGTTCAGTGCTGTGGGGTTTATTGATTATTACATTTCATCACATAATCAATAACTACAGCAAGAAGGCTATGTTGATTGTGAAGATTGGCAGCAACAAATTCTACTGGATTGTTTTTACCTTCCTATAGTCCATTTACTGGCAATGCAGATACCCTGGTTTGGTTTTTCAAAACTGATAAGCAAGGGGAAATTAGTGGAAGCCAGTATATCCCTGTCCCCCATAAAGATTCACACTTCTTTCAATGATAGGTTATTGCATTCTAACATACAAATGATGATTCCCTCCCTTCTTTCCTTCAACCATATGAATACTCAGAGAAAGATTGATTTAGGAAAAGAAAGAGAAGAATTCCTTTCAACATTAACAAAACTAAACAATAGTGGAAAGGTTCTATCCTCTTTCTTCCACCCCCAACCTCTTCCCTTCCTTCCTCTACCTCCTCCCACCCACCCACCTCCAACATAATATTAGGAAAAGAAGGGGAAGAATGCATCTTGAAACCTACAAAACTCACAAAATGGGCATGTGCTTCTAACTCTTTAACATGCCCGAGTCATTGCTGTTCTTTTCTACTGGGCTGAAGGTTACTAAAAGGAAGGGGAGGAGGAAGGGGAAGAGAAACAGAAAGACAGAGAGAAAAAGACACAGAGACAGCATGAGATAGAGACAGAGAAGCAAAGAAACAGAAACACTAAGGGAAGGGAAAGAAAACAAAGACCCAGAGAAAGAGACATGGACACAGAGAGAGGAAAGAAAGCAACAAAGAGAGACAGAGTCACAGACACAGATACAGAGAGGGATGAAAAAGAGGGGCAGAGAGAAAAACACAGAGAGAGGAGAGACTAAGAGAGGGAAAGAGACATAGACACAGACATGGAGAGAGGGAAGAAAGAGAGAGAAAGAGAAAGGGAGGGGAGAGAGAGAGAAGGAGAGAGACAGAGAAGGAGGGAGGGAAAAAGAAAGAGAGGAAGAGAAGAGGAAAACAGAAAAGGGAGGGGAGGGGAGAAGAGAGAAGAGGAGAAGGAAAGAAAGGAGAGAAGAGGGGAAGGGAAGAGAAGAGAGAAGAGGGGAGGACAAGGAAGGAGAGGGAAGGGGAGACAGGAGGGAGGATGGAAAAGAAAAGGGAGGGAGAGGGGAGAGAGGACAAGACAGGACAGGACAACAGATGAGGAGGGGAGAGAGGTGGGGGAGAAGGGAGAAGGGGGATGTAGGAGGGAGAGGAGAAAGGAGAGGAATACAGGAGGAGAGGGGAGAGTTAGGTGGCACAATGAAAAGAGATCTGGATTTGGAGCAGAAAGCTCCAAATTCACATCCTGCTTCAGACAGTCACTTACTAGCTGTGTGACCCGGGATGAGACATCCTTTCTTTTCCTGCTTAAATTTCCTCATCTTAAAAGGGAGACGATAATAGTTCTCTCTCCCTCCCCCTCAAGGATGGGTGTGTGGCTCAAATTAAATAACATGTGTGTTAACTGCTATTATTTGCCAATGCAATCGCTTGGTGAGGCTCCTCATGCCTCTAGGTTCCCAGATCTCACAGAGCCAGCCTGGTAGAGTAGAGAGGTGCTTTGTCCAAGCCATTGTCCCCCCCCCACCCCCCTCATCTTTCTGGGTCTGAGCTATTAAGTCCTAAGCTTTAAAGGAGTAAGTTGGACTGGTTGGGGTCCCAGGTTCCTTCCAAGCTTTAAATCTGGGATTCAGTGACTTGAGCAAGATTTAAACCCCATGTATACAAGCTAGCCATTTACTGAGGGTACAAAGCCAAAAACTTTCAGGTAAGTATAAACACTAAAGAATTACTTTTTACTTAACTGTGGGAAAAGTTATTAGTTAGCAAAAGACTATATATACAAAGTTATTCAACCACTTTGCTGGAAGGGAGTCAAAACAAACTAAAGTTTAACTAGAGTTAGAAGATGTCCAGGCTTGGTTCCATGTTAGGAACTGGGTTCCAAAGGCCAGGCTACTCCATCTCCAACAGGATCAGCCTCTGAGAACTACCCGGGGCAGATCCTAGGATGTTAGAGTTCTTCATTTAGCTCAACATTCCTGGCTATTTTTAATGTAACTCCAGGAACTGATGGAGCCCCAGGCTTACAGGCCTTTGCTCCCAAACTCCTCTCCCCTTCCATAAATTAAATTAATGAGGAGTTTTCTAAAAGACTACATTCTCTTAAAGGCTCTGTTATTCTGAAGTTAATAGCTCTGACATGTAGCCAGGCCAAACAGTCACAAACAGCAATAACTCTCGCAACAGCTCCATTGCTTGGCTCCAAATGCCACAGAACCCTACCCTGAACTTTCTTCCCCTTTGACTATCACTTGGCCTCTCCCCCAGACTCCTCCCTTTCTCTATAACTTCACAGAAAACTTGAATTCAGGGGGGGAAAAAGGCCAGTAGAGAAGTCCGGAATATGAACTCTGACAAAAGGCATTCAGTCATGATGTTACTGTGAACTGCCCTTTCTCTTCCCCTGCTTTTCCTTAAAGGAAAGGAGGAAAAAAGCCAAGTGTTAATTTGACTACACTGAAGAATTTTTTAAAAATCAGCTGACAGAAAGTGATCCTTAAAAAAAATAAATGAAATGCAGATTTCTAAATGATGCTGGCATACTATCCTAAGACCTGGCTTAAGCATTTTGCAAAGATTGCATCATACTTGTGGATTCATTTTTTTAACAAGAGAACTATAAATATATATGCAAATATTTATATAAACACATACACACTTATATATGCACAATGAAGTAATCAAGCAAGTTAGATGAACAATTGCTCCAAATCATATTCCCAAATGATTCCTAAATGAATCAATAGATGTGGAAATCTGAAAAAAAAAATGAAGGAACAAATTGATTTCAAATATAGCGTGTAGGTAGTGGGTCCAAGTAAATGCTTAATCTTTCGAGCTCTTGAGTTATGCAATAACAAAAATGCCTCAGCAAAAAAAAGGTATATTTAGCAGATGGGTTATCCATTTAAAAACTAATAAAAATTAGCTACTTGGTCTCTTAAAGGAAGACCTTTCTAAGTGGAATGTAATATGATTTCCTTGATCCATAAAACACTGATCACAAAAATCTGACCTAATGTATCAATTCTCTTTATAAATATATAGAGAGATGTATCTGACCTGTTAACTAAGCATGGCTTTAATTGGGGAAATAATCATTTTCAGTGGGCTTCAGAGAAAATTTAAAAAAACTTCACTCTGTTGTGTACTCTTTAAGCTTTTCAGTTGCCAGGCATTCAAAAGTGTTCAAAAATAAACTGCATGACATGAGGTGATACATTTGGGGGTATATTCCTTCAGTATGAGGAGTAGATTTGGATGCCTTTTGGGGTGAAGGATTAGGTTTTGAAAGTCTGATAAAATATACTAATTAGGCAGGCTTCCCTGCTTATTCTCTATCAATTCATATATCTATCCATCCATTCGTCTAGTTATTCATTTCTTTATTTAGCTATCCATTCATCCATCCATCTATCTGTCTATCCATCCAGCTATCTATTGGTCTATATGTCTCATTTTCTGTGTGATAATAATACTATCATTTCTATCACACTTTGGAGATTTCAGAATACTTCAATATATGTTGTCTCATTTGATCCTTCTGGTAACTCCATGAAATAGACTGGACTCATATTATTAATCATCTTTTCGTGAACTATAAAAAAGAAGTACAATGAGGTTAAATGGTCAGCTTAACCCAACACAGCTCCCTTTGATTTACTTCTAGTGCAGTGGTATTCCACTGCATACTACCCTATATCAGCTGCGTGCTCTCTCTCCCCGCTACTCTTCCCTTTCCTCTCCCTCATCATGGCCTCTTGAAAGATTAAGAATAAGAAGGGTGACTGAGCAAAAGAAAAACAATTATCCTATCACACATCCCTAAATGCAGAATATCAAGCTAGATGTCATGAGCCATAGATAAATGAGTAAACTTGTTCCAAAGTAGAATTACATTTTATATAAATTATTCTCTTGTATACCCTACCTTCTCAATGCTTTGTTCCAAGACCTGATGTCACAAATATTGGCCTGATTTACTCTTGGGAGTTACTCTGAGCCTGAGTTTGGGATGTTATTGAATATTATTTCAACTAAAAACATACTTAGCAAAGTACTGTTTGTTCCTTAATCCATTTTGCTATTAGGTGGAAGTGCCCTAACACTCAATGAAAAAGGACTCTGGCAATATGTATTATGAAGAGACTTTTCCCCACAGTTATTCCAAGTGCACACACTTAAAAATCAAAGTTCAAGTAAAATACCCAGAGAATGGAGGTGGGGGGGAGGGAGATCTAAGAGAACAACAAAACTAATTATATTTGGTTGTCTCAATAGCTATTCCTTATTCAATTAAAATGCTATTTAGACTAAGATAATCCTTAACAATCAAAATAACTCTGCAGGCAAACAAAGAAGTCAAAAGTTAAAAAAATGAGGCTGAATGAGCAGTACCAAATGCACACTTTATTGAACCACTAATGCTTTCTTTTTGTTTGTTTGCTTTTCTAGTAGCTACTCTAAATTAAATAGTACGGTCTTTTAAATTGGTTCTCCTTTCACTATATTGAAGTAGCCAAACCATGGAGTACATAGAATGAATTGGGTTTACTTCCAGGAGCCAATCCACCCAGTCCATGCTTTATACATGCCTATGAATTAGATAACTGTGAGGAGAAAAAGATGACCTAGCAATATATGCATATCAAAAATAGTTATCTGTCAGGTTTTGTACCAGTCAATGTGGCTCAAAGTGACCTTTCCCCCTCTTTCTTCATCCTTTTTATTTTCCATATGCTGCTGATTTTAATGACTTCAAGAAATGAAAAAAAGGCCAGAGGATAAGAAGAAAGGTGGTAGAGAAGGTACAGTAGTCAAAAGTCAAGTTAAAATCAAAAGACTAAAATTTGATTCCTAGCTTTGCTCCTTACTTTCTCTGAGGCTCTAGGCATGTCACTTTCTCATTTTAGGTCTGAGTTCTCTTACTTGTAAAATGAAGAGGTAAGACTAGTTAATCTCTAAGGTCTATTCTGTCTAGAAAATTCTTGGATTCTAAAATTCTCCAAATGATATAGCCTATAAGAACAAGGGTGATCCATCATGGGATAATGACTGGGAATTAGAGATATGCAGAGATAGAGTAGGAGACAAAGTGGAAATTCCAAAAGGTCTTTTTTACACACACACACACACACACACACACACACACACACACACACACACGCACGCACGCACGCACGCACACATTTTACTAAATAAAGTAATAAATACTGATAATATGATGTCCCCAGTTTGATGGTTTGGAGTTAACAGGAAAAGGAAGGTTTTCCTGATGAACAAATACATCTCTATCCTTCCAGATGTGATGCTCCCCCATGAAGAAAAAGTGCTAGTTATGCCACTAATTGCCAACCATTTTTTTAGTAAAAGCATTTTACTAACAAACACAGAAACTTCCATTGGTATGTTTTTGCAGGTGGGCTTTAAATATAGCTGTGATATGGAAAAAAATGGACAAATATAGTACTTAATGAGAAGGATTAACCAATACTACACCACCAAAAACCTTTTTTTTAGGTACAATAACAGGAAATGTTAATAATAATAAAAAATTTCTAGATGAGGATCAGACTTAAAAAATATCACTATGTATACATGTATAACTCAGTGGAATTGCTTGTTGGCTCTGGGAGGAGGGAAGGGAAAAGAGGAGGGAAAAGTACATGAATCCTGTAACCATGGAAAAATATTTAAATAAAAATTAAAATAAAAAACGTTTTCAAAAATATCACTATAAGATACACAGATAAGTTAGCTGATCCAAAAGTATTATTTTAAAATTATTATTACTGTTGTTATTAAACATTTATTAAGCATTCAAATTTTAGAAAGTGCTGTCAAAGATGGGGATGAAAATAGAACCCAAGACTCCTGATTCCCACATGTCATCAATAAATCAAGCAATTTTTCTCCATCCTCTTAAATAGCTGTAATGTACTGGCTATTTTCTAACATATGGCTAAAATATTTATATTTGAAGTGCTTTCAACTTATATTCCACATGATTAACAATCATTAATATTTATATGACTTCATAAGTAGCTGTAACTTCAAGGTCACAGCAAATAAACATTTAAACTAAGTAAACATTCAGTCACAAGCTGTAAAATGTTCTAATATTTAACTGATAACCCTAAACCCTAACTCTCCTCTTCTTCCTCCTCATTGAAAGTACCTTTCCAGAGAGATGTCCATTAGACACACACACACACAAACACACATTAAATAACCCAGTGGCCTGAAAAAGTTAAAAGTAGTTTCTAAAGATCCTCAATTTAGAAATTTAAAGCACTAGAGAAATCTGTTTTATTACCATGAATTTCATAGTATTAAGGATCATTTATATTTGTAGAGATCATTACAGCTTGCAAAGCACTAGGTCTCACTTGACACTTACGACAAGCCCAAGAGGTAGGCAAATATCGTTTCCATTTTACAGGTGAATAAACTGGACCCAAGAGAGAATGTGTCCAAGATCAGACAACTATTATACAGCAAAGCTGAGACTGAAACTTGGCTCTTCTAACTTCTGACTCAAATGTCCTTTGTTTTATATTATGCTGATTACATAAAATACTGGCTTAAATCAGCATTATGAACATATGTATAGTGTATATTTATACCTATATATGTGTAAGTATACACATACATATACTGGGTATGTATGTTGTGTACAAATATATAGTTTTTGCATTTGTATTTGTATAGAGAGAGAGTGGGAGAGGGAAAGGGAGAGAGAGAGAGAAAGAGAGAGACAGAGACAGACAGAGAGAAAGAATTCAATAAATGTGTCTTAATGATATGGAAAATATCCAAATTAACAGCAAATGTCTAATAATCCTCTGTGTCTCTAGTGTGCGTCTTTCTCTAAGTCACCCATTGAGGATCCTACCAACACATTTTAAGCCTTCCTTCCGGAAGAACTTTTTACATTGTGTTGGTTATTAGTGTAGCTTTTGGGTTATCTGTCTGTCACCTCTTGCTCTTGCTCTATGACTAGCCTTCCTTCTTTTCCAATCATATACTTCCTGAACTTTCTTTATTAAATTTCTTAAGCACAAATCACTACTAATAATCAGTTGCAGCCAACTTACACTCACTGTAAGGATTCTCTCCTTTGCTGTTTGGATCACACACAATTTTTATTCTTCATGGATCATAGTTTCCACAATTTGCAGCTATGTCACATCAGGAGACCAGGTTTAAGATGGAATTTTGTGTCAGAAATCAGTTTAGGATTGCCAAAAGTGTTGTACAGTTCTCCAAATTCAATCCATTTTACTCTGTTGCCTCTGTTTAATTCTAGGGAAAGAAAAGGAATATTTATTAAATATCCAACCAGGCACTATGCTAAGCACTTTTTACAAATATTCTCTCACTTGATCCTCACAACAACCCAGCAAGCAGAGTATCTAATCAATTTATAATCAATAATAAAGTCAATTGACATATTATTTTTACATAAGATAGAAATTGTTACTGGCCCCATTTTATGTTTGAGGAAAAGAGAAGTTAAGTGACTTTATCAGGGTCATATAACTAGCAACTATGTGAAGCTGAGGTTGAATTTGGGTCTTCCTGACTTCAGGCCAAGCACTCTCACCATTGTACCACTAGCTTCCTCTCATTCTGGGACCATTTCATTATCTTCTACAGAATTCCAATGCCAATGGTTCACCAAAGAGTGGGTTATCAAAAATAAGCCATTGGGGCTCAAACTCAGAAAGCTTCTACTAATTTGGAAGAGATTAAATTATGGACCAAGCATCAACATAATTAAGAAAGGAAAGGTTCATTCACCAATACTTTGACAGTTTGATGAGTTTTGTTTTGCAAAAACATAGCAGCTCAAAAAACAATCAAAATATTTGAAATGACCCTCCATCCTACAAGTTCCTCTTCTGCTTCCACAATGACAATAGAAGATTGGTAGAAAAATGGTAATGTGTGCAAAAAAAATCACCAAGTTTTAAATAGTCTCCAATACTCCAATGGAGGTGTGATTTCATCATTTTGTGCTCACCCTCCACAGTTCTTCTAGCAAATGAGCCATGCCTGTTCATCCTATATGACTCTTATCCACATATATCTGTTGTGAAGATCTCTCTAATATTCTGGGAGAATTTCTCAAGTTCTCATGATATTTCATGGGACCAAAGTAATATGTAGGTTGTGCAGCAGTTTACTCTTACTCTAAGTCACTGACTGTGATTTGGAAGAGGGAAGGAGGTTCTCTAGTCACACATCTCTCTGATGGCGTCCTTTAGATGATTTTTGAGTAATTCTGCCTTTGTAATGTGTTGCAGCCTGCTCATAACCTGACCTTTATAGATGAGTAATAAAAATCAGTTTAACTCTTGTTACTTTAAATATATATGTGTGTGTATGTATATGTGTATATATATATATATACATATCATGCATATATGTGTGTATATATATTTAAGAATAGATAAATAATTCAAAAAGAAAATTGCAAAGCTAGAGCACATTCATATGAGGGCAACCAGAATAGTCTTGAGTTTAACTTCACAGGAAAAATTGTTGAAAGAACTGGGAATGTTTAGCCTGGAAAAAACTTAAGAGGAACAAGATAGGTCTCTTTCAGCATATGAAGAATTGCTATTTGGAAGAGGGTTCAGGCTGCCCAGGAAGCAGAACCAGCAGCAAAGGGTAGAAGCTGAGAAGACACAAATTTAGACTTGACTTCAGAGGAAATTGTCTTAATGATCAGAGGCAACTAGGAGATGTGGACAGAGAAACTATATTCTATACTATGCAACTGAAGAGGAAGAATAGGAAAGTTAAATATGTGTGTGTATATACATATATATATATACGTATATATATATCTCATATCATATATATGCAAATATTTTAATATATACATATATTTTAATTTCCTACCTTTATATTTTCTATATGTGTGAATATCTTTATATATTATATGTTTTATATATTACATATATTTAACCATTACACACACACACACACACACACACACACACACACGTTAGATATAAGTAAACCTTCCTAACAATGATAGTCATCCAAAAGTGTAATGGGCTACCTTATGAGATAGTGGATTCCTACTTGTTGGAGATTCTGAGGCAAAGGATAGAGAGCATCATTTACAGGGAATATGATTAAGGGACCTAGACCTCAATTTCCTTTGTCAGTTGATCTGAACATTATTTTATCTCTAGATTCAGGAGTTGCATTTCTGAATTTTTCTCCTTACATGTCCCTATAGGATTTGTTGCCACACTTTAAAAAATTTTTTTTCTTTGAAGAATAGATTATAATAATGCCTCAGTCATTTCAGAATTGCCAATTTTACCTCCTCTATTTTAGAGATACTATCTCATGACATCCCTTCCCACATTTGTATAGTTTATATTTCTAACTATATCCTATGTAACTCTTCTACTTACCTAGCATCGCGTGTCCCACAAAACCAAATTTTAAAAATCATTCATCAAAAAATATTTAATTTATATTACTGAATTAAAATTATATCCCTTGAAATTTAGTTCCGAAACACTTAAGGACTTTCCTTTTCTTGTTTATACTGACTACAATGTATTCAAATAGGAAACATAAAACAAGATAAAGAATTCTGACCAATATGTCTACCTAAGGCCACCAAACTAAGCTCCTACAAGGAAGTTTCCAATTATCCCACCCCTTGCTACATTCTTCCTAATGAACGGAAATTGCAATCAGTAGATTAACCATGAAGTAAATTCATATAAAAAGTATCATTAAAGCAGATTAAATTGAAACAGATGTAATTAAGGCCTCTGAAAGTAATTTTGACTAATACTTTGTTTACTCATAATATAGATGTAGCAACCGCTAACCTTAGGCACTTTCAGATCTGTTTTATATTTTAATTATGATATGTGCTTTTATGTTCCAGTTCAAAATATCCATTATAGGCTTGAGTAGCCAATACTCTATAGCTAATGACATTTAAAATGATTTCAATGTTACTGGCCAAATGCCATAGAGGGACACTAGAGCTTCTAATTTGAAATCTACATACAGAGTATTATCTACACACATACAATTCAGGTTTCAGCAAGGATATTATTAAGAGTATTTTTTAATTCATAAAATGTTGCTATATTTGTTCATCAGATACTTGTATCTGGCCTACCATGATCAGAGAATCAGAAGGAGCTTCAGAGTCCATCTAATCTAATCCCCTCATTTCACAGATGGTTTTGTTCTGCTTCAGGGAGTTCATTCTCTTTGGTAAAGCAAAAGTTGTCTCCATGATGAAAAGGGTTTTTTGTTTGTTTGTTCTGTTTTTAATTATAATTCAACTCAAGGTGACCCAACCCTTTTCACTTAACACCTTTACTTTGCACAGACATGTCTGCCAAATTTTCCAGACAAGTCAGAATGCCAAAGAAAATTATTCCTTGACCCTACCAAACATTCATCTGAAAGATAACATGGATGTTGGAAAGAACTTTCTTTAAATGCCTACTTCTCTCAGTCTCAAACTGCATCCCCCCATCCTTGCCCCCACCCCACCTCTTTCCCCCCATTAAATTTAACTGTTTTCAGGGTTATGAAATTCAAGAGCAAGCTGCTTCATTCTCAATTGGTGGTCATCTTTCAGGTGATACTTAAAGTTTGAAAGAGCAGGCCAGATTTCAATTATTCAGTTGAGTAAGAAGTTGCTGATATTCACAGATAATCCAAAAGGCATTTTTTAGCTATGCATTCGACTTCTTAGCATACAAGAATTATTTTAAATTATGAAAAATTGTCTTGGTTGATTTTATCTACTGAAGGCACTAAAAAGAGAGAAAGGTAGCAAAAAGAGAGGGACAGAAAGACCTACAGACAGAGACAGACAGAGAGACTTCCTGAAGGTACTTTTAGCTATGGTTCTTTCTGTTTTCTGTCCAGGTCAGGTAGACCTATCAGCCTACAGTATTCTTAACTTCAAACCAAATGTATTCACTTTTATCATATGCATTCTCTTCTTGTGGTGCCTTTAGGATTCAAATATTTAATTCAGTCAAAAAGGAAATTCTACCTTTGCATTCCTTCTCCATCCCAATCCTAACCTTATTCTGATTGGTATGAGCCTATTGCTAGATGTTCCTTCAGCTGACTGGCCCTTGCCCTCATAGGAATGTACTACAGAGGTGTTATGAATTGTGTTAAAAAAAAAAAAGTAAATCAGGTCTATAATCTGAAAGGACCACTGGATGCTAGAAGACCTATGAAATTCAGCTCCAGAGCCAATGAGGATTGTGTGCTATCTATCTCTTAATCCTGAGAACTGACTGTGTTTCCAGAGACATAATAGGCTAGAGAGGGAATGGGACAGCTACATAGGAATTATAAACATATAGAGTTTATGAAATAGAAAAAAAAAAAACAACAGAAACTATCAGCTCATATTTTAGGTACTCACCTTGCGATAGCCCATGAATAGTATTATTCCAGGCCCAAAGGTTATCCTATTTTTGTTCTACAATCACTCATTCTCATGGTATTATCCAACAAGAAATAAGATGTGTGTATAGAGACAGATAAAGATGGATAAATGGATAGATAGATAGATAGATAGATAGATATAGACAGATAATATTTTGAGTCTTTAATATTTACTTTGGGAAGCAAATGTCCATGAAAATGACTGGGTCAAGAAAGAGAAAAAGGAAGTCGAAATCCACATATGGTTAGAAAATTCTAACTTAAAAAGCACTTACTAATAATAAGAGGTTTCCAACAATAGAGGTGATCATCTCTTAAAGTAGTAACTATATAGTCACTGGAGATACACAAATAGAGGCTAGACAGCTATCTGATAAAGAAGGACCAAAAACTTAAGTAGAAAATTGGATCACATGACCTGTGGGGTCCTTTAGAAGGGCAGCTACCCCTCCAGGTAGATCATTTTCACATCCTACAACCCCTTGGTCTCACTCCCACACTCTGTCTCCATGTTGCAAGGGTATCCATGTTAGCACTGAATATAAATAAACACAAACTCTTGGACATAATGATACTTCAAAGATCAGGCTGTTAATATTTTTCTTAACTACAGTAACAACATCCTGACCAACTATCTTAGCCAGCAAATCTCCTCCAAAAAAAAAAAAAAAAGTGATCTGACAGATGCCCAGAGGTGAAGAAAATCTTAGTATTGAAATGCAACTTCTAAAACTAAACCCCAGCAGGCTCTTTTGAAAAGAACCAGAAGCAAGGTTTTGTTTGTTTGTTTGTTTGTTTTGCTTTTCAAATAGCTAAATCCTTAGTGCCAACATTAATATTTACATATAAGAGATTCTCCTCTCACCATCTCCTAATGATTATCACAATCACAAAGGCTTTAAAAAAAAGGGGGGTCTGAGAGAACTTTACAGTACAGCAGCCAATAGGAATTAATTTTAGTTTTTTTGGTGTTTTTTTTTTTAATAGGTTAACTGACTAAAGCAAAAAGACTCAGACTATGAAGGAGGTTCCCCATTATACCCAGACACTATTCTTTTCATGTCTTCTAATGTACTTCAAGAAAATGAAGAGATTTGATGATTTTCACAAATAAGTATCCATTTTACCCTCTGGGTATGATATTTATTTACTCTATTTAAATTTCAGGGAGAGGCAACTACACTTTCCCATATTACATCCTTCTACCTATTTATGACCCTCTTTCACTTACATGAGTTAGGAAGATACATATTAGCCTGATAGACTGAGTTAGGGTATAATTATATGGCTGAGAACTGCTAATTTTCATAAAGACAGCTCCCAAGATAGGTGTAATCCTTAAGGAAGAGATATAAGATTATAATTCAAGTAGCATGCTTGGGGGCCTATTTGTATGTAGAAAATGTTCAGAGGTACACAGAAGGCCTCTTTATTTCAAACTATTAAAAACAAAGGAGTATTAACTTTTCTGGTGAAATCTAGGAAGGGCATTCCCATGCATTTGTAGGGCATTTCCCTCCATTCCATTTCCATTCCTGGATCAGCAATTGCCAGGCACTTTCTTTGCCCATATCTTTCTATCAAACTTTACATAATACAGGTCAATCCATTCTTTCAACAATTTATTATGACTCTACTATATATGAAGTCAAATTCACTGTAATTCAGATGATAACACAAATTTGTTGGAGCTATGTTACCTGTAAACACTCTAATATTTCCTCCAATGCTGAGATTCTATGATAACTTGGGCAAGTTAATCTGAAGGTGTCATATTAATATGGAAGCCAAAGTGTGACAAAAAGCTTCTGTTCTCCATTCTTTGTGCATCTTTTACTATCCAACTGAAAAGTTCACTGACAAAAAATGTGATTAGGTTTGTCATCTTCCTTCACAGGCTCCTGCAATACTCCTAGCCTGAGTTCTTTGAAAGAGATGGAGGAAAGAGATAGCTAGGTGGTCAGTGACTAGAGAATCAGGCTTAGAGCCAAGGAGATCCTGGGTTCAAATTTGACCTCAGTCACTTCCTAACTGTGTGGCGATGGGCATGTCACTTAACTCCCTTCCCACGTTTTTTTGCCTTAGAACCAAATTCACAGCATTGATTTTAAGACAGAAGATAAAAGTTTTTAAAAAGAGGGATGGAAGTAGGAGAAGGGAGAAATACGAGAGAGAGAGAGAGAGAGAGAGAGAAAGAGAGAGAGAGAGAGAGAGAGAGGAAAACAGAGAAGATAAAGAATGGTGGCAGGGGTTAAGGTGGTAAAAAGAAACTACATATGCACCATTTTGTTATTACATGACAAAATGAACTCAAGCTTACACCCAATCTGAAGAGAAGTCTCTCTTTACACATAAAGACTTTACCTTAACTAGTGCAAGTTAATTCCAATTTCTACTCCTTCAGTGTTTGTATACTTCAAGAACTATGAATAAAAGATATATAGTATTCCCCCTTATGGATTCTCTCTCCCACTCCTCACAAAAGTTATGCCAAACTTTCCTCCTTGAGCAACTCCCACTTTCCCTTCTCCCATGCTCTCTCATTTGAGACCCTCACCTCCTATTTTATTGAGAAAACAGGCCATTTGCTATGAGTTTGTTGTCCCTTTCTCTTCATTTCAGAAACCCTTGACATTATCTCCCAATTTAGGTGTTATTACATCTGGCCAAGGCCAACTCCTCTTCATGTGCCCTTGGTCCTCCTGTCTTTAAAAGGATATTACTGGGGGCAGCTGGGTAGCTCAGTGGATTGAGAGTCAGGCCTAGAGACCGGAGGTCCTAGGTTCAAACCCGGCCTCAGCCACTTCCCAGCTGTGTGACCCTGGGCAAATCACTTGACCCCCATTGCCCACCCTTACCAATCTTCCACCTATGAGACAATACACCGAAGTACAAGGGTTTAAAAAAAATTTAAAAAAAAAAAGGATATTACTACCTCAATTAAACCCCCTTTCTCAAATCTTTACACACTCCCTTGGTTATGGTTTCTCTCATAGTGCTCTCTCAAATGTGCTCAAGTATTGACATCCTTTAAAAAAAATAACCTTCACTAAACATTATCATACCCTCAATCTACATACAATACTTCTCCTCCTATTCTCAGCCAAACTCCAAGAAAAACTATCTACAAATCCTACTCCTGCTTCTTTTCTCCTCAGTTCTAAAGCCTTTGCAAATTCTTCACTTAGCTAAAACTCCTCTTTCCTGTTATCAATGATCTTCCTAATTGCCAAATGTAAAGGTCATCCCTCAGTCTTCAACTCCTTAAGCTCTACTGCCTTGGACATTGAAGATATGCCCCCTTCCTAGATATTCTTTCCTCTAGAACAGTGATGGGCAAACTACAGCCCACGGGCCAGATGTGGCCCCCTGAAATGTTCTATCCTGCCTTGCGACATGATTCCTAATCTGACAGATACTATGAGTAGGATACGATACTATGAAACTTCAAAAGAGTTGCCTTAGAAACAGACTGACAGATGAGCATTTCCTTTCCTTTGGTCCCCTCTTTAAAAAGTTTGCCCATCACTGGTCTAGAAGTTTTCATGACACTACTACTCTTCTACCTGCCTGAAGGCTTCTCAGTTTCTTTTGCTGGTTATTATCCATATCGTTGGGATTACCTTACGGATTTGTTCTAAGGAATCATATTTCTACATACTCTATGTTTTCATGAACTAATCAAGTCCTGCCTGTTTAGCATCTCCATGTTGATGACTCAGCAATCCATAGAACCAGCTCCTGCCTCTCTCCTGAGCTCCAGTTCTTTATTACTACACAAATACCTGTTAGACTTTTCAAATTAGATGTCCTAGAGACATCTCAAATTCAATATATCTAAACCAAAAGAGAGTATTCTTTCCCTTGAAACCCACCCCTCTCCAAATGTCTATTTCTATGGAGTACAACACCTCTCTTAACATTTCTCTAATTCAAAACTTTGGTATAATCCTCAACACCTCATTCTTGTTCATTCTGTCTCCACAAAATCGTTTTCATCTGACCCCTTTTCTCTACTTATATAACCAACACCTTAGTTGAGAGCCTTACTGCCTGGACTACTGTAATTTCTTCTTAATTGTCCTCCCTACTTTAAGTCTCTCCATTTCAGTCTGGTCTCCATGCAATTACTAAAGCTGTTTTAACACAGACCTGACAATGCTACTCCCTTATTCAATAAACTACAATGCTAACCTATTGCCTCTAGAATAAAATATAAATTCACAACAAGGTCTTTCCAGCATATTTTTATCCTTCCTGTATTCTATAGCATATATATTTGCATATAGATATCTCCTCTAGTCCAAACTGAGCTTATCTTTGTTCCTTACTTCTGGTAAATTGTCTCTTCTCCACTTTCTCCACTTTGCAATAGCCATCTTCCATTCCACGAAGGTATTTCCTCTTTACCTGTAGCTCACCAGATTCTTCATTTCTTCCAAGATTCAAGTCAAGACCCAACTTCTACATAAAGCCTTTCATACTCCCTCTCAATTGCTAATGTCCTACCTCACAATCTAGCTTTTAATGACTCTATTTATCCTGTATATATTTATTCTAAATACATATACAAATATACATGTATGCTGCCTCTCCTAATAGAATGTAATCTCCTTGAGAGGAGAGATTGGTTCATTTTTTTCTCTCTGTACTCCTAGTACCTAATATAGTCCCTAGAACAAAGGAGGTACTTAATACATGTTGTTTGGCTAATTAACTTATGCATTATTTGCTCTGAAATGTAGATTTGCTCCTCTCATTCTATTCATTCTCCCAGAGAATTAATTAGCATATTTAGCCCCACATGTTCCTTTTCCTCATGATAATATCATAATCCATAAACTACAAAATGCTATTGGTAAGGAGGCCCCAAAAATGTTTCCCAAGATTCATGCAATCCTAGCATACACACACTACCCCCCATCAAAATCTAGCAAAATTGCCAAAGAAAGTTGAGATTTATAAATGAATTGATTATAGCCTTCATAGTCCTTAAGCAGAGTTAGACACAAAGGACAGAAATACCTAGTGCCACAACTCTATTTATATACTTATCTGCAAATGACCTTGACCACAATATTTTTTTAAAAAATCAAAAGCATCTGTCAGTTCTCAGTAGGTGAAAGATTGCTTTACTCTATGAATGTTCATCTTCAGAACTCAGCATTTCTTTCATGAGGAAAATCTATTCAAGCATCCATTCCTCTATAGGCAATGTACTTTGATTCAGCCAGGGGGCCAATAAATGCTGATATTTCAAGAAACCTAATCTCTTAATGATTGGTATCAGAGAAAGGACTATGACCATGAGAGAGTCATCTTGAAACAAGCTTAATCTCAGGCACATCTGAGCCTATAAACATTGCAAAAAGTCAGTCTTGCCACCAACATAGCATCAACTGACTTAAATCTGTTAGCCATGGGGTGTTCTGTCCAGAGAAAAGGAATTCCACATTCCACTCCACACTGAGAAGCCATATTCACTGATTTTTCTATCATGTAAAGGCACAAGCTCTATTCACTGTCCCTTAAAAACCTATGGTCAAAGGTAGCCTATCAAGGTACAAACCAATTTATCATTGTAAATCCAGATTATTATTCAAGGAAAGCAATAAAAACTACAAAACACCACATACCACGTTGCAAAAATTTAGCAGCTACAGAATACCTAGGAAGACGTGACCTGATGGCTAGAATTATACACTGAAAGTTCAGTATCTTTCATGGACCGACAGGTGACAAATCCCCATACTATAAATATAAACATCAAAATATCTTTAAGACATGAAATATTAAACTATACTAGAACCAGAGCATTAATTGAAACATTGATACATTAAAAAAAACTTAGGAGCAACAATTTGATATTACAATACCAAATAACTCATTATTTCCAAGCTACATGGAACATAAAACTTTCAAAATATAGAGACCTAGTGGAAGTCAAAAATTGTGTGAAAATAGGATGGGATCCATATCATCCTTGTCCTCCTATATACATTTGGAGTTATTCCAAGGATACTTTCAGTGAGACCAGAAAAGGTGCATTTATAATCCAGGACTTTTATTTAACAATAAAAACATTTATTATTAACCACTTTTGCAATAACACAAAGAATGTTCAAAATAAAAGAATAAGAGCAGAATAATTATTTGTCCTGGGACTTTCTATCTGAAGACAATTTTTAAAAATATGGTGAAACCAATAGAACAGTAGTAATAATAAGTTCAATAATACCTGGAGGCTGCATTCACATGATACTTTTAAAGTCTACAAAGTATAACCATGTCTCTTGCAAGAAAATAGCAGTGTAAAACCACAGAGGGATGGGATATAGAATTGCCCCACATCTACCTTAAGGAGTTTCAATCATGGAAACATTTCTAAACTGGGGATGAGTTTTCACCTGAATTTTAATTATAGTGAAAAGCACTGATAAAGAGTAAGGAGAATAATTGTATATTTTGCTATTTTGTATTCACCAAAAAATATAGATATGGAGCCAAGCAAATCGTGTGCAATGGATAACAAATTTACTTGGAGCCCAGTGTTTCCTATTAGGAGCTAAAGAAAGGAAATTGTTGCAGGTGGAGAAGTGAAGGAAAGGAACTTAAGTTGGTGGATGCCTTGGATAGCTGATCAGAAGGGTTTAAATATGCACATGATCCTATCACATAAGAATCTGTTGGGCCTATTTCCTTAAGGCTTACTCTTTCAAAGATCTTGATAAAAATCCAAGAGCTGAAAGTCCCTACCTCTTAGTTTTCTGTTGCTTATGTTTTAATCAAAAATTAACCAAGGTGTTAGAGAAGACTCTTTCTACTGTTTATTGTTGCAGATACTTTTTCCACCTTGTGTCAGTGCATCTGGTGAATGTAGACTATTTTTAGACTTAAAGCTGATCTACCCCAGCTCTGAAAGGCAATAAAGGATGGTCTTATCAAGGAGAAAAGGGCCCTTGGGTACAGAATAGCTTCACATAATGGCCTGGACATAAACAGTGTCATTCTATTTCCTTCCTGAATAGAACAGTGGCAGCTTTCAATTAATTGCACATTGGGTGGGGGGGGGGGGAGGGTTGGGGTGTGCCTTAAGGAATTTTACCCCCCCAAAATTCTCTCACTCTTACTTTATAGCTATTGAGTTAAAATGTTAAATAGGAATGGAAGTGGGCAGTAGGGAGTGAGGGCACATCAAGACAAACTTGGCATGAAAAATCTAGTTCTATTTCATGAGTTTATAAACAGTGATTTCCCCTAGAAACTAAGTAGAGACCAATAGTCTGTTCAAACTTGATGCTCATTGCTACAAGGCTGCCCTTCAGCCTTGGAAACTCAAAGACAGAACAAGCTTTGTTCTCCAGCTTACCCTAGCATATAGATCCATTCCAAAATGAGCAGCATTCTTGTATTCTTAATTAAATGTAAAACTGGGGGAGTCAGAAAGAAAGAAACAGCTAAACATTGGGGGTGGGGTGGAATACCACAATTCAGTCCTGCAAAACAAGTGAAAAGAAGCTATTTGGCAAGCATCCACATTAGCATACTAGGGGTAATTTTTTAAAAAATAATTTTCAGAAATCTGTGAGTTTCCATGGACCTTAAATGTACATAGTCAAGGTATGGGGAGGAACAAGAATAAAGTAGTTGATGTTTACTACAAGTCTATGTCTAAATCGTTGATGATGGACCACAAGATTCTGACCATTCATCTTTGGCACTTAACTTCCTTGCATAAGTTAACACACCCTTTCCCCTCCAGTCTAGGACCTTCAGGTCTGGTCACTAAGATGGCAAAGTGGCCCTGCAAATCTTTTATAAAGTTTAGCATTTAGCAAAACAAAATTAACCTTGATACAAAAAAAAAAATAAGACTCGAGGCAACTCCTTGTTCCTTACTGTTTTCTTGCTTAATACTTTCTTACGGTAAGGAGGCTCTTCACTTTGGCACCTGTACTCTTAAGTTTCCTTCAAGCAATATAATGTAGTATAATAATGGATATGGAGTCAGCAGAAGCCTAGCTATGCCACTGGTGTGACCTAGAACTTAACAGTGCTGGGCACATGTTAGGTACTTGTTGACTTGATGACTTTGAGATATTCTAAGTATCAGTTTCTTCACCTGTCAAATGAAGGGCCTTAACTAGATGAATTCAAAGGTTTCTTCTAGCTCTAAATCTCTGGCTTTATAACACTGGGATCTAAAGTTTGGCATTAGTTCAGTGTTCTTTCTACTACACCATGGTCACTACAACTGAACTCTGAATCTCCCAAAAATTCAGTAGATAATCTAATTCCAGGGAAAATGCTAGTGACATTATTCTCAGTTCCCCTAAGACACAGACTACAATTCCATACATACCACACATTTACTAAAGAGCTTTGGGGTCACAGATAATCTGGTGTGGACAAGGACTGGTATTAAATTCATCTCTTTAGTAAGAAAATATTCATATCATTGCTTTATTAGAAAACATTTCCCCTGATTATGTGATTCTTAATTCAAAGATATCTAAAAGGTTTCATTTCTCACCATTAACCAACTTTTTCTTGGTTGTGCCTTCTCATCATGTCAAGTAATCACAGATCGAAATAGAATGGAATAAGTCAGCATGCCTGGAAATGCCACTATCTCATTACACATTCCAACTTCAGATATAAGATGTAACCAACAATAACCTATACTGTATCTACATATATTTTTTAACTTTTCCTGCTGCTGGGCATTGAGCATCAGTGGAGAAAATCATGGAATAGAGCTAGATTTTATCCACTAAAAATCTAACTAAGCTTCCAACACTACCAGAAAATACTATTGAAGCAGGAAGCAGAGCAAGTAAGCAGGTTTATTCAGCACATACACTTGGTCAGAAACAGTTTGAGTAGGGAACAGGATGCCAGTTGGGATATGGTGTCTTCAGGTAAAAAATGGAACCAGAACTTTGGCCTTATAGCACAGAATTATCTAGGAAGACTGAAATGGAACCCTTAACTCAGAGGGTTAGGTATGGCCAAGACCAAATACCAAATCAGCTTTGCCTAAGTCAGGGATAGAGAGGATCCTGGTAAGTTACTGATAAGGGAGCTGTCCTGACATATTAATTTAGGCAATTCTAAACTGGAGGGGAAAGATCCCTGACAAGGGATTGAAAGAGTTGGGGTTATTATGAGTCAAAAGTCACTACAAATTTCTTTCTCAATGGCATAAATTGCCAAATATAATAGGCTGTTTTCAGTCTTCGTCTTCTTTGACCTTTAGACAATATATAATGCTAGTGGCCACCTTCTCCTTTTGAATGTAATCTTCCTCACCATCTGTCACTATTCTTTCCAGATTACCTCCTACTTATTTAACTCCTTCTTTGCCTCTTTCATTGACTCTTTGTTCTCTTTGAAAATCTTAAAAACTATTTTTATTTATCAATTCTTTCTCTGAAGGTAGAAATACACAAGTTTTTCTTCAAATAATATTTCCCTTGCTTTTTATAATGTTCTCATAGTTCTGCTCATTTTGCTCTTCATAATTTCATGTAGGTGTTTCCATGTGTTTTTTTAATTAACCTGTTCATCATTTCTTATGCACAGTGGTATTCTATCATAATCATATACCACAACTTTCCCCAATTGATGGGCATCCCCTCAATTTCCAGTTCTTTGCCACCAGAAAGAGAACTGCTATAAATATTTTTTAACATGTACATTCTTTTCTTTTTTCCCCTAGTCACAGTAGGAAGCAAACCTAACAGTGGTACTATTGGGTCAAAGAGTATACAGAGTTTTATAACTCTTTGGGCATAATTACAAATTTCTTTCCAAAATGGTTGAATCCAGTCATAGTTCAGTAGTGTATGTGTCTCCATTCTTCCAAATCCCCTCCAGTATTTGTTATTTCGTATTTTTATCGTTTTAGCCAATCTGATAGTTTTGAGATGATATCTCAAAGTTGCTTTAATTTGCATTTCTCTAATCAATAATGATTTAGGGCATTTTCTCATATTGTTAACACACAGCTTTGCTTTTATCATCCAAAAACTGGTTGTTCATATCTTTGGACATTTATCAATCAGAGAATGGCTCATATTCTTATAAATTTGACAAAGTTCTCCCTATATTTGTGATATAAGACCTCAATCTGAAAGACTCTTTATCTTGGTATGTGGTATAAGATGTTGGTCTATGCCTAGTTTCTGCCATACTGTTTTCCAGTTATCCCAGTGAGAAACTGTCTATAAAATCTTTTCCCCAATTTTCTGCTTTTGTTCTACTTTTGTATATATTAGGGTTTTTTGTACAAAACTTTTAAATTTAATATCATCAAAATTGTCCATTTCACATCTCACAATGCTATTTCTTGTTTATTTATACATTCTTCCCCTGTCCATAAATCTGATATGTGCCCAGTTCTGATTTGATTATTATATCTCCTTTTATGTCTAGGTCATGTATCCATTTTGTTCTTATCTTGGTAGATGGCATAAGATATTGGTTTATACCTACCTTCTGCCAGACTGCTTTCCGGTTTTCCCAATAATTTTTACCAAATAGTGAATTCTTATCCCTGAAGCTTAGATCTTTACTTTTATCAAATACAAAGTTACTAACCTTTTACTGTTCCATTGATCTACTTTTCTGAAATGTATCTTTTTTGTCAAATGATGCCTTCTATACTACAGGGAGGAAAGGGAGGAAGATCCAGGGGAACTTTATTTTATTTTATTTTATTTTTTTAGCTTTGAAATTTAGCAGTTTTTATTTGATCAATGTTGATATATATATTTCAAATAGTTAACAAAGGGGCTAAGCACTGAGGAATGGTAGGCATTAATTGAAGAGGGTGATTAAAGGGAAGGTTCCCTATTTCATATTACTTAGGAGTACATACAATACTAAACATTATAAATTTATTAGGTTATATATAAAACATATGATGTGAATTTGTTACAATATGAATACAAAATGTGAATGTATATTCAAATTTTGCTAATATAAATGTAAATATATAAATTATAAGATTTTATATATAAATATGGGCATATTGGTCATGTAGAAAAAAGTCAAGAAAAGAAAACCTGAAAAAAATGAAGTGGAAAAGAGTATGCTTGGATTTACATTCAGACTCCATCAGTTCTTTTTCTGGAGGTAGATAGCACTTTTCATCATGTCTTCTAGAATTGTCATTATCCAATTCCTGAGGGGCCTTTCCTAGTTGATCATTGTATAATATTGCTATTACCGTGTACAATGTTCCCCTGGTTCTGATCACTTCGCTTTGTATCAGGTTCATGTAGATCTTTCTGGGTTTTTCTGAAATCATCCTGCTCATCATTTCTTATAGCACAACAATATTACATTATAATTTTATGCCACAACAGGTTCAGGTATTCCTCAGTTATGGACATCCCTTCAATTTCCGATTCTCTGCTGCAGATGCAACTGAGCCCCAAGTGCCCATGGCAGCTGGAGGAAGCAGCCGCCAGCATGGGAGAAGGAGACAGTGATGGTGGTAACCCCTACAGTCCCAGTGCCCTCCGAGTCGACTGTTGCCCCACATAGTGAGTGACTAGCCAGTCAGTGATAGAGGAGCCAAGCACCCCAAGGGAACTTTATTATACTGAGCAAACAAATAAAAATTTTTAAAAGAAAATCTTAAAGATTATAGTTCCTTTCTCTTCACTTCCTAGGCAATCTCATTCAATCACTTGGTTTCAGCTGTCAGCTCTTAGCATCATCAGTCAGTCAATAATTAATAACAATAATAATAATAGCTAAGGTGGCACAGTGGCTAAACTTGGAAAAGGCACATCAACTTAAAATAATGATTTTAAAAGAGTGTTCAGTTTTTAAATTTACTACATTTGGGCAGCACTTCTAGCCTTTCAGCAACACAAAAAAAATGTTCTCCACCCTTCTCCAGGATAAACTGATCAACTGAAACCCCATCAGATTGAAGAATGATTCAGGTTTTGATAATAATCTACACTTTCTCAATTCACCTCCAGTGGCCTCTCCCCTCTGACTGAAGCCTGGAAGGTGGAGCACTTAACTCCTTCCAAAGCCTTCCTTTATAAAGGGCTCACAACCTTCCTAGTAATTTTATTTTCTAAGAGCAGCAATGCTTGATTTCAACTTCAAAGATACCCTCTGCTGCTCCCCTCTCTCCTCTCCTTTTCTATTTCCTTCTATGTAATGTCTTCTCCCATTAGCTTGCAAGCTCTCTGAGGGCAAAGAATATTTCTTTTTCTTGTGTGCCTTCCCAGCATTTAGCAAAGTACCTGACACATAGTATGCATTTAGTAAGTGTTTATTTAAATGAACCTAAATTGGTAGCAGGACAAATCTACTAAATTAGTAAATTATCAGATAGCAAGCTTCCTCTTTTCCTCCCTACCTTCTCCCTACCAAACATTCCAGGGGAGCTTTTCTCTGGTTTAACCTTACCCTGTTACCAACTGGGATGTGGTTTTCCCTCAATACAACACTGGGTCAGTATTCTGCAGTCTCCCTTCCTGGTAACTGAATTTGTCTTAAACATTTCTCACAAAACTAAATGTTTTTTTATACAATAAATATTATTACAAAATTGACTTGAATGTTCATTTTGGAGCTGTTTGCCCCAAGTTGCAAAACTGCTAGCTATGTTGCTGTTATTACATTCCTTTGAGACTTGACTAGAAGTACAAGGAAGTATAAGGACTTTGCAGAATGTCTGTCAACAATATTAACTGAGAGTCCTGTGATGAAGAATATTGTATGGATAATATGAGATATGCTGTGATTCCCTATCACAGCAGGTTTTAGAAGGTTTAAGGAGATCTGCCTAGCAGGAAGAAAACCTGAAGTGGATAATGATGTTTATTTTTTATCTCATCCTCCTAAATTCAAAGCTGGGCTCAGACACTAACTATGTGACCCCAATCTTATTTACCTCAGTTTCCTCATCTGTAAAATGAGCTGAGGATGGAAATGGCAAACCACTCCAGTATCATTGCCAAGAAAACCCCAAAGAGGGTCATGAACACAACTGAAATGATGGAACAAAAAAAAATCAACAATGATATTTAAATGCTAATTATACAGAAATGGCTGGTGTTTGACCACTAGCAAGGAGGAAAAGGAATGGGAATCTGAAAAAGACTCCAAGAGAGATGAGAAAGAAATTTAAGGTTTAAGATACAGATTGGTGGGAACAAAGTTAGATGCCTAGCATTTTATTATAACTCTGGTTATCATAAACAGAAGTGAAATTGTTAAGAACTTTTTTCCTGCATATTTGAAATGTAAGAAAACATAGGAGGTTCTGGTGTACTGTTTTTCACTTCTCAAAACCAATGTGAATCTGTATAATGTAAACTGCTTTCATTTTCTTCAGGTAGCAATTAAAAAGGTTAAGGAAAGGTCAAGGAAATCCTTCCTTTAGATATCTCAAGATAAAATGCCTTAGGTTGACATCCATCAACTGCTAAAAAATTTACCCAATTCAAATCACTGAGTGGCTGAAATATTTAGACCAAATGTTCTATCAATCAAAAAAGGGAAAACAAAGTTTCAGAGGCCATGACCCTGTTGATTCTTTTTAAATTGTTTTTTCAATCTTGTCTGACTCTTTGTGGGCCCTTTTGGGGTTTTCGTGGCAGAGATATTAGAATGGCTTATCATTTCTTTCTCCAGTTCATTTTGCAGGTGAGGAAACTGAGGCAACCAATGTTAAGTGATTTGCCAAGAGTCACACAGCCAGTAAGTGTCTGAGGGCCATTGTACTTAAGTCTTCCTGACTCTAGGCCTGGCACTCTATCCACTGTACCACTTAGCCTCTGTGATCCCATGCTATGTGTCAAAGCCATTCCGATTATTTCTAACTGTAGATGTCTGAGCCAGCAAGTGTTACCCTTGAAGAAAAGTGCTTTCTGGGGAACATCTTTTTTGGTGAGAAGAATTGCAGCAGTTCATAAGATATTTTAATTTGCCATACTATATTTTTATAGACATCTCTGAACAATTAAAACACTGTATTGCAAATTGAAATTGCTCATGCCTAGTTGCAAATTTTATTACCACAAATGTGGTCCCTCAGAAGCACTATTAACTTTAATGGCGACATGTTGCTCCCTGCTTATGAGTCATCTTCAGTAAAGTAATTCAAAGATCATCTCATCAGTGGTAGAAAGGGAATGAACCAAAAAATAAGGGGGAAGACAAGAGCCAAGGGAGAGAGAAATAGAACACAGATTTTAAAGGAAAAGGAGAAAAAAGGCAGACCTAAAGTACTAAAACAAATAAAAATAATAAGTCAGGAAGAAAATAAGTTGAGTTAAGCCTAGTAGGGTAGGAATAAAAAATACTGCATTACAAAGGATCTAAGTATAAATTCATTGCCTCTGGATAGATTCACAGAGATTAAAAGTATTTCAAGTAAGTGGTAGACCAAGGACCTAAAATGAGATCTTCTGAATCAGAGGATCAAAGATTTAAAATGGGGAAAGAATCATTTTTACAAATGAGGTAACTGAGGCGTGGAGCAATTAAGTGGCAGAACCAGAATCTGAACTTCAATCCTCTAAGGTCACAAACAACACTCACTAAATAGCACTTGAGTTTTATTAGTTAAGCAAGAAAGTTCTAAAAACTTCTTTGGATCCTTACAATTATATTACATCGAATGGGGAGATCTATAGAGAGTCTTTGAACAAGAGTAAATTTTTTTATATGAATTATATAAGGCAAAATATAGAGGGGAGAAAAGAAAAGGCTACAATCTAATTCTTATTATTCATTACACTCTTTGAATAAATCCAACATCAGAGTGCATATCTCTATTATATTCACTATTCAAAGTCATGGTGTCTTAAAGTAAATTTGTCACGTGGAAATGGATATTATAGTCATGAAGAATCCTCATACAAATTTATGCAACTGCAACTAATTTTGCTTTTTAATCTTTCTTAGTCTTCATTGTCACAGGCATCAGAGCCTGCACTGTGTCCTCAATACCATTCTTTATACTGTAATTTTTTCCTTCCTAAGACTTGCTTAAACAGTTCTTTATAAGTTCTTCCATTGTAAATGAAAAAAAAAAACAAAAAACTAGAAAAAAGTTAAGAAAGTTGTGGTCAGAAAGAAAATAGAAGCAAGCCTCCAGCTTCCATATTAATCATGTTCACCACCATCACTGAACTTTAGATGAATTTTAATTTCATTTCTCATAGGCCTCCAGGGTAAAATCACAGCCGGTGAAATAAAGTCACTCTTTCAGTGAAACAAGGAGTGGGGTTTAGAATTAGCAGAGTGCAAAGAGGAAGAGTGGAAATGGAACCAGGAGTTCACAGAAAAATGCCAGTGAAAAGAGAAGCCAAATCTCAAGTTTACAAGGGAGAGAAGGAGTAGGAGAAACATTCTCTTAGCAACGTCCCTATTATTTCCTGCTACCTAACTTCCAGGTCTCTTCTGAAGCTCTGGCTTAAAGCCAAGGCAACTGGGTGGGTGGAGGCAGAATGAACTAGGACCAGAAGGTCTGCAGAGAAATCGAAAAGCCCTGCCCTAATAGTTTAGCCTTCCCATCCCCTCCCACACTCCTTCTGGGGCCCTGGAGGGTCATTTTTTTCCTTCTGTAGTCCCATGAACCATAAGGTCATCTATAAGCTTGGCACAGCCTCTCAATCCCACAGTGAAAATAGGCCTCTGAAGAAGACAGAAGCCACAGCCAGGAAAGCACCCCTTTGCAGACAGACTTCTGAGGAGAATTAGCCTCTTGAAATCCTCTTTGCAAAACACACACACACACACACACACACACACACACACACACACCATAAAACAGCTGCTCCTTAATGTCTCAGGGTTTAATTAGTCCCGAGCCCCTGATCCACATAGAACTTCAGGCCAGTGATGTCCAACCTACTTTGTTCTTCCCTGCATAGAACAATCCCATAAGTACTCTTGGTCAGAACTAGGTCATAAACTTATCCACCGAGAAGCATTTATTGTCGTTTCAAATGGCTTAGTCTGTTCAGGAGGTTACAATAATAAAGGAAGGCTGAAACCATACTTCCAAACTTTGGCAGGCTGGCATATGCCTGCCAGTCTAGAAAACTGGCTCCTTATTTAACTTCATTTGATTCCCTCGTTCTTCAGTCATCTAAGATTGACCTTTTTGTGTGCCCCCTGGACCAAGATATTTTAATGGTCCATCTTATCAAGCTTAGTATAAAAGTACCAAAGTTTATTTATCATTTATTCCAGCTTCAAATTCACAGTTCCATGTACAATTGTCACCATTTCAAAAAAAGTATTAAAATGCTTAACTCCTGCCAAAGTTTATGGGCTAGTTACATCCTGCCACAGAAGAGGAGGGAGATGGGGAGTATGACTAGGAGAAAGAGAGAGAATCACAGACTCTTAGTGCTGGAGACATATTAACTATTTTTTTCCCCTTCAGTTCCATAAAACCTCTGGCAAGAAGCATCCCACCTCCATATAGTCCTACCTTCAGCCTCCCTGCAGAGGAGGATGAGAGGAAGAATGGTATACCTCTACTGGATAATCAAACTGCCTCCCTCACTTTCTCTCCTCCCACACACCTCAAAGTTCCTCTCTCCTTCACCCAGGGACCACAGGGATAGATGCCAAAGCTGTATGTCTCTTCTTTCCTTAGGTGGTGAGTCACTTCAAAGAGTGGTCTGATGGATCCCATGAGTTTTCATCCATTTCAACCAGGCTACTCCCCACAATCTTCTTCCACCCTCGCAGCATACTCCAACCTCAGAGGAGTACAGCCCAAGGTTATGACAATCCTGCTCTGAACCCTTTCCAAAAGGGAGAATTTTGTCCCTGTCCCACTCTCAGGAACCCCTCCCTCAATGAAGGAGGAAATATCCCAAGGCTGCTCCTGACCAGCCTCTCTAGCATTTATAAATGCCTGTGTCTCAAGCTCAGGAATTGGGCCTCCTCTTCCTTCCCTCCCCCTCAATAATTCCATCAGGAACAGGATAGGGGGTGGGGAAGAGAGAACCAAACAGCTGCATCCCACTCCTACCCTATCTGATCAAAGGCTTCAATTTGTTAACTTAACCTAGAAAGCCCCCAAGGTATTATACCAGAGAGTTCCTCCACCCAAACAGAGCCTCTATGTTGGGCTTTTTTTCCCTTTTCAGTGGGCAGGCAATGTAAAGGGGAAATAAGGACAGATGTGCTCAGAACGGAAATACTGCACAACACTAACTTGGCTCTGAGTAGAGTCAGATTATAGGCCCAACACCTCCAATTCTGTCCAAGTGGAAAAAGAAACTACAGGGTGCAACCTTTCTCCAGCTGTGTGAACTCTGCTGCCCAGGGACTCTGCCAACCGAATAGGATCAGCACAGCCCTGAATTGCTATCCTCAGTCCCCAGCTGCCCTAGATTTTTTTTTATCCTCTTGTTTTTTAGTTCTTTTGGTAAACTGATTCCCTCCATGGCCCAGTCTTCATTGTTATTGTAATAGTTGCTACAAGGTCTCATGATTACTTTAAAACTTGTTTTCTTGGTGTGAAATTATTCAGTATTAGCATGAAAATTAAAGAAAAGCCCTCTCCAGCAGCTGAACTATAGCCAAAGTGTTCATATTAATGCTCATGTAAGAGTTCTTTAAGTTGTTTGAGAAGTGACAGACCTAAGAGCCTTCATTTTAGTCTGAGAACATGCCATGTTTCCGATCTTTAAAAAATAGTGGGCGATTTTTCAATATCACCTTGAGAAGGTACATGATGGGCACCCAGTAAGGTCAAGTTAGAAGTCTCAAAATGCATTGTCAATAGAATTTCAGTAACTCAGACTACTTAGGCATAAAGGCTAATCTGGATTAAACTAATTAGAATGAAAAATAATTTTATTATTTTCAATCAAATCCACTAGGATGTAAGATAGACATGGTAATACCAACAGGGTGCCATATTTGACATCTAAGGATGTAGGTTCAAATCACTGACCTGACACCTTGAACCTGCATGACTTTGACTTTGGCAAGACTTAGTCTCTTGGCCTCAATTTCTTCATCAATAAAATTCAGGAATTGGGCCAGATGATCTTTAAGACCACTCCCATGTCTAATAATCTTACCTAGATCAATATTAACAAAAAAGTATCAACCTAGATGAAGTTCTTGGGGAACTACCAAAAGAAATTGATGGAAATTATTTGACATTAAAATATCAATTGTAATTAACTAAATGCTTGCTGCAAAGGAGAAACAGAAACACTAGATATCTGTAAGGAAGACATACTCTCTAACCATTTTATTGATGCCATTCATTTGTTTTAACAAACTCCTTCTGTCAAATGAAGGCAAACTTCTAGAATTCTAAAATTCCAAAGAGGTCAATTTAATATAATGCTAGAATCTCTTCTCCCTTTACACTCTCACTCTTCATTCCACTACTCGAGGAAGAAAATTTGAAAGAATAAAAGACAAGAGAAATGGTGTGATTTGCTTAAATAGAAGTTTGGGATTTCAGGACTCCTTTGGAATAAAGCTCACATATCCATGTTCCCTTTAAATATAGAGGCAAAGTGATGTGTGTAATAATTATTACATATACTAGGTGAGGATTTGAAAATCAGACATGCTCAAAAAGGAACAAAATTGAATAAGTTCTTCTTTAGGAAGACTGCAGAAATTTAACCACTGTGGAAAGCAGTTAATTTATTAACATAAACTTATCTCTTTCCCCTTTGACAGAGTTGTCCAAGTTCTCCTAAATCCATTGGTTTAGCAAGTGAAGTCCACAAGCTTTTAGTAAGAGTTTACTAAGTGAAGCAATCTATTAAGTATGGAGAATATAAAGAAAGAACCATACCCCACAAAAGAGTCATTGATCTCAAGAAGCTTGCATTCTAGGTGGATAGAGGGCTAGATACTGTCAAGAAGACCTGAATTCAAATCCAGAATCAGGTAATTCCTAGCTGTATGACCAGGGACAAGCCATTTAACCTCTGTCTGCCTCAGTTTCCTCACCTATAAAACAAAAATAATAATATCACCTCCCTCTCAGGGTTGTCCTAGGAATAAAATGGAATACTAGTCAAGGAGAGCTATATAAATGCTAATTATTATTACTATTATTAATTCATTCTAATGGGAAAGGTAACATTCAAACAACTATGTTAAAAGAAGATATAGGTAGGATGCTGCTACAATAGTCCAGGAATGAAGTAACAAGACCCTGTATCATCATGGTGGTAATGACAAATGAAAAAAGGGGGCATATATAAGAGATGTCACAAAGATAAAATAAACAAGACTTGGTCAGTTATTGGATAATTAGATAATAATTTGTTTAAACAGACAAGGAAATGTATATATTTAGTTGTATACAACAAATGGTTCACAGACTGCAACTAAACATATAAGTCTAAGAACTCAAGCACTTCCATTTCAATTAGTTCTTAGAACCATTGGGCTGAATTAGTCCCATAAATGACAAGACCAGTAGAGTACTACAGATGTTCTATCAGTCAAGGGCACAGGGTCAAAAGCTGAGTAGTTCTCACCTCCCAACAACAGCCTCAAATCATGCTGGGATATGCTGAAATTTCTAACAGGAGTAATAAAAAAAAACTGGATTTATAAGTCTCTGGACCTCAGTTTACATAGATAAAAATGAGTATTCCTTCCTAATTCATCTTCTCCAAACATTACCCAGGAGGCAATGATATCATGATAACTACTCACAAAACTCTATTTAACCTTCTTAAAGCTAGTTTCCAATTCATTTTGAATCTCTGATAAACAATATATATATAATATGTATGGATCCAAATCTCAGCAATGCTCCAAATGATGAAATAAATCTTAAGAGATATCATTACTATCACCAGCATGCAGAAAAGGGTGGGTGGGTGGGAATTGTTTAAAGATAGTCTGGCATTAAAGGAAAGCTACTGAAGCATTCTTCTTGTATACAAGACAGAAATCTTGAATTTTTCCAGTGAACAATATACCACTGAGCACATCTTAAAAGAAGAAAAACAAGGAACACCCACTTTCAAGAGGTTTATGTTGAAAAAGCCAAGTATTGCTCTAAGAGGTCACAAGCCTAAATTTAAGCCCTGAAATACTAACAGATTCTAGTTAGCTTACCCTCGTGGCTACACAAGGATACGAACATATCTAAGCTATATATCTATCTATCCTCCACCCCAAACCCATTTAGTCTAATTGCATGAGGAGACCTGAAAGAGGGTTTTTAAGTTAAGTTAAATTAAGTTAAGGCCCAAGTGCCTGCATTTGTGTACATGTCCATCCAAGGTCAAACACTCCAGGCTTTCAGCAATGGATGACTCCACAACAAGCTTTATTAGAAGCATAAGGGAAGGAATCTAAGGAGGAAAAGGGGGATGGGGAAGGCATTGGGTCACTATGAATTACAACTACTACCTTCAGTTGTCAAAAGTCCCAGATCTATATCAAATCAAATGAAGCAACATTTCATTTTGCCCTATATTTACTTATTTCCCAAGTATCTGGGGACATGATGGTTTCATTCTATCACAGTCACATTAAAACTAATAACTACTCTCTACCTGTAATACTTTCTGCCGCTCCATTCGGTTAAACCTCATTCTTCAAAACGTGGCAACCTCAATATTGACTCTTGTGAATTAGGGAAAAGCCACGCAAACAAATAAGGATGCCAACATTTCTTTTAATTGATACTGTGAAAGATAAGGGCTCTTTTATGACAAGATGTGGCTTGTGTTACTAACAAGGGCTATTCTGGACACAGAATTCAAAAAAGTCGGACATAAAAACTCTAAGAAAATCAAAATATAACTCATGCTGGCAATCATTTCTTTCCCTACCTGAGAGGCATTCATCCGTCATTCTGGATGTCTTGTGATCATGCTTCAGCAGCCACCCAGTAAAATGATATTTGGCCAATTCCTATGCAATTAAAAAGAGAAGGGCAGACATGTCACACTATGCAAAACACAGCACCATAAGTATCAAAAAGGCTTTTAACAATCTGAAACAAAACAAGTCATCTCTGCAAATACCCAGAGATTTGATAGCTATGAGCAGAACCTTTGGGTTGTTTCTCTACTGTATTATACATATTTGATCAATTACTATTTTTTCAGTAGTTGTGATTTCCAAACAGACTTGGGATGTACTGATGACATGAGAATGACATCATCCTTGGACAGGAGGCTCACAGGAAAAACAATATTCAACAGCAGAAAACAGCAATGCATTTTCCAGACATACACTGGAATGACAGCCATTACACTGTATCAAAATAAAAGCTACTCCTGGCTTCTATTCTTTTGCCTACAAGAACTTTTATTGCAGTTCACATCAAGAGCAAAAAAAAAAAGAAAGAAAAGAAAAGAAAAGAAATGCTTTCCAGTTCTCACAGGAAAAGAAAAAATGACTTTCAAATTATGTATTTTTTGAGAAAATGACTTATTAATACTAAATATGAAACACATGTTTCTCTCAGAAGTTGTTTTCTCTTCCAGTGGGAAAGAGTTCCATGTTTCACAGCTATGTCTTTTCTCATGAAAAGGCAAATAATTAATATTGCCACAGTTTGTGCCAGATCTATTTATTATACTTTAAATAATGAAGATCCCAAAGGCGAAAATGATCATCTCACTTAGAAGATAGACATGCCAGCTAAGAATTAGCCTGGCCCAAGCACAAGAAATATTTACCTATGGAGATCCACTGAGGCTTGGAAGGGATAGGAGATTTCAAACCACCTGAAGTCATATTTTTTCCAAAGATCACTTTCTTCCCATTTCAACTCTGAAATCACTACATTTCTGAATTATACGTCTCTCTAGTGTTTAGATACTTGGACTGTTAATAGGAGAAAAAGGTTTTTTTTTCCCCAAGGTGTGTGTGTGTGTGTGTGTGTGTGTGTGTGTGTGTGTGTGTGTGTGTNTTTTCCCCAATGTGTGTGTGTGTGTGTGTGTGTGTGTGTGTGTGTGTGTGTGTGTGTCTAAGTGAGAAAAAGAGAAGACCTTCAAGGGCATATAATGCTTTCTAAGACATAGAAAACATACTGCTGTCCATTGATATGCCCAAAGGCCCATGTGGATAGAGGACACCACACATTTTAGGGTAAAGGTAAATTCAACCTTTACCCATCATTCCCTCCCTGCTTTTTCCTAATGTATGTCACAGAATTGTCTTGGGGGAAGGTGTGAGATACAATTTCTCAGGAGGTCCTATCCAATTTCCTAGCAATCTGTAACACATGAAAGAGCACTCTGCATTCTGTCACTGTGATACAGTTCTTTCTCACAGATACTACAACTGTCAGCCTCACCCTAAATAAACAAACAGAGTGAGCTAAGCACAGGTCCCCATGCAATTCATTCAGAGGATGTGACTGTAATGGCAATGTCTGGTGATTGCACTCAATTATCCCTTATTGTTAACAAAAGATATAAGCAATGCAAGTAGCCCCCTTTTCCTACCTGCCTTCTCTCATAACAATCTGTTTGTTACTAACACTGTTTATGCATGTTTTTAAGTAAGGATTTAGGGTCATTACAGCCATCCAAAATCTAGGTAACTAAAAGTAATTCCATTGTTGTTTTTGCATTGTTTTTTTAAATCATGATTTCTGGAAAACTAATTCCCAGTCAGGAATTTTGTCTATCTTGGCAGCCTTGGTTGTTTTTTTTTTCCTTGTCTAGACCTCTGATTACATCTATGCAGGGAGCTCTCTCTCTGTGAAGAAACTCCATTTACCAATACATATCAGCAAGTATTCTGTCTAGAGTTACATTGCTGCTAAATGTCAGTGACAACATCTGAACTTAGGTCTTCTTGACTCTCAGATCAGTATTATATCATACCCATCACTCCACCAGCTTGCCTTTGACCTCAATGTTAAATCTTGGAATTTTCCAGAAAATTACCCACAAGGCATGTACTGATCAGGAAATTTCTCTTTTTGTGGAAACTGGTACCTCTGAATTTGACATTTTACTGTACTGTACATGTTCGAACAATTACTAGTAGTTGTGATTTCCAAACAGTTTGGGGATGTACTGATGATACGAGAATGGCATCCTATCCTGAGTTTAATCTCTGGGTCAAAGGCAAATTTGAATCCAGGTTATCTTGATTCCAAAACCAGCTTTCTATATAGTACAAAGCACAACTTTAAAGTAGCTAACCATTGCTAATGAATTAAATGATCATTTTAAATAAATTCCTTCTCTTAAAAGAAACAGCATTGTTGATACTTGTTATTTGAGGTCAAGAAGATCTTAGTTCAAGTCTCACCTATGGCATATAACATGGACCAAGCAACTTTCAAAGGCTAAAAGCTGCAGATGAGTTTCTAATCTTCATTGGTGGAAAGAGTCTTCACATCAAGATTTCTTGATAAAATCACAAGAAAAAAAGAAAAATAAATAAAGATCAAAACAATGAAACTCTATGCAATTGCATCAGTCTTAGTAAAAGCAAAATCCCTGCAGAGTAGGAGTTCAACAAATATCTGATGATTTGAATTGGAAAGTATTTAGTTCCAAAATCTTAGAACTTAACTCTGAAAAGAGTGGCCAGTGAGGATTCAGCAAACAGACTTTTTTCCTCATCCATACCACTAAGTCACTACTTCTTTATATCAATTATTTCATCAGTCAAATGGGGGAGGAGGGGAACCTGTTCCAATTATCTTGCTTTTTTAGAAAGTCATCTTATATAAAGGCAATATATTATTAATTCAAGATGTGTATACATTGATTTTCAATAAAATCATCTCCTATTGATTTATACTGAGAACAAAAAGATGATGGATCCTTTTTTTTTTAACTTTTAAATAGTAGTGACATCTATACTTTTAGATAAATGCACCTTGCCTCCCTTAAGGAATTTGCAAATACTTAAAATGCACTGACAAGCTCCTGTTTTAAAAGAGTAATCTGGATTTATTATTTTATCAACCAAATGTAAAGAGCAATTGATCAGAAGAGTTCTTGATCAATCTGATGAATTCTCTAATCAGTTCATTGGCTTATATGGCCTGAGTCTTTGAAGTGAGGAAAACATGTCCTTGTGGAAAGTATGGACAAGCCCCTTTTGCTGCCTTGTTAAGAGGAGAGAAGTTGGTTCCAGACTTATTTTAATAGACTGGGGCTTCCCCCAAGATATCTGACTAAGATTTGGGGGAGGACTGACATGAGTCAGAGAAGCCACACTCTCCAAGGGCAATAAGTTAACAGAACCCCTACAGAGCTCTTGTTTCAATTTTTCTTTGGTCAGGAGATATACAAAAGCAAATTAGAAAACTCCTATGTTCTACATGCAGGGAAAGGCTGTGCCTGAGCACAGTTTTAGTAAGTTAAATCAATAAGCCTGTATTAAGTGCATACTATGTGCCAAGCATTATATGCTAAGTGCTAAGGATATAAAGAAATGCAAAAAATATTACACCTCAAGGAAAAGGAAGGGTTGCCTTGGAGCAGAAAGATATGAGAATTACACATTTACCCACAGCTTTCTGAGCTTAGGTCTGAACCCAGAAATCCGATAGTGGACTTCCCAAACCTAAGAAATGGCAGCAGCTGAGGCAATGAGAACACGACTAAAAGAGCCAACTTGCTTGCTTACTAGGTCCAACAGGCACTTGCGGATAATGTTTCTAAATCTCAGCCTCCTGTGTAAAGTGGGGATTTTGATTTCTTAAATAGTGTGATCCCTAAATCTAACCATGTCACAAAAGAAGGGAGAATTTTTGATCAGTGCATGCTTTGTGGGCTACTTTCCGGATAATTCCAAGATCCAGAGTCATGGACTCCAGCCTTTTAGTTAGAGAATTGGGGTTTCCTCAGTAATGTGATCCTGAAATCTAGCTTTCTGACTTGATATGAGAGAACCCTTGGGCAAGGAGTTCCTGAGGATCATCCCATTTGGAGAAAGAAAAGGATTAGTCACATGGTCTCTATGTTGTAGCCAGAGGAACAGTAAGGATTAGTCACATTATTGGCAAGCAAGTGATTGGGACCCTGCCACCACCACCACCCACCCACGCACACACACACACATACACAATACACACAGACATACACACACTTTGCAGTGAGTAATTCAGACAGTACAGAGTCAATGGGAAGGGGATTACCCATTTGGCAACTTCAGAGTATATCTCCTTTCCGGGGGAAGTTCAAATCACTTTGGTACTTTGAGTCTGAGAGGTGCTTTGTTGGGGGAGTTAGAAACATGCCAAAATATTGATCATTATTCCAAACCCAGTTTTTGCTAAGAAAAAAAAAAAAGCAAGAGTGCTTTATGTGCTTTTGATATTTGCATATAGACTATGGGGAGTGCTTTCTGTCTTCTGCATTTTCAAGTAGCTTGAAATAGGGGCTATCTTAATGTAATATGCATTTGTTACCTTGAGCAACAATCTGTGGAAATCTAGACAGAAGCTAAATCTAAGTTATATTTAGAGATTTTGCAAGAGTAAACTCTGCTAAAGGCAATACGCCAAAGAAAGAGATTGGACTAGGTCCATGTAAGCTGAGCAGATTGTGGGGCCCTGGACCACAGTTTATACAAATAATCTTTTTGTAAAGTGAGAGTAGTAAATGTGGAGTCAAAAAACCTGGGCTTGAATCATAATTCTGATGCTGAATAGCAGTTTCACCTTGGGCAAGTTGCTTTGCCTCTCTTGGCATCAGTTTCATAATCTGTAAAATGACAAGGTAGAAGAGGTGATCTCTAAGGTCTTTTCCTGCTCTATATCCTATAAATAATCAGTTCTTGGCACTTAATAAGTATTTAGCAAATGCCTTATCCATCATGTATCTAATATTTAATTGAGTTATTTTGTGACTTCAGATTTTCATAACTGTGATTTTTAAAATTCATTCAACAGTTATGAAGCCCCTATTATGAGGTCAGTGCCATGGTGGATATTATAAAACATTGGTAATGTGATTCCCACCTTCAAAGTTCTAGTCTAGTTGAGTTGTTTTTAAAAGTAGATATACCTATAGTTTACTAATTTAATATAATATGTCCATGATTTTCCTTTTCACAAGGAAAGAGGATTTTACTTTAATTTCCAATTTTTATACAAAAAGAGAATACCAGACTAGCAAAATTCTTACAATGCCAGAGATCAAGAAGGTTAAAATCATGACAGAGTAAATGAATCAATAAAAATTCAGGAGGGGGTGTAGCTGGGTAGCTCAGTGGATTGAGAGCCAGGCCTAGAGATGGGAGGTCCTAGGTTCAAATCTGGCCTCAGACACTTCCTAGCTGTGTCACCCTAGGCAAGTCACTTGACCCCCATTGCCTAGCCCTTAGCCACTCTTCTGCCTTGGAACCAATACCTAGTATTAATTCTAAGAGGGAAGGGAAGGGTTTAAAAAAAAAATCCAGGAGACTTCATCAGTTACTGACTGCCATCTTGTATACCCAACCACAAAAATGAAGGGAAAGGTCTTATTTCTTTCCCCTATAGTCCCTCAAAAAGAAATTAGAGTCCAGTACAACCACTCTGACACTTTTATAAGAGAGTTAGAACTTGGGCACCTTTTAATTTATTCTAACTCTTCTTAATTTTTAATCTTCCCATTTCTATTAGTTCCAAAAGGCAGTTTTATAAAAAGATCATTACAAAGTTATATTGAGTGAATATATATTATATGTAAATACATATATATGTATATNGTCACCCTAGGCAAGTCACTTGACCCCCATTGCCTAGCCCTTAGCCACTCTTCTGCCTTGGAACCAATACCTAGTATTAATTCTAAGAGGGAAGGGAAGGGTTTAAAAAAAAAATCCAGGAGACTTCATCAGTTACTGACTGCCATCTTGTATACCCAACCACAAAAATGAAGGGAAAGGTCTTATTTCTTTCCCCTATAGTCCCTCAAAAAGAAATTAGAGTCCAGTACAACCACTCTGACACTTTTATAAGAGAGTTAGAACTTGGGCACCTTTTAATTTATTCTAACTCTTCTTAATTTTTAATCTTCCCATTTCTATTAGTTCCAAAAGGCAGTTTTATAAAAAGATCATTACAAAGTTATATTGAGTGAATATATATTATATGTAAATACATATATATATATATATATATATATATATATTAGCAAACATTCTCAAGCACTCACAAATCAATTTGTTATAAACTGGGCTTGCGATTATTCAAATCCCAGTGTGGGGTAATTAATAACAATAGATTGGAATTAATTTAAATATACAAAACTCAATCTCTAGTTTCTCTTCTAGAGACAAAGAAATTTAAAAGCTGAGTAGTTAGTGAATTTCTCTAGTGTATACTACTACCCTCTATGAGGCTACAGTTTATAAATATATATATATGTATGTATATATATTTTAAATCTACATTATCACTTTATTTCTCTAGGACTCAGTGTCCACTTTTGTGAGATAGAGATGATTCTCCCTATACAATTGATTTCTTAGGGTTGTCATGAACAAGAGGCTGTCAGCCATAAATGAACTAGAAAGATTCTTAAAGTCCATTCTAGCTCAGAATCTATGATCCTATCATTTACTTTGGAATTCTTTTTTTTAATTTATTTTACTTTATTGATTAATTGTGAAAATTTTTCCATGGTTGTATGATTCAAATTCTTTCCCTCTCCTCCTCCCACCCCCCTCCCATAGGCAACATGCAGTTCCACTGGGTTTTACATGTGCCATTCATTGATCAAGACCAATTTCCACATTATTGATATTTGCACTAGGGTGATTGTTTAGAGTCTGCATCCCCAATCATATCCCCATCAACCCATGTGATCAAGCAGTTGTTTTTCTTCTGTGTTTATGCTCCCACAGTTCTTTCTCTGAATGTGGATAGAATTCTTTCTCATAAGTCCCTCAGAAATGTTTTAGATCACTGCATTGCTGCTAGTAGAGAAGTCCATTACAATCGATTGTGCCACAGTGTATTTGTCTTGGTGTAAAAGGTTCTCCTGGTTCTGCTCCTTTCACTCTGCATCAATTCCTGGAGGTCATTCCAGTTCACATGGAATTCCTCCAGTTCATTATTCCTTTGAGCACAATAGTATTCCATCACCAAAAGATACCACAATTTGTTCATCCATTCCCCAAAGGGCATCCCTTCGTTTTCCAATTTTTGTCACCACAAAGAGTGCAGCTATAAATATTTTTGTAGAAGTCTTTTTCCCTATTACCTCTTTGGGGTCTAAACCCAGAAGTGGTATGGTTGGATCAAAGGAGCCTACAGTTTAAATTAACAAAGAATCCCCATCAAGTTCCCCAAAGCTAAAGTTCACTCTCAAATGTTCACAACCCAAAAGGACAGCTAGAGGAAGAAGTCTTAGTAAAATTTTTCTTTGGGCTCAGAAACAAACCCCAGCTTAAGGGAATCAAATGGCAAGCACACTTTGGGTAGATGTAATCAGAACAGCTTTCTACCTTAATAAGATTGTCAGATAAATTTTAATCATAAAAGGTATATTAAATTTTTCATGCTACGTTTTAAAATCTTTCCCCATATTATCCCACCTGAGCCACAACAATCTAATGAGATAGGTATTGATGTCAATGTTAAGGATAAAAGAGATCATATAATGCAATCTTATAAACTAGAAAACTTATTCAAGGTCACAAAGAGTTAAGACCCAAACACAGATCTCCTCAATTCAATATTCTTTTTTTTCTTTATAAATAACTATTAGTGTCTCCTCTTCTTACTCTCCTTTTCAACAATAAGAACAACTAAGTAAAAGAAAACCTTCTATATATATTTATATATATGTATGCATATATGTATATATATATATATAGTCAAGCAAAGTAAATTCACTTATTTGCAACATCCAAAAATATATCACTTATTCTATGTTTAGGTCCATGACCTGTCTTTTATAGGATGGGTTGCATGCTGCATCTTTGGTCTTCAAGAATCATGTCTGTCAGAATTTAAAGCCTTTTAAAATTGCTGTGCTTTCTAATGTTGTTATTATATAATTTGTCCTTCTGGCTCTGCTTATGTTACTCTGCATCAGTTCATTTAGATCTTCCAAATTTTTTTTGGAACTGTCCATTTCCTCACTTTATTTGGGATTGTAATATTCCATTACATTCCTATACCATAATTTCTTTAATCACATTAACTCTGATATTCTTCTTCTTCTTCTTCTTCTTTTAATAAAAACCCTTACTTTCTGTCTTAGAATTGATACTATGTAGTGGTTCCAAGTTAGAAGAGTGATAACAATTAGACAATGGGGGTTAAATGACTTGCTGAGGGTCACACAGCAATGAAGTGTCTGGGGCCAGATTTTAACTCAGGACCTCCCATTTCTAGGTCTGGCTCTCAGTCCACTGAGTCATTTAACTTCTCCCTTCAGTATTCTTTCTGCTCTCCTATGCAACCATTCAGTTATTCCCATCTGATTAATGAGGAAACTGAGAAATTCGGTTTCCCCAAGTCACAAAGCAAGTTAGCTACAAAGTTGGAAGTAAAATCCAGACATCTTGGCATTCAGTTCACTGCTTTTTTGAACTATGAAACTATTTATGTAGAGCCTCTTTTGAAAGTCTCAAATGTCCCAGTTAGAAATGTAAAGACAAGAGCTAAGCAAAAACAAAAAGTTTATATGTAAATCTGAAATTCAAAGAAAACATCTTAGACTAATCAGTTCCTCTCAAGTAAAAATGGCAAGTCAATTTAAAACCCAAGTATTTGGGTAAAGCTACTGCAAGCTACTGGCAAGCCATTCCCAAAAAATGAATTTACAAGGAAAAGTAACACCCTTTATAAAAATATATTAAATTCTAATAAGAAATGTCTGAGTATATAGTTGGTTGGCTTTTCCTGTGGAATGCTTCTGCCCATGAAGGTGAAATAAGGGGCAGTGTCTCCAAGTTAACTTTTCAGAACTCTCCTTTGGCATTGAGCTGTCAAATAATTTCCTCACCCTTTCAAGGACATGGTAGGACCCCAGAATCACCCATACGAAATCAATTGTACTTACATACATGTGGCAACACACACACACACACACACACACACACACACATACTCTTATTTCTCCATCCTGTTGACCCCAGTTGCTATTGGTGAGTTCCTCCATTTTAAGGAAGTGCTCAGGTCAACCATGCTGGCCCAATTCATGATTCTCTGATTTGCTCCTCTACATCCAGCACCCTTCTCACTTTTAAAGATGCTTCCAAACACCTAACTCTCTACTGCAATAGGTGAGTGCCTTTCATAACTTCCATTTTAAGGAAGTGCCTGTGCCAGCTGTTCTCACTCTAAACCCACTTAACCATGAATCCCTGGACTACTGCTTGACCCTTCCTACCCCATCCTGAACTCCCATTCCTTTTCAGCTCCATTGTATGTATCATCCTCTCTGTTAGAATATAAACTTCTTAACAGGATTGCCATTCTTACTAGTATTTGTGATTGTGCTTGGTTAGGTAACTGGAATTATGCTTAAAAAATGCTTGTTCTTGTTACTATGAGTGGCCTAAGAGAGTAGCTCATGAACTTCATTCGAATTCATTTCCAACCTTCCTTCCATTTCTACTTTGTTTCCCACTCTCTTCTCTTTTGCCCCAATCTTAGAAGAGGCTTTTCTTTCAATATCTAACTTCTTTTCTTTACCCCTCTATTCCATCCCTTTCTATTATCTCTGGGAGTTTGTCTTTTGACCCTCATTTCTCTAATTAAACCCAATTTTCAATCTTTCCACTGACTTCTTAACCCTTAGCTTACAAACAAGCTCAGATCTCTTCCATCATTTAAAAAGTAAAGTTCAGAATCACCAGCAACCTAATGGATGGTTCCAAAAGCATCTTTCATTTTATCTTATTTTGTTCAAAACAGAACTCATTCTTTTCTCCCCCAAAGTCCTCCTTTTCTTACTCTGATTCTTTTGAGGGAACTACCATTCTTCTGGTAGCCAAAGTTCAAAATTTTGAAGTTACGCTTCACTTTATTTCCTCACCTCTCACATGTAATCAGTTGCCAAGTCATATCAATTTTATTTAAACATATCTCACATTCATTCCCATCTCTCTGCTCAAATAGGCACCACCTCCCTACTTCAGGTTCTCTTAAAGAATGCAACAGTCTCCTAAACTGGTCCCGTTGCCTCTAGATTTTCCCTTCTCCAATCCATCCCCACAGCTAAGAAAATGATATTCCTAAAGCAAATTCTCACCCTGTTATTAATATTCCCTGGTTCATGAAGCTTCCATGGCTTCCGAGATAAAATATAAACTCCTCTGGTTTAGAGTCTTTACAATCTAACTCCAATCTATTTTCTTCAGGCTTATTGCATCATACTTTCTTTCATGAGTCTACAATTCCACCAAACTGCCCTGCCAATAATTGACATTCCATCTGGAATTTACTTTCTTCTCATCTCTGATAGATGGAATCTCTAACATCCTTCCTTAGCTCAGATAAGACCTCCTATTGGACTTCTGTTCTGATCTCCTTCATTTGCTAGTACTTTTACTCCAGAAGTTACTTTATGCACACTTTAAATTTAATTTCTTGGATACATGTGATTTCCCCCAATAGAATGTAAATTTCTAGGGGTCAGGAATTTTTTATTTTCTTTTTATCTTAACACTTGGCAAGATGCTCTGCTCAGTTGAATTTTTAGTAAATATAAGAAAAATCCCACCTATTTAAAAAATCTTACAGAAGATGCAAATTAAGTGAAGGAAAAGTCTTATCTAGGTCATAATAATATATGGTTTATTGAATTGCTTCATAGACATCTCTATATCATGCTGCCTTCATTCTCAGACTGCCCTAGGACACCAGGTTCTGCTAGATGGATTTTCATCTTTTCTATCCCAGAAAGTATCAGCCATATTTTCCAACCATATACCTCCTCCTCACATAAGCTCATTCCATTTCCTCTTTTGTGTGTTTTCCCCATTAAAATGTAAACTACTCCTCAAGTCCATGCTTGCTTATATTTGTGTCCTCAGTACTTGCCAGAGTTTCTAGTACATAGTAAGTGTTAAATAAAGGATTTAACATTTATTCATTAATCCATTCATCACACATTATCAAACATCTGTTTCATGGCTAGGAGTATTCTGGTCACTTTTCAGAGAAACATTTGCTTAAAAAAATACATAAAATAAAACAGCAAGTCCCGAAATAAAATTCTTGCTCAAGAAAAACTTAAATGGCAGAGTAAAGAAATGGGTTCCTAGGGCCGCTTAAGGTTAAAGTTAATAATAAAAGCAAATCACGTTTTTAAAAAAGCCACCAATATGTTATAGAGCTAATATTTAATGTCATTTGACAATACTATGCTTGCCATAAGATGTCATAAGAAAATGAAATAATATTTGTAAAATGCTTATAAGGTATAATGACACAGAGTGGTTTATAAAAATGATTATTCCATTTTCTTTCCCTCTCCTCATATTCTAGAATATCAAGTTGGGTTGTCATTAAAAGGCTTAAAATTCTTCTAAGATTACTTTTCTTTTGTTTGTTTGTTTTTTAAATAAACACTTACCTTCCATCTTAGAATAAATACTGCATATTGATTCCAAGGCAGAAGAGTGATAAGGATTAGGCAATTGGTATTAAATGACTTGCCAAGGGTCACACAGTTAGAAAGTATGGAAGCTGCATTTGAATACAGGCCTTCCTGTCCCTAGGCTCCCAATCCACAGAACCACTTATCTACCCCATAGAATTACTTTTCAATGAATATGAAATTGGACTTCCTTTAAATTAGACAAGCAATTCAAATTCTAGATTTCCTCCTTGATATCATTTGGTCATATTCCTGGGATAGTGTTTTTCCAAAGGAGAAATGTCATAAAACCACAAATTTAGACCTGGAAGGGACCGTGGAAGTCATCTCATACAACCGCCTCATTATTTTGATGATTAAAAATTCATAGAGACTGGATTCTAGGTAAAAAAAAATCAATTTATTGATCAGGCTAGCAATAATCAATAAACTAATTGGTCAGTGATCTGTCTCAGTGATCAAAGACCAAGACACTAGTTCCTTTGAGTCATTAAATACAATTTTGGAAACTCAGTATTCAGTCCTTCCCTAGACATCCTGAGACATTTATGATTGGTAAATAAGCAATGAAGAAGTGGCCCCTCTTTCTCTAAGTTCCTCCTTGATTCCTTGATTGATAATGGAAAATCATATCTCTCATCCTATTATCAGGTACCATCTGGTTAAGAGCAACATTGTCCATTCACTCCAATGGAGACTCAAAGACTCAATCCTACCACTCACAGACACACCTGACCAGAGCTGATTTTTATTCAAGCTAGAATCCATAAATTCACTTTTCAATTGCTCAACAATGGAAGATACTCTACACTGGGAAATGTAAAAAGAATTCCTTGAATTCACTAAAAACAAAGGAATGAGTCAAGAGGTTTAAAGGACAAACCTGAATCTCAATTCAAAACCCAGGAATAAAAATAGTTCAAATAATTCACTATATTAGAAATAAATCTCATTACACAGATAAAGAAAATGAGGTCCAGAGTCTCAAAGTGATTTTCCTGAGAGCACAAAGATAGTAAATGGCAGAGTAAAAAGCAACCTGGATCCTCTGATTCTAAATCTAACATTCTTGGCAGAGGTACCACTCTGTTTCAGAGTCCCTTGATGTCTTAAGTCAGTATTATTAAAGAAGAGTCATCCCTCACCAAAAACCAACTCCTAATATTAATAAATCACTCCTTAAAATTTCTCCCCAAATAGTGTAGCCATAATATTTATAAAGCACAGTCGTTAGAACATAATAGGCACTTAGTAAATGCTCATTTATTTTCATCCCAACCCTACCCACCGCCATTTCCCTATCCTCCCACTACTGGAAGAAAGTGAGGCTGATGCATTAAATGAAACTTAACACTAAAGTAGGCTAAAACCAATTTGTTGCACACGCCAACTCTAGCACCAATAGGGTAAGCCCCTGAGAGAGTGGAGGACCACTAAGATGTTTTTGGAGGGGCAAACTGACCCAGGTTGGAAATAGAGCAAGGTAGGCTTTCTATGTTGGTCAATAGTAGGATTGTGGCATTGAGTAGCTACAGAGATGCAATTTTTAAAAAGTTTTAATGAGATTGATGATTAAATTAGGTCATAACATACAATATATTATGGTTTTAAAAGCTTCTGAAATGGCCAATTGCTTGTGTGATAATTAAATATAGGGCCCTCAGCAGTAGGCATTGTCAAACCAAAGTCAATTATCAATATCAAGGAGTTGTCATTTGTTTGTTTGTTTAATCTAGGTGTGTATTCCTTCTACCAGTGCCACAGCGACCTATCCACATATCAGTAGATGGTCTCCATGAGTTGCTATGGATGAAAACTTTACAGTCTTATGGTCAGTGTTGTGGATCATTGTTTGTTTGCACATAGGTAGGTTGGAGTCTGATGAATCTAAATAGTTTGCTGCTAGATCTATACTGGAAACCTTCCCAGTTTTGTACTGGAATGGTCTCCAAAGACTCTGCTACCTCCATGTCAATATGAGGTAACAAAGCAGGACTCAAATGGAAGAATGCTAGGTATATCACCCCCAAAATGCAAACACTACTTTCTTGCTGAAACAAAGTGAAAAACAAAAACACCAAAGGAACACTAGGGCAAGGATTAGCACAATGCCTAGCAAATTGGATTTAATAAACGATTGTTCAGTGGTTAATAGTCTTCAGTGATGGAATTTGCTTCCTCATATTCAAATTTTATGGGTGAAGGAAGATCTATATTTAAAGGTAAAAGCAGCAAGGCATTAATACATAAACCAACACTAAATGAAGAGAGTAGTTGGCAATTAACCGAAGATTCTGGATTATGGAGTGAGCTAATCTGGACAACTCAGAACCGAATGAAAAACCCACACTGAAGCCTCAATCACAAGCACTGATCGACTATGTGTAAACCTTTAATTTGATGGAGAATTTATCACTTTTCATTTCAGACCAAGATTTAGTATCCGAAAGGGTGAAAGAGAAATAAATTAAAAGGTGACACACTCAAGTTGCACCAATATTCCAAATCACATTTCTGCAGTCATACCACAAACAAGCTTTGTTTGATAACTCTCGCTGTGTCTTAGGTGAAGCAGCATTATGACTGGTGTGCAGCTATAATTACAGAATCGGTAGCGGCAGTCTCAAAATAGAACTTGAGCAATCCATAATCTTGACTGTCAAAGCAAAGCCAAATAAATTTCAGTTAGGTTAATCCCATTAAGATCTAACATTGTTATCCACTTTAAGTGAAAATGCATTTAATTAAATCAGAGGAATGAAGAAATGCTGTCCTTGGATCATTCCACTATCTGTTTCTTCAGTTCCATGGACCTGATGAGAATATGGAGAATAATATGGTCTGACTTAGCTTTTTTTTTTCCCCCCCTACTCTTTTTCTCCCTTTTTATCCTTTTTCACCATACTTCCTCATTAAATTTTACAGTGACTTCTTTCTGGGGTGGGGAGAAACCCAACAGGGGAGTTTAAGATCTCAGGAAGCAAAGAAGAGTAGCAGCATTTTCTCCATTAGTACTGCATTCACAAAGATATATTTTAGCCCTTTGCATATTATAGTCTATAGGCTATTTGTAGTCAGGAAAGTAAATCTGTTAGATGGAACTGAATAAGTTGCCTACCTGACTTGGCTTCACTCTCAACTACTTTCTCTTACTACAGTGAATAAATGATAAATAGATAAACTGTCTTTAAGAGTGGATGTTGGAAGGAAGGATTGTGGTTTTATACTTGGGCGTCTGAAGGAATGGGAAACCAATAAATGATTTTAGAAGAACAAAGGTAGTCTGGGCAATCTTGGGTAAAACAGAGTACTTGGTTATTGGCAGGTTATAAACAAGTGTTTAGGGTTGGGTTTTTTGTTTGTTTGTTTTGTTTTGTTTTGTTTTGTTTTGTTTTGTTTTGTTTTGTTTATACAAGATAATTGTGTGGATTTATTCTCTTTTGTTAATGGGATAGCCAGCTATCAGGATTCAGCTAAACTGGGAAGGTCTTATGGATCCTTTTGTTGCTGCAACCAGAGAAAAAGAAAGGTAAAAACCACATTGAGGACTCTTGTTTTAACTACAAATCAGTCTTCTGATGCGGATTGTAGAGTTAGAGATTCCAAGAAAATATTATGATATCTCAGGCATTACCTGTTCTGCCCTGGCACTGAGCCTCAAGGGATGATTAGGTTGCAGATTGTTTATGATTTAAGGTGAATTCAGAGCCTTAGGTCATCAAAATCCCAAAATATGATGGGCTAAATGACCAAGGTCCTCTTTTGGGAGAAACTTATATAGCCAATATCAAGAAAAGAGAGTAACTCTTTAAATATGACCAACTATTCCTGCTCAGGCTATTGTTACTGACCTGGGTAGCAGCACCAGTATATGCATGCTAAATATTTATTTCTCATTTTATCTTTGCACCCCATGTATTTATATTTAGCAAAAGGGGTTTTGTTTTCATTATTAACTATCTCATGATAGTTAATGCAGTCTCTCCAGATCTGCGGTCTAGTACCTTTGGGTCTGGTATGCATCAGGCCTAAGATGTGATTTAAGCTCAAAAAATGTTAAAAAATAATAACTAAGGGACAGCCACAAAAGTTTTGTCTCAGGGCGCAGACATCCAGGAAAACATACCTATTCCCCTACTGCAGTTAACCATCCCCACACTTCTTATGGTCATCTGCTGGCCTATTCTGCATGTTAGGACTTTGCTTCCTCAGATGATCTCATCCATTTGATCCTGGAACTATGACATCTCCTCTCTCAGGGGTCTTCTTTCTCTCTACTACTCCCTTGAGGGTATAGGCTGGCCTTTCTGAGGAACAGGCTATCCCCTCTTCTGTTGCACTGCCCCTGAGGTTGGAATTCCTCTTTGCCTTCATTGTACCCCTTTACTCTCATAATATTATCTTCTTCACCATTGCACCGCCACTGATCTCTAGTGCCATTACTAGCCCATCCCATGATTCCTCCTCAATTGAAAGAATTTAAAGTTGCAGCTCAAGAATTAACAGAAACAATTATCACATTGGCAGATACAAACATTAAAGCAAGAATGTCCAGGATTAGCAGAGACATAGTTCAAGTGCTGCACTAATACTCACAGAATGTCATAAGACCTAGAAGGAGGTCTTTTGGACATTGGGTTGTTCTTCTTTGATAATTTATGGAAGTACATGCACCAGAAGGATACTGAATGAGAAGGCATAGATGATTGCAATCTACATAGCTGGAAATTATATCCAGGAAATTTCAGATTCATTGAAATAAAGAAATGAATTAAGAATTTTACAGTTTACAAAGTAATTATACATGCATTTCCTTATCTGATCCTTACAACAATACCATAAGACAAACCAAATAGATATTATTACCAGCACTTTGTTATTGTTCAGACTTTTTCAGTTGTGTTCAATTCCTCATGGCTCCTTTTAGGCATTTTCTTGGCAAAGATACTGGAATGGCTTACCATTTCCTTATCCAGCTCGTTTTACAAATGAAGAGACTGAGGCAAACAGGGTTAAGTGACCTGCCCTGGGTCACACAGCTAGCAAGTGTATGAGAACAGATTTGAACCCAGGAAAAGGAATCTTCCTGCCTCCAGACCTGGTACTCTATCCATTGTACCACCAAGCTACCCCACCAGCTCCTTACAGAAAAGGAAACTGGGGATTGGAGAAATTAAAGAACTTTTATTTTCCACCAGCTGCACAACTTGGACTTGATATCATGCTCCCACGAATATCTTCACCAGTAAACTCATCATCCTGGGAATCTGCATCATCATCTTTTGTACTATCTGTCTTCAGTTCCTAGTACCTTCTGCCCCACTAACTGGAGAATGGAGCAAAGAACTCCTTCTAATGTTGCATTTAAAGAGGGCTCGCACACTCAATGACTCTTTTCTACCATTACATTCCGTGGAATGGACTCCATCATGCCCCCTACACTAGGTATTTTTTATTATTCTCTCTCTTTTTTTCAGCTTTCTTTTGCATATTGTCTTCTCATTGTAGTGTAAGTTCCTTGAGGACTGAAGAATTAGATAAAATGTATTGACATTTGTCCCAGAATGAAAAATAAAATAAGTAAAAGGAAAAACAGTGCATAAGATTCCACCCATTGATTTCTACTCTATAATTTCTCATAGAAAAGAAAAAAAAGTATGCTGCCATTTCAAAATACCAAACTCTTTACAATGAGATAGGTCTATCTAGTAAATTGTATTGTGAGAAATATTATAAAATACAATCTGATCTGCCTATTAATGATGTCACTTACTCTATTTCTAACACTATGCTAAATGCTGAGGGGAAAGGCCCAGGAGGAACATAAGCCATTGTCTTCAGCAGGAATGGAGGTGACAGCTTAACCAAGAAGAGACTAACACATATACCAATTAGAAAACAGCTGAAGTGTACTATATGTAATTAAGTGTTAAGTTGTGGGGCACAGTTTTAGAAGTCCTAGAAGAATACAGTATCCTAAAATATAAATACAGCTTAAAAGATGTTATCAATGAGTTACTTAACTAAATAAAAGACTGAGGGCCTGAGTGACTAAAAGGCCAGTCAAGGAGCCAGGAAATCCTGTCTCTGACACAAGCTGACTATATTACCATGGGCAAATTATTTAACCTCTCCATGCCCTCAGGTAACTCTCTAAGATTATAAATTACAAAAGAGTCACTGATATGCATCTTTAGAAAGAATGCCCCCATCAGGAATTCCCTAAACTGATGAAATCACAGGTTCAAACAAACAAAAAAAAAAAAAACCCTAAATGAAACACCAGCCCTAGAAAGCATATACTGTTACAGAAATAACCCGGGTGGGAACAAGAGTCTTTCAAGCTGGAAATAGTCCCATAGCTTAGAAGAGAATGAACAAATGGGGTGAAACATGATCCTGCATGGAAAAGACCCAAAGAAAAATCCAGTTATCTCAGAATAGCTCTAGAGAGACTTAATACAAAGCAAAAAGTTGGGATCACTTAAACTGAGTGAACAAAATAAAGATAAATATAAAGCGAAATGAAATATGTTTCTGAAACTACTATGTTACTATATTCCAGGATACAAAGAAAATTAAGATAGGAAAAAATACAATTCCAGAATAATTAAAACAAATTCTGGCAGAATTTCATAACAGCCAAAATTAGATAGACAGAGATAGACAGAATTACCGTTCATTCAAATACTCAAACATTAATTGTTTCACTGTGCCAGGTGCTGTGCTTGGGAGCCAATGAAAGTCACACAAGGATAAATAAGAGATACATGGTCCCTGCCCTCAAGGGCCTTACAATTTCATTATTATAGTAAGAAAGGAAACCTTTCAGAGTCAGAAAAATAGAACTGTCACTTATATTAATATCTGTGCCAGAAATTATTAGCAAAATCAGAACACTGTATCAAACATGAAGAAAGGGCCAGACCCTGATTTGCAGAATTTCTGTTCAAGAAGGAAGTTCATGACAACAGACAATTTTTGCTAGCTTAGAGATTAAAAATTAAACAAAAAACACATGAGAAAATTGAAGTGATCAATCAATTAGCAAACATTTATTAAGTGTCTACTTTTTGCCAGACATTGCTAGAGATACAAAAAAAGGCAAAAAAAAAAAAAATCATCCTTGCCCTCAAGGAATTCACAATCTAAGGAGGGAGACAGTTTGTAAACAAATGTATAGAAATAAGCTATATACAGGATAAATGGGAAATAATTTACAGAGGGAAGATGCTAAAACATATAAATGTTTTTCAGTAATGTATTTAATTTTTTAAAAATCTGTTTCTACTCAACACTAGAATTATATTTATTTTAAAATGAGTTGGGCACAGAGAACTTATCACCCAGTTCGTTAATAGGTATAGTGGGGTGTAGAGCCCAGATCTGATATCTAGCTCATACGAATTATATTCAATTCATTTGTCAAATGGCCATGAAATAGACCTCATGATCATGAGGGATATAGTGTTCCAACCACATGATGTTAAATATGGCTGAAAAGTATAAATTAAAAATTCTTCAATATATTCAAATTGTATTTCTAACCTTCAATGGGTAAGAAGGAGCTTCTAATTTCTGATTATGGGTCTTCCTAGAAATAAAAAAAAAGCAATCACTTAAAAACAGGTGGCATTATTTAGTATCACTGGGAGCTAGCTTGAATTTCAATGTAAAACAGGCATTTTCTAATCACATAAATCATATACTGTAATCATATGAAAATTAGTTTTTTCCTTTCAGCTAGAAACACAGTAACATTCAAAGATGTAAGACTTAGAGAGCCCTCAGGCTACCTTGTCTTTCACAACATACTATATGTAAAGTGATTAAATGTGTGTTATAAAATGGGTTTTGGAAATACATATATTGGTGTCTGTTTTCCTAAAGGATATGTTTAAAAGCTGATATAACTTGATCAGGTTTTAATAGTATGGTACCAATTAAGAACAAATCCCTGAACCTTTTGGTTAATTTCATTCCATCTTGGAAAATAAAATTTAACCTTTATTTTTGGCACATCCATCGTCAGCAAAAAGGGAGAAAATGTAGGAAATAAGCTAAATGAGGGGGTCGAGAAATGCTCACAATCACCCATTTTTAATTGGAAAAATATAAATGTTTTTCAGTAATGTATTTAATTTTTTAAAAATCTGTTTCTACTCAACACTAGAATTATATTTATTTTAAAATGAGGCATACTAACCCTCCCAAGGGCAACACAGATTTACATCTGACAAATCCTCCAAATGTGACCAACTGAGTTCATGCTATTTATTTCTAATGAGTTCTGTGATTTTTGGATAGAAAGTTTTCTGCTAGTCAACAGAAGAATCAGCTACAGAAGTCTTAAGAAGCTAGTGTGAGCAAAACTTGCAAGACAATCTCCAGTTGCATTTGCCAAAAGCTTTTTCTCTTGGAGTGTTAAAAAAAAATTGGAATAATCTCTGCCAAGAAAATCAGGAATAGGGCCTTGTTTTTTCTTTCTTTTTTCCCATGAAACATTCAACACTCAGTCAACAAATGCATCCTGACAAATCCTCGGTGAACATAATAAAGAAATGTACAGTTAAAAAGTAACCCCATTACAGAATTACATACTCTTTTTCAGCAGATGGGCGAAACTAGGCTGAGGTCTCAAACCCATAATGGAGTTATCAGGGTATGTATCCCAAGCACATAAATACTTCCCCAAGATGTAAGCAATTTGTTCCAATGACCATGAAGGTGCCAATGAGTTCTCTTAGAGCTTGGTCAGATGTCAACTACTCCAGTCATCCACTATATCCCAGGCCATCATTACCAGTGCTGACTTTTGTCTTGCCACTGGACTTTGATGACTATGGAAGAGAGAATGAGGCGATGACAATGCAATTCTGCCTCACTTAAATACAATTCATGCATAAGTCAAGGTGTCACACATCACTGGTCCTCTTTGAAAACGAAGGGATAAACAACAACAACATATTCTTAGAACTAGAAGGGACCTCAGAAACTATATCATCTTATACAAAAACTAACCAAAATCCCTCCAACAGTAAATATAGGAGGTAGATTTCACAAGGAGAGGAAATCCACTAACTGCCAAGGAAGTACATACCATTTCAAGTGTTTCCTTAAATAAAACCTAAATCTTCCTTAATTTCCACCCATAGCTTCTCATTCTACCTTATGGGGTCAAGCAGAGCAAGTCTAACACCTCTTTTATGTGAAAACCATTGAAAAAGTGGAGAACAACTATCATGTCTCCTCTGAGTTTTCTCCTCTGCAGACCAAACAACCCCATTTCCTTCAACTGACTCATTATGGCATGCTTTCCAATCCTGGTTATATTCTTCTTGATGACCTCCAATTCTCCAGTTGTCTTTCCTTAAAACAAAGCATAATATTCTAGATATATCCTGATTCAGGCAAAGTACCATGGGACTTTCACTTCCCTAGTGTTCGACATAATGCTTCCCTTAACATAATCTAAAATTCTATTCATTTCTTGGCTGTTATGTCATACTCTTGACCCACATGGCATTTGTGATGCATCAAAACTCCTAGATCTTTTTCACAGTAATTGTTATAAAACATCCTATCCTGTATTTGTGAATGATTCTTTTATAACCCAAATAAGAACCTTACATTTGTCCCTATTAAAGTTTACCTCATTTAGTTCTGCCTTTAGAAATAACTTTTTAGATCTGTTCTCGGCAACTATTGCCTTATGCTATGTTAGCTATGCTTCTCTTACAGTCTTATCATTTAAAGTACCATTTTCCAAACAGTGGCTTTGAGGCTATTAGCTGCTACCTAAATAGCTGGTGGTTGCCATCTCTCCTAATCCTTTTCCCTGTTCGGTTGTGCAATTTCTCTTTCTGAAAGCATTTCAGGCATGGGGATTGGGTGGTGTATGGGTTAATGGCAGCTTCATGCCATCTTGGAAACTGACAAGCCTGTTATCTATGGCTTGATCCAAGTCACTGATAAAAAAGTTAAATAGCTCTGGGCTTAGAACAGGTCCTTAGATACTCCCTTGAAAAGGCCTTCTTGGAGTTACATTGACCCTTTAATGGTCATCCTCTTTGGTCTGATTATTCCACTAATGCCAGATTCCCATAGCTAGACCATCATCTAGCCCACATCTCTCTATATCTTGTCCACTAGAATAGCATGAAACCTTTTCTCAGTTGCTCTGCTGTCGATACAACTTTGCTCTGTCAACATCCAACTCTTAGGATCTTTTAAGTTATTCTTATATATGCTATCATAAGTTATTTCTTAATTTTTAATAGCAATTTAATTGACTCACCTCCCTCACACCCTTATCCCAGAAAGAGTTTCACTAAGATAAGTTGTGCAACAGCACATGGAAAAAAGATTAGTAGAGATGACAATAACCAGCTATTCAGGTAACAGCTAAAGGTTGTGGCTGTTGTTAAAAAAACAAACAAACAAACAAAAAAAAAAAAACCACTTCAAATGGTAAGGATCAAGGATACCCTGAATTTCAAAAGACATTTTCTCTGTTCTCAGACATGGATCCTGGTTCAAATGCATTCTATCAGTTTTAGAAGACAGCCCCCAGAAAATAACCAAAGCCCCTATCAAATAGCTACCAATCCCAACTACCATAGAGTCTATTTTCCTATTAACCTACTAGCACTCTCTCTATACCCATCCCTTACATATTCTATAATACTTTAAGTATTTTACAGTATAAGAATGGACAATGATTCCTTAGCTATATTCAGTACGGCTAGAAGTAAAGGTAACAATGGCACTAAAACCCACAAGAGAACACAGGTTAACTTCATTATTGACCCTTTAATGGTCATATGTAAGAGAGATTGGAGCAAGAGCACTGGGTCCCATGATGAAAAATGCTATCCACCTCCAAAGAGAGAATTAATAAACTCTGAATGCAGATTAAAGTATATTTTTTAACTGTCTTTATTTTTCCTGTTTTATTTTTTGTCTTTTCTTTTTAAACATGGTGAATATGGAAATATGTTTTACATAACTATATGTATAATCAATATCAAACTGATTTTCTTCTCAAGGAGGAGTGAGGGGCAAGAGGGATGGAGAGAATTTGGAAGTCTTTTAAATGATTGTTATATTTTTTATATTAAATTGGGAAATATTTAATGAAATAAATAAAAATCTATTTTTAAAAAAAGTTTTCCATTATCAAGCTACATGTGATCCACTAAAGTCCTGAGTGGGCCCAAACCAAATTAGCATGTAATTGGGAAACACTTAATAAAATAAATAAAAATAATGTTTAAGGAAAAAAGAGCACTAGATCCACTCACACAGATTTCCAGACTTCAAATCTAGTCCTCTTTCCATTATAAGTCTCTAATAAGGTAGCAATGGCAGAGATAAGTGTTTCTGGGTATTTAAAGCATATCTAAGTAAAGAAGACTAAATGCTGGTTTTGTATGCAATATGTTTCTACTACAAAACCCTAGTATCCAGAATAGTATCTATCCTAAAAGGGAGAAAAAAAATTCACTGGTAGTGAAGAAACATACTTTGGGCAACAATAAAAACAGCCAACTACAGTCAAAAACCCAAAGACACTCCATCTAAAATGATGTGATTGATCAACTCACCCACCAGAAGGGATAGAGCACTCTGATTACCTATTGATCTCTATAAAGGGGCAGCCTATTTCAAGTCACAAAAAATGGGAGAAGCAATAGGGGATTAAAAAGCAAAGCAAAAGAGAAGAGGGAAGATAGGAGCAAAGATTAGACACAGTGACACAAAGAGATTACAAGCACCAACCATGTTCCCAATGACAATCTGTGCACAAAAAATGTGGAATAAAAGAAGGCCATGTTTGGATGGAAAAGGAGGTGGATCGGTCATGTAGCAAAGATGAAAGACTACAGATGGATAGCCCAAATGGTACATCTGTCCCTCTGAGATATTAAAAGAACAAAAAGAAGTTTCCATTCCTTTGGATAGATTCACAACAGTAGATGTGAAGGAAAACCTGGAGAAGAATTGCTTAGGATAAAAAAAGTGCATATGTTGAAGGGAGTAGGTGGTGGTACTAAGATCTGTCTATGTTATTAAAGGTATTACCTATACATATAAAATTGGATATGCAGCAAAGTACCTAAATAGCAATTAGAAGTAAACTGTTGCATTGAGTACACACAGATCTATAGAATAACTGAACCTTTTCTGTTTTTAATAGAAAAAAGTATAACTGCATATGCCTTAGTTTCTTCTTTAAGACAGTTTCTAAATATCATAACATTCCATGAATCAATAAAAAAAGAAGTTTCAATAAAAAAAAAGAAGTTTGGAGTAATTATGGATGAAGATTGGAAGTCTGTTTAAAAAAATTAGTAGCTTACACCCCAAACTATTTATTTTCTTTAAGTGCCTCTCTAAGAAAACTTCTTGGCAGGTTATAAAAGATAAAAAGTTTTCCTATACATTGAATGTATTTTAGAAGGAATGGAAAAATTCTAATCACTTGTAGTATCAGCATGTACCCCTTACAGCAATGACCCAGGCACAGAAACCGAAAGTATTACATAAAATGGACTGGCTGGCTCTGGGGTTCAAGGGCATTTTTTTTTCTCCTTATAGGGACTCATGTAATTGGCTAAACACATTCCTCCAATGAATCAGGTGGCAAGACAACCCATTAGATGGATCAATGGTCTGATCTGGGACACAGCTGTTCTGCTCCTGTCAGGCTTAAAGTAATTCAGCACTCTCCACCTTACCCATTAAGTACAATTAATTTTATGAAACAGAGCAAAAAACCATGGGTAAACAAAATGGCTGACACACTGCAAAAAGGCAAAAATACCAAACTTGCAGATGGTGCAAGCTGAGTTCCCATCGACCTCAAGGTGCTAATGAGGTAGTTCCACGAAGAATGCATTAAAGAACACCTTACACTTAGCAATACCTAGTCTTAACCCAAACTTTTCTCCTACACAGCAGCAGGAGGGCTTTGCTAATTGGAATCTGCAGAACACATGGGCTGGAATATGTCCCAGCAGCACATACCTCAGCTATGAACTATGAACATACACACACAAAATCAAGACTCTGTCTAAAAAAAAAAAAGAGATTTTAAAAATATTTCTGAAGCATGTGGGTAGGTAATAGTGAGTATATGGTATAGGGGGAGGTCTATCGAAGTGTCGTATTTCCAAGAAGATTGACTCCAGTGGCCAAAGGTAGAAACAACAAAGATGCCTGATGAAAAGGGACCCTCTGATCATATTAGCTTGTAGCTCTGAATTTCCCTTCATACATAGTAAGAGAGAGAGAGAGAGAGAGAGAGAGAGAGAGAGAGAGAGAGAGAGAGAGAGAGGGAGGGAGGGAGGGAGGGAGGAAAAGAGAGGGAGGGAGGGAGAGAGAGATCCTATTTTCTTACTGAATCTTTATGTAAGGGAGCCTGCATGCCTTTGAAGCCTCAACACAAAACAAACAAGAGTCTTTATAACTCCTGTCTGACCACCCAGGGAGAATCAAATAGTGTTTTCTCTTCAGTGGGCCACCCCAGGATACCAGGAGGAAAAAAGGAAGGGAGGAATTCCAAATGTAACCAGTACATAATATTTTTCTAGTGAAGCTATTACACTATTTTAATCTCCACATCATTTCATATTTTTCACTAGTGAAGCCAAAGGAGATGGAATTATTCATTTATTGAACAGAGGCAATTTATCAAATTGCAGAGAACAGGTTGAGACATGAAGATAGGATGGGGGGGGGTGATGGAGAAGATAAAGGAATTCCCTCTCCTGGGGCTGAAAGACAAAGGAGGAATTTTTAAAGTACAGATTTGTTTCTGAAAAGAAGGATTGGGAGTTGGTGTAACATGGGATGGTGTCCCTGGGATAAAAATACTGAATGGCTTAGACAACAAATGGCATTAGAGAACACCACGGTTAAATGATTAAGGCATGAAGTTAGTTGTCCAGGAATAGTTAGCTGGCAATGGTGGGGATGACCATATGATGCAATGGAAGGAAGACAAAAGAGTCAAAGGACTATCTGTGTGGCCTTGGACTAGCCCCTTTGCCTCTGTGAGACACAGCATCCTCATCTGTTAAAGGAGATCTCTAGACTCCAAGACCTCTTTCAAAAAATGAGATAATGTTCATAAAGCATTTTGTTAACCCTTAAATAATGCATATGTGAGCTATTTTTTCTGCTGGTTTCAAAAATCTGGGTCTGTGATTTCATTGATGTAGGAAACACCCATGTGGCAAAACTCCTACAGACACAGATGCATAAGTTCTACAATTTATACTTGGAGAATTGTTTGAGGCAAGGAGAAGTTAAGTAATTCTTCAGTCACAATGGCCAATATGGATCAGAAACACGGCTTGAATCCATGTCTTCCAAAACTTCTTATATTTTTCTTTATAAAACTCAAATCTTATTAAAATATATCTTACATTACATTCAAAAATTGAAGACGTGCCCCAAATGCAAGTATTTATCTATCCTTATTTTAAAATGTATTGGCTCAAGCAAACTTAAAAGTAACAGCAAATCTTAGAGTAAATATTCCATTCTCTGAACTGGAGAAATTCCATGTGAATTAGAATGACCTCCAGGAATTGATGCAGAGTGAAAGGAGCAGAACCAGGAGAACATTGTACACAGAGACTGATACACTGTGGTAAAATCGAATGTCATGGCCTTCTCTACTAGCAGCAACATAATGATCCAAGACAATTCTGAGGTACTTACGAGAAAGAATGTTACTCACATTCAGAGGAAGAACTGTGGGAGCAGAAACACAGAAGAAAATCAACTGCTTGATCACATGAGTTGATGGGGATAAGACTGGGGATGTAGACTCTAAATGATCACCCTAGCGCAAATATCAATAATATGGAAGTAGGTCTTGATCAATGACACATGTAAAACCCAGTGGAATTGTGCATCAGCTACGGGAGGGAGGAGGTGGGGGAAGGAGAGGGAAAGAACATGAATCCTATAACCATGGGAAAATATTCTAATTTAATTAATTAAATAAAATTTTCCAAAAAAAAAAAATTTCCATTCTCTTGAAAAATATATGTGACTAAGGGGCTAAAAGTAATGGGAGAGATTATGGGATTGGTAAGGAAAACAGTTTCCCCAATTTCTCCCATGCAATGATCCTATCATTCAGGCCACCAACTGAGAGTACTGAAGAATTAGTACCTTTTTTGAAAGATAGAATGTGAACTTCTTGAGGTTGACTGTTTTTTCATTTTGTGTTTTGTATTCTCAATGCCTAGCACAGAGTATAGAGTAGGTATTTAATAAAAATTATTCTTGATTGATTAATTAAGTGAGCTTAGATAAATTATTTTAGTGGTCTATTCCCCAGTAAATTTTTTTTAAATTTTTAAATTTTTTTTAATTCTTAAAAAAATTAAAATCACTCTAATGAAACCCTTTTAAAGAAAATCCAGATCAACAAAATAGATAAATCTGCAGACAAAAGAATTAGCAACAGGATTATTGAAAATTCAATAGTAAAATCCCCCCACTGATCCAAAGTTTGATTCAATTTATAAATTTACATATTGACATTTTACCTTGAATTTGCATGCTACTCCAAGAATATTTTAATATTAATATTATTTTAATATCTCATCCCTCATCTCCAAACACAATATAGTTAGATATACTAGTCTGCTATCATCATCCCCATTCCGGACAAAAGAAAACTAAGATGGAGATGAATTCAGTGACTTACTTGTCTGATGTTATGTAACAAACCCATGTTCAACCCCCTAAGTATCTATAGCCTATATTTATTTAGTAATGTAAGCTATACCTGTGTTAATAAATGCCAACCTTGGTATGGCCTCCTGAGTTGGTGTGAGAAAGAGTGGAGGGAGACTAGATCTTAAAGCATTTTGCAAAATAAACCTTAAAATGAACTGAAGAAAGCACCTTTGCTTTTATACCCCTTAGGATTTAGGAGGAGCTATAAACATTCATGTGTGAGGAAGCTTTAACAATCCAACCATCCCCAAAACATTCTATTGCAGAGCAGAAGGGGAATTACCTTAGGCCGTAGAACATTTAGTTATTGTGCTAGTCTTGTCCAGCAAAGAATTTTTAAAATATGGAGAATAGAATAAATGTGAGTAATAATGAATTTAACAGTGTGAAAGTTGGAGATAAGGGGAGAAATTTTGTTAAGAAACCCTTCAAAAGGTAAAACAAAGGTTCAAAGGGTACCTTCTGACCATAAACTTTTACTAAATGTCCAACAACAGACTACCCTCTTGTCTCACTCATCATGAGATAACTGAAAGGAATATTCCTAGCTGTGTAAGACATCATCTTGACCAAACAAGATAAAACCATATTGATACACAGCACATTTCATTAGGAGGTATACCTAGGAAGTGGTAAATTATTGAATACCATACCTATAAGGTTATATGTGAGGAGGATGGGGCCTATTACCCATTGTGCCAGTTTCCTGAGGGTTTATTGATGTAGTCAGACTCGATTTCCCACACTTAGAGTCTCTTTTGGAGTATGATCAATAAGCTCACCATTTTATATCCCTAAGTTGGTTTAGGCAGCCTCTAGCTTCCCCAGATAGTCTTTGAGAGTTGCTGTACAAGAGATGAGTAGGGAGAAGTACAGAAAAGAAGCTATAATTTGCACAAAAAAATTAAGAAATAAAATTATTTTAGCAGAAATCCACTATACATAGTAGAGTCAATCAATCACATTAGTTACATAAAGTCTAATAAAAGAAAAACTAGGAGCTAAGTTGGTCAGTGTATAGGAAGTCAGGTCTAGAGTCAGAAGACTCATCTTCTTGAGTTTAAATATAACTTCAAACACTTACTAGTTGTGCGACCCTACACAAGTCACTTAACCCTGTTTGCCTCAGTTTCCTCATCTGTAAAATAAGTTGGAGATGAAAATGGCAAACCACTCCTATATCTTTGCCAAGAAAACATGAATCACTAAGAATGACACAATCGGAAAAAAAAAAAGATTCAACAACAAACTGAGACAAGAGTACAGTCAAGAGGACTATATCTTTCCACTGGATTATGGATGAGATACCATGGAAAAGTAAATTTTACCAGTAGGGTCACAAAGTGCAAGATACCCTGAATCATCCAACAAGAGGTAAGGAGAGGGGAATGACCATCAAGCTGAGAAACTTTTTTAAAAAATAAGAGGGAATTTTCAGCAATAGCTGGAGGTCCATCAGTGGGGAGGAGATTAACCATTTTTGGCTTTGTTGATTGCATCCAAAACAAGAGTATCATGTCTTTGGGATGGAGACAGGTCTTTGACAATGTCAAACATCAACAGGGATTGCAATGAGAATGACATTTCCCCCATAAATGTCTTTGGCTTCACAGATCTCACGGGCCTGGGGATTATACTAAGTTATCATGTTTATAGTCATGAAAACTACCTATATGGTGAAAAACATACTGGGAAATACTATGTAAGGTTTTAATCGGTCCATGTGGCTAGCAGTGAGATTACTGTAGGACTCATTATACCTCCCCAGAGAAGATGTATAAGCATACGGAAAAATGCAATGGCCTTCCCTGGTCTTTCCTGTCCCCCCTCTCATTTCCCTCCCTCTACCATACACGGGAGGGACACTGGCATATCAGATCTAGTGAATGTGTGACCATGAAATTCACTAAACTGGCTGAGCCAATCTGGGCCATTCCCACTCCAGTTTACATAGTTCCAGAATTGAGAAGATGTTAAAGTAAATCTGCTTTAAAGTAACACTGCAATGTGAATGCCTAATGAGTAATCTAAAGATGCTCCTCATTTGTATTGTTTCAGGGAACAATGATGGGGTGCCCATTGCTCTTCAGGCAATGTCTTTAAAGCTTCAAACTTGGCCTTGACTACAAAGAGCTCTTTCTCATAGACCACATTTTTTTTTCAGCTGAGGTCAATTTGCAAGAGAAGTTTAGACAGGTTGGCTGTGATGGGAGAGGGAGCAGCCCAGTTTGTCAGATTTCCCCCGCCATGACACCTTATGCATCAGGTCAAGATAGATCAGGTCAAGAAGTATTATGTCACTTGTACCAGTTCGATGTACCCTCCACCTTTGGGATCCAATATGTGTTTGGAATGGTACAATGGATTGGCAAAATGCACCATCAAATTTGAAAACCTAAGGATGAAGAGCAGGTAGTACCCAATTAAATCAAAGAATCACCTCAGATCTCCAGTGTAGGTGTAACTACTCTAACATGCCCCACCTTATATAGATCCATTTTTTATTCCTCATTGTCCCAATAAATACACTAGGAATTCTATCTTCTCCCACTCAACCTTGTACATCTTGAGCTTGGCAAACCCTTTTTGGGGTAAGCTCCAGAAGGGGGTCTTGACTGATATGATTGGGTAGGTGGGATCTTGGGAATAGATAAGAAAATTGTGGAAATAATCTACAATGAGACAATTAGGTCCATTAGGTCTCAAAACATCATAAGAACTAGAAAGGACCTTAAAGATCCAGCTAGTTCAATACCCCCATTTTGCAGATAGGAATCTGAGGCTAAGTTGAAGTCACCCACCCAAGATCACAGATCGGTGGTACAATAGATACAGCACTGGGTCTGGAGTCAGGAAAACCTGAGTTCAAATACAGCCTCAGATACTATCTGTGTGACCCCTAAGCAAGGCATTTAACCCTACTTGCCTCAGTTTCCACATCTGTAAAATGATCTGGAGAAGGAAATGGCAAACCACTCCAGTATTTTTGCCTCCCAAACGAGGTCAGGAAGAGTCAGACACAACTAAATTGACAACAGTAATAAATTAGGCTTTTATTTATTGTCTCATTGTCTACAAAAGGACCAAAGTATTTGACACATAATAGCCAAGAAGTCTACTAAACTATCATAACAGATATCACAAAACAAAGAATTTCAGAGCTATGAAAGACCATTTAGACCTACTGTCTCATTTTATACATGAGGGAACTGAAGCCCAAAGAGGTCCCAGCATTAATTAGAAACAGAACCAAGATTAGAACTCATCAGGGGCAGCTGGGTTGCTCAGTGGATTGAGAAGTCAGGCCTAGAGACAGGAGGTCCTAGGTTCAAATCTGGCCTCAGACACTTCCTAGCTGTGTGATCCAGGGCAAGTCACTTGACCCCCATTGCCTAGCCCTTACCACTCTTCTGCCTTGGAGCCAATACACAGTACTGACTCTGAGATGGAAGGGAAGGGTTTAAAAAAAAAAGATTAGAACTCATCTCCTAGACTAGTATTCTGTCTACTATACCATGGGTCCCCTGGAGAATGCTTGTACACATTCTGGTGCATTCACATGCATGCACAGAAAAATAAAAAAGTTATTGTCACATGTTCAGAGAAGTCCTGTTGCTTATCTGTGCATCTCTGGAAAATATTCTAAAACATCAAATTCTAGTACGTTGTCTGAACCAGAGCGGACTTTATAAAATGTTTCATGGCTCTGGAGATGTCTGAGGAATAAGAATAGGTCAGAATCCCTGCAACCCCAATGTGAGATTCAGGGACTCAAAAAATCAGGATCTTCTTGCCCCAGATTCTAGGGGGCCCTCTCACCAATGTAATAATTTGATGCTGAGGTCAGAGGGCCTGCTGTCATCAAATCAAGCAATCCTGCCTTTGGAGTTGGTGTCTAACAGCTCTGGGTGATGGAGGGCATGAGCACATATGGAATAGTTTGGGAATATACATTCATTCCCCTTCCTTCGGTTTGGGCCTCAGCTATGAAGTGTGAAATATTTTCCATATGGAGGCACAACAAGGAGGGCCCAGTTCTACCTAGTTAATAAAATATAGTTTAAACTAGAGGAAGAGAGAATGCACTCTTACTCCAGACTAGAGTATAATCAGAATTATAAGTAATCTTTTTGCACTGAGAAATATTAGCATCCCATAAGAATAAAGTTCTCATTGAACTGAACTCTATGCAGTAGATGAAAATGTAAAAGATCATTTTTAATTGAGAAAACCTAGAATTTACTCTTTTTTTTTAAATGAGCAAAAGCTAGAATTCACAGCAACTGTATACTTGGACCTTAAAAAGTGTTGTGATTCTAAAAACCTTTATATGTTTCTTTTGAATATTTGACTTTATTTTGAAAATGGTAAAAACGAAATAGGTAAACTATTAACTTAGATGCAAATTTTAAAGATCTGATTTTTTTCATGCAAGCACATTTTTATACAATGGCATATTCTGTAAATGTAGTATGTTATCTGAGAGGAACATTTACATTTTTTTTCCTAGCAAACACTGCCTGGGCTATTGTGCTTACTGCTTCAGTGATAACTTTTAAGTCAGCATTAGTCATACATTATATATTCCACTCTCTTCTCCATATCCCCCCCTCCAAAAAAAAAAACTAGACATTTTTCTCAGATGAAATGCCTCGGTCAAATATATTTTAACCACAGAGAAAAATCTGTTCACTTCAAAAGTTTATGTCTATTCTACAATGACAGGATGCTATATTTATATTACATTCTCCCATATTTATAAGAAAAATGAGATGAAATATACACTGTTGAAAATTTCACACGCTTTTTCTCCTCTCTGTATGAGCAAATCTTAATTTTATTTCCACATATGAGTGCAGTCTCTAATTCTCTCCTGTCTCCCTTAAATGATGCCGGAATTTAAGAGGGCAAACAGCAAGCTTCAAAACATCTACCACAGGGCTATGCAAGTGGTGGGCACTAAAAAATATCTGTTGAATGAATAAATTAACAAAATAATGATATCAGACTACACAGCCAGGCTTGATGCAGAGTTGAGGAAGATGGCAAGCAGTAGGAATGGTCCTTGGCCACTTGACTAGACTCTAATCACACTGAAATTCCCAGGAATACTTGGCTCAAAAACAAACTTCTTGGCAGAGTCCCAGGAAGCTATTTTGAGCTACTGTTTCTTTTCTTTAAAAAAAAAAAGTTGTGACATCATACAAAAGTTTCCCTCCTCTCCACTCATTTTTTTCATCCCATCTCTTCTCCTTGATTATATTCCTTTTCTACTTGTCCTGCTTCTGCTTCCCACTTTTCATTCATTATCATAATCAAAAAACATTTTAAAAGCTTATCTCCATGTAACATTGTGCTAGACATCATATAAACTGAACTTAACAAATATAGTCCCTTCCTTCTAAAGAACTTTCCCAAAGGAGTGATTGTTTTATTTTATGTTTTACTATCAGAAAACAACAACAACAACAACAACTCAGAGTGCATGCCCTATTAACAGTGGGTCAGTAGCATCATCTTCAGGTACAAAGGACAACTTGTTTTATAAGCTCTATAAATCAACTTGAGTACCTCTGAGGAAAACCACTACCAAACCTAAACTGTAAATAGCATTCTAAACCAACTGCTTGCAAACCATAGATCCCCTCAAAGCTCCCTTTTCTCATGCAAACAGGTTGTTTTTTCCAACTCCACTCAACAGAGTCCTGCCCAATACTCAATTTTCTAAAGTTAATTATGGACACAATATTGTACATGTATATCTTTTCTATCATCAACATTTTTATTAAAATAGACATTAAAAATGCATTTTGTATGGTAATTCTTCATCCAATGGTCTGATTCAACTGTAAGAACCAGAGGGAATGAAGCATAATGATTATCAAATGGAGAGAAGGACCTCAAGTATGATTTTGACTTTTTCAAAAGAATCTTCTTTTTTTATAAATCACCATGTAAAAAGTTAATTTTTCTTCAAGAACAATCTTCCTCCCTTGTGTCCTGAAATACCATAGGCTTTGAATCATTGTAGTCCAGAAAATAAAATTTCTGAGCCCCATTTATAGAGAAGTTCAAGTGACGGAAGAACATTTGATATTTTCAGTTGCACAGAAGATCAGAGGGACTTTCAGAATAATGCATTTCCCCTCAACAAAGAGCATCTGGAAAGGCTCAGCCTACTGAAAAGAATCATTCTGACAATCTTAATGTATTCTTTTCAAGGAAGCCCTGTTCTGAGAATTCCACAGAAGGCACATCAGCACCTCAGACAAGCACCCAATCTATACCATTAGAGCTACTTGTAAACAGAGGGAACTGAAAATATTTTCCAAACACTCTACAGGCTAGAATCAGCTGCTAGATTAAAAATAAAGACTAATATAGATAGTCCTTCATAGTACATTCTTCTAAGTCTTCATTCGCAGATCAATATAAGAATAAATATTTGAAAGGTTTGCCGCTCTTTTCAAGAGCATAAAAACAGGTTATTCATTCATTTCACAAGAAGGACTTAACTTTTTAAATCGTGCTGTATCACAAAGAAATCCTAAGAAAGAAGTACAAAACAGGAAAATGCTTCATTGATGTTGTTATTGTTACTACCAGTTTTGGGGGACAATTAATGAGGAGAAAGACATGAATCATTTATACAAATATATTTCATCTGGGAATTTAAAATATTCTGCAAACATTCTTAATTTTCATGATTTCTGTGAGCCAAAGGGCTATTACTTACACCTTGCTTCCACTTTTTTTATTTAAATAAATGGCAAGCTATTCCTAGGAAATAGGATCTTAAGAAAATTTGAGAGACTTGTCTCAGATTTAATCAAGTTGCTGCTACATCAATACTGGAACGGAAGACCTGTGTATTCTAATGTTACGATGGACTATCTCCCTTTAATACTTTAATGAATCTAATTTTGAAGTTATTTTCAAAGAATTCTTTAGAAAATCAGACTCTTGTCTCTATCTTCCCAAACTGACATAAATCGCTCTTCTTCACTTAATGTTTACTCCAAGCACCTCCTTCTTCCCATCAGTACCTCTTTCTAATGCAAATATTTTTAAATAAAAAACAAAAAATAAAGTCCCACTATGTTACATCCCAGTACATAGTGTAGTACCTGGCACAGAGAGAGTAAGCACATAATAAGTGCTGGTTAGCTGACTGATTGATTGACCACTTTCCTACTGATACTCATACTGAAATCCTAAAGCACTTACTCAAGTTATAGACATGTGGCTTTGAGCATTACAATGTGCTATTGATTCATACTTTTCCATAGGTCTTGCCTCCCTAAAGCAGAGACTGTCTTAGTACCACCTCAAACTCAATATGTTCAACACTAAATTCACTTCACTTGCCCTCCAAATCAAATTTCTTTCCCTCTATTTCTTCTATCATTCTCCCATTGTTTGCAGTCACCCAAAGGTGAAACTGAGAATCACCTTCAATTTTCCTTACTCTTTATCCCTTGCATCCAGTCTGTAACCAACTTCTAATTTTTCCTTTGTACTCTCTCTGTGTGATTCACCCCTTTCTCTTCATTATCATTACCACTTCCATCATCACCTGATTCCTAGAAAAAAATGCTAATCAAGAATGACCTTCTGCATGAAGCCTTTTCATGTCCCCTTACCCCAGCTTCTATTATATCTATTCCTCAAGTTTATCTTGTATTTTTTTGCATATATACCTATATATATATATATATCAATGTTGTCTCTGCCATTGGAATGCAAGTTTCTTTAGGGCAGGAACTGCTTTTTGTATTTGTAATCTTAGCACCTAACATAATACTAGTGGTGTTTACTAATACTAGGGTGACTAGTGGGTGTTTAATAAATGTTCGTTGATTGATTGATGGTAGTGTATATGAATTGCCTGCATCCAGTCTCTCCCCCCTTGAGTTCTGCTTGCACATTATTACCAGGTTTACTTTCATGAAATACAAATTTTATCAAGCCATTCATTCCCCTTGCCCAGGAACCTATGATGGATTCCCATTGCCACTGGGATGAGATCAAACTTCTTAACCTAACATTCAAAGACCTCCATAATCTGATCCAGTCTTAAATCTCACCTTCCATCACCATGTAGGAGAAAGAGTGCTAGATTTGGAGTCAGAGGACTGTGTTTAAATCCCAACTCTGATACTTACTTTAACTTTGGACAAGTCCTTTCCTCTCTCTAGATCTTAATTTCCTCAACTATAAAAGCAAACATTTGTATTAAGTGGCCTTAAAAGTCCTCTACCTCTTTGATACTATTCTTCTCCCTATTCTCACACCAAATTTGTTATCCACTTGCTGTTGTCCACTGAGAATGCTGTCCCTAAAACTCCCAACTATCCAAATTCTACTAGCCCTAGAATTCTGAAGTTGGAAAGGATCTCAGAGGTCATCTAGTATAACTACCAGATCCAATAATCTAATCTTTTCTACAACATTCCAATTTTATATTCACCTAGCAATTGCTTGAATATTTTTGGTGACACAGTAATCACTACTTCAGGAGAACACCTATTCCTGAATTACATCATGCCAGAGCTCTTGAAGCTTCACAATGCCATCTAAGGATAATAATAAGAAATACCCCAGCAAGTACTCCAAGACCCAGGAAAGACTTTGTCTAAGGTCAAAGCTAAAATAAAGTGGTCTAAGGAAAAAGTTCAAGATCGGCTTGACAAACTGGTTGTTTGACAAAGTAACCTAAGACAAACTCTGCAAGAAGGTGCCCAGCTACAAACTTGTTACCCCTGCAGCAGTCTGAGAGAGACTAAAGATCTAGAATTTTCTAACCCAGGAATTGCCTTAGTCAAGATCTGATGAGACTAGTTACTAAACACAGTGCACAAGGGCTATGGACCAGGAATACTAATTATACATCTGCTCCAGCTGGTTATGAAGATGCATGAAATGGCTTAGCAAGATTTATGTACAGTTTCACAAATAATGTTACTGAGCTAAGGAAGAAAAAGAAATAGAAATCCTATTCCATTGTTGAACACCTCAAATCAAGAGATTACTCAAGTTCTTTAGAGTGAACCCAAATTCCCTACTCTGTAACTTTGATCATTTGTTTAAATGCTTCCCCATAGACCAACAAAGAGTACATCTAGTCCCTCTTCCATGTAACAACCCTTCAAATACATGAAGATGGCTACCATAAGTGCTCCCCTATACCCAGTTTTTCTCTTTTCTAGGTTAGACCTACCTCGTACCGTAAATTATTATGTAGGTGACATAATTTCTAGATTCTCTACCATCCTGTTCACTCTCCTCTGGATATTTCCCAGTTTATCAATGTTCTTTGTAAAACGTGTTGCCTAGAATTCAGCACACTACTACAAATACCTTTCAAAGATTAAATCTCAATTTCCTCTGTGGGTTTTTGAAAAAATAATTTTGGTTCAGGTCAACATTGGTCTCTCCTCTCCTTGATCTTTCCTATCCTATATATTTTGGCACACTTCTCCCACTGAGTCCAACCCAATAGAGGCATTTTGTTCAATTGAATTATTTCTCAATAGAGAAATGTCAGGTTTTCTATGGTGGAGGGATAGTTATAGAAACTGCAGACTGGTTGGAGAAAGAGGAGCTTTACCTGAAGAGGAAGTTTGCTATTCTGCTTGTTTACTCATGCAGAGTCTAAACAATGACACAGCCTTTCAGACTGGAAAGTTCTGTACAAATAAATTCTCCCAGACAGCCCTAAGATAAAGAAAAAACATGGAACTCCCTTTCCTAGATGGGCTATTAGGCACAGGCACTCAGCCTTAGTTATAAACACCATTTAATGATGCTATATAGCTTTAAATAAAGGCATCCTTTCTAATTAAAGTTATGTTTATTCTTGAGTTAGACCGTGACACTTAATACATTTTGCATCAGACTATGTTAAGGATGGGGGAGAAATACTCTAAATATTTATTTTAATTTAAACGGTATTTAAAGCATGTGACTTAAGTATTGTTAGCTGAAAGAGGCTCTGGGTTATAATTCCAGCCTCACAATAAGGTCAGGGCTCATGGATTTCTCCCGTATCCCTTCCTGTCCAACTGAAATGCCAAAGATGTTAATATTCTTCCTTAACCACAAAGCTGAGTCCAAGTTAGAGATCTCACTTCTCTATGAGAAAGAGTCAGACTGGCTCATCTTTCTACTATTGTACTCAAAATTCACTGTGAAAGGAATAATCTTTAATAATTTTTAATCAAAGTGAATTTCATCCTTTAATGGAAAGACAATTTCTCTTCAACTCATTTTCTTTCTTTCTCTTTTATTTCCGTCTTTCTTTCTTCCTCTCCTTCTTTCCTTTTTTCTTCTCAGCTACCTCTCTTTGCACAGATAAGTGCAAGCCTGTAAATTTGCAACTGATAGATTAATGAGTAGAAAGCACTAGTCCCTCTGGACTCAATCCATTTTTAAGTGAACTATGAGAACTTGGACATTTTACAGATCCTAGAAGAATGAAATATGAGGTGAGAAAGGGAAGTTTGACACATACACACACAGAGCGATCTCTAGGGTTGAGGGGGAAGGGGAAAGGGAGCAAATATTAAGACAGGATGTATACTATAGACTAAATTGACTGATAATGACAATGGAGAATAAGATCAGCCTTTCTATCAAGTCTTTGAAGAGTGAGCAGTTAATGCGAAGTTGTAATTTCACACTTAAAAATCTTGTGGATTAAAACAATATCCCTCTCTACAAAAAGCATTCTGTGGCATTCGTCCCAGATCCAATACATATGACTTTATAGTAATCACAACAGAAAACCCTACTATTAATTTTTAATCAAACTAAATATGAGCAGAATTGAGTCCAAATTCTGCTACTTCAACCCCTTACCTTTTTTTCACTAGTAGTACAATGTACCAGTGTAAAGGAAAAATGGAAAAGGATAAAAAATAAGTTTACATGAAGGAGAAAAAGATTATCCTGCCCCTAAATAACAAGAGAGCTCTAGTCCACCCTATGTAGTCTAAGTTGTGAGGTAGGTATTGTCCTTGATGAGAGAGAGACAGACCTGGGAAACAAATTATCACCAATTCTATAGAAAAGATCTAACTTTCTTTTGCTACCTCTGAAACATATCTTTGCAAAGAAAGAAAAAGGGCACTATTATTTTCAGATGTCTCATGACTATGTATTTCTCATTGTAGCATCTGTATATCTGAATAATGGGTATGAGAAGAGCTCCCACTCTTACACACACACACAGAGGCACAAACTTCTTATAATGTGGATACAGTGAGAGCAGAAAACCAAATATATTGTTTATATGATTTATACAAACCCTGAAGATCATTTAAAAACCAAATTAATCATTAACTATTGAGTATATATGAATGTGAACTAAAGGAATCTAAAAAACAATGACCAAAAAATAAGATGATGTAAGAGAAATGCAAAGGTCTAGCATAATACTGGGCACATGGTAGACATGCAATAAAATATATTAAATTATTCTTTGCTTTCTAGTATTATTGGAATTTAAGAAATGCAAGGAATAAAATGATGTTTGCTTTTAGATTTGTCAAGCAGCGAGGGAGAATCATATTACTGTCTTGATCCTCCATTGGTCAAGGTCCAAGAGAAACCTGGATTTGAGAAATCTACACAAATCAAACATTTTTATAAATACTTAAATTGTGATATCAAACATTTTTATTAAAAATATAAATTATCACCTTCATGACAAGTGCTTTTTTCTGATAGTTTATCCTAACTTGTATCCTTTACATAGGATCATTGATTTAGAGCTAGAAGGGACCTTGGAGATCATTCATCCCAACTTCCTCATTTTACAGATAAGGAAACTGAAGCTCAGAGAGTTAAAAGGCTTCCTCAAGGTCACACACCTATTAATTGTCTGAAGGAGAATTTGAACCCAGGTCTTCTTGACTGTAAGTATAATTCTGTCTTCACTACACCACTGAGCAACCTCAAATCATTGCTATGATGACACTACTAAGGTTAGGAAGAGAAAAGCAGATGAAATTTGTTTATGAACCTATATTTTTAGTTTTTGTCTTGGTACATGCTGTGTTTTGCACATAAGAGATGCTCAGCAAATAATTACTGAATTAAAATGGTAAATTACTTTACACAAAGAAGTGCTTCTAAATTGGGATTCTCCCATTTAGTGTAAGCTGTTGTTTCTACAAGGATTTTCTATGTGTGTAATTCCTACCCAATTGAAAGCATGATACTTCCTATGTCTACATAAGTGTCTAAATAAGCAATTTATTTTCTTCTGTTATGACACTGAACTTGTCTTTTCATTACATGCTATTCGTCTATTATCATCTATTGGCATGAATTAAAATATTTTGTTGTTCTCTCCAGGATGTTGGGGGGAAACGAAGGCAAAAGCAGGAGACAGTAGAGGATGAGATGGATAGTGTCATGAGCTTGGGCCAACTTTGGGATATGGTGGAGGATAGAAAGGCGTGGTGTGCTATTGTCCCTGGGGTCGCAAAGAACAACAGACTTTCTGTTTTAGTAAGGATTTTTGTTTGTTTGGAGTTTGTTTTTTTGTTTTGTTTTGTTTTTCTGCTGATATAGGTTAGCATTTAGAAAAATACCCAACTGCCCCAAATTATAATGATGCTAACTTGGAGCATATCTTTGTTGGGTAGATGCTTTGTAGTTTTCCCAAGATCCTTTCCTTATTGTAAATGAAAAACTATTACCTCCTTCTCGACTTACGCTAAACCTTTCCATATAGAGTGGAACTCATTCAAATGGAATTACAGTATATTGTCCTGTAAGGGCAATCAAAATGAAATCCAGTTGACTTAAGACAACATATCAGGCTTTGCTCAAAGGTTTGAAACAAAATGAACTGCTACCCCTATTTAAATCACATACAAAAATTCAAAAAGCTGAAGCTACCTCTCTGGAAAATTTCATTTCTCAAATTTCAAAGTGGCTGTTGCCAATAAATTCCTGACCAGAGTATATTGTACTGCTTCACAGTAACTTTTACTCTTGAATTCTAAATAAATCAGTTTGTTAAATCTCTGCTCATTCAGTTTAAACCAGATTTGAGGACCAAAGCCAGGTTTGCAGGCCAAAGTCCGGCTATTACATTTTTCCCTTAAATGTCAGGAAATAATTATATAAAATCAGATCCAGAATTAGAAGGGCCTAGAAGTCACCTGGTACAATGGTGTCTAACTCAAACAGAATCAGGGAAACCTGCCATTTGCGAGCTTAAAAAATTATGTACTGACGTTTTTGTGTTTTAGTTATTTTTCAGTTGTGTTGAACTTCCTGTGACCCATTTTGGGATTTTCTTGGCAAAGATACTGGTATGATTTGCCATTTCTTCCCATAGCTCATTTTCCAAATGAAGAAACTAAGGCAAAGTGGTCATATAGCTAGTAAACATCTGAGGTCAGATTTGAACTCCCATCCTGGCACTCTATCCATTGTCCTACCTAATTGCCATGATATTATCCATGTTCTAGTTTGTTTTTATTTACTTAAATATTTTCAAATATCACAACTGAGGTATGTCCTGTAAGACATTTTCCAAATGACAAAACTTCCTCCTTTTTAATACCAGAACATTATTTTTTCCCCAATTTTTGGACTTTAAAAGTCCCTTTTTTGCCTTCTTAAAAAAGGCAAATAAATGTTGATTGATGTCCTTTGGTCATAATTATGAACACTAGTTATTGCACAGTATCTTAATATGATCATGATGTTAGGGGTTATTGAAGTATGTTATGCTATTCATTCTGGTCCTAAAAGACTTGTCTCTGGAGATTTTTGCATTTTCATATGTACTTTTCATAGTTTATCTGTCTCACTTATTTTTAGAATCTTAGTTGTCAATTCTTGCTTCAACCTATCACTGTACCTGTTAATTACTGACTCCAGACTGATATGAACTGGACGAACAATTATCTGATTGAATTGTGTTGAAAATAAAAGTTAATAAGTAATCAGTAAAGTAAATAAATGAATGTATAAGTTAAAAATGAATATTTCTTGCTCATCAGCTAAGGAGGGGGTGAAAGGGGTGAAGGAGAAAGTAAGAACATGAACCATGGAACCATGGAAAATTTTTCTAAAAAATAAAAAATAATAATAAAAATGATTATTTCTCAATTTCATTTTAATCTAGTTCCACCTGCACTTGAAAGTGTTGTGTGGCTGCAGTATGTCTGATACCTCTGATCTAGAACATCTAACCCTGCACCTTTTATAGAGGAAGAATGTGAAACCCAGCAAGACTAAGCAATTTGCTTAAATTCAAACAATTAGTAAGTAGTAGAGCTGGGATTTGAACTCAGTTTTTAAAATTACAAATTCAGTGCTCCTTCCACTGCATCATGAGGCTTCAACACAAGGTTTTCATTGAGGAATTTTTTTCCTTAATCCATATACTTTGACATACTATGGACCTGGTTACCACACCAGCACAGAACACAATTTCTCTATCCTGCCATCACATACAACTGTCTTGCATGACCTTCGGTAAATCTCCCATAGAGCATCCACCCAATGTGCTAGAATATCTCCTTTGGCTTTTGTTGTTGTTGTTGTATGTAGCTTCTTAAAGATGGGACAGCTAGTTGGTGCAAGACATGCAATTAGGAAGACTTGAGTTCATATGTTGCCTTACTAGTTGTATGACCATAGGCAAGTCACTTAATCTCTGCCTCTGTTTTCTCATTTACAAAACAGGAATTGTAATAACACATACTTCATAGGGTGGTTGTTAAGATCAACTTCATCAACTCATGTAGAGCATTTTGCAGAACTTAAAGTGCTATCTAAATCATCTACCATTATCTTTATCCTCCTCATTCTCATCTTCACCCTTATCACCACTGCTATTATAAGCATCAATAGAGTTTCTATGTCCCTCATTCTATCTGTCTGACTGGCTTACCTATTTTTTATCATGCATATCTTTAATGATATTGTGTATAATATTTGTGCATGCTGGTCCCCATTGCTCTTCTTCTAAGATCATGGTTAAATTATACACAATAGGGAAACACCACAGTATGGTAGAAGAAACATGTTCTTGAGTCAGAGAATATGGGTTTAGATCTTGCTCCTGCCATTTACCATCTATATGATCTTGGAAAAGTCACTTCCTTTGTAAGAGCCTCAGTTTTCTCATCTGAAAGATAAAGGTCTGAAACTAAATAACCTCTGAAATCCATTCTAGCTCTATATCTATATAATCCTATGATCTGTGATCCTCAAGGTTCTAATCTTGGTAAGAGATGGATTTTTTTATAATAGCAGGCAGCTAAGAATTATTGAAATCACTGTGTAATTATCCAAATGAAATTCAGCCTAATACCCTCCACCTCTTCAAACCTAGATCCATATGATCATCTATCTGTAGTATGTGTGTGCGCATTTATGTAATTTAATGGATGTCCAACCTAGTATGGAGTTGGAGATGGAGGTGGAGGAGAAAATGAAGATGGAGGTGGAGAAAGAGATGGAGATGGAGAAGGAGATGAAGATGGAGATGGAAGTGGAGAAGACAGACAGAGATAGATGTAGAATAGATATCATGAAGTATTTTAAATACACAAGTGAAATAAAGCAAATCCATTATTATCACCGTGGAAAAAACCTCAATAATCAGGACCTCTCCAAGAGATGACAGTTATCAAAACATTTTTCTTCAAAATGTCCCTAGGATAGGCATATGTGTAGCAATAATGACCAAAGAGGAAAATAGGAGTATTCTTTGAAAATGAAGAAAGGAGAACCAAACTGACCTAGCCCTGTAAGATGGGGAACATTAGGAATCACAGATACTAAAATATTTTTCACCTGGCAACTTCCTTCAGGCTTCCATGATCCCTTTATAGCAAAACAAATAAGTATTGTTGTATGGTTGCTACTTCAGGTCCTCAGAATCTTGGAATTATTTAAAAGATAGGGAATCTGAGACATGGAGAGGCAGACAGAGAGAAACAGGGAGTAGAGACAGAGACAGAGAGAGACACACACAGACAGACAGACACAGACAAGGAGAGACAGACAGAGACAGGGAGGGGAGAGGGAGAAAAAGAGAGTGAATGAGAGAGAGAGAGAGAGACATGACTATGAAATCAATAAAGGCACATACCACCAAACATCATATTACTGCTTAGAGGAAAACAGAATTTAGGTGAAGCAATAATCCTAGGGACTGTTTCTTCTATAGCAGGGGTCAGCAACCTTTTTGGCCGTGAGAGCCATAAACGCCACATTTTTTAAAATGTAATTTCGTGAGTGCCGTACAGTGCTCACGGTGCGCTCCTGTAACAGCGCCTGCAAAAAAATTGACTTTACAGCTCCTGCAGAAAGAGCCATATCTAGCCCTCAAAAGAGCCAGTTATGGCTCAAGAGCCATACATTGCTGACCCCTGTTCTATAGGGACAATATGACAAATTAAGAGTTCATAAGATCATAGAAACAGAGCCAGAAAAGACCATATGCTCCTGGAGAGCAAAATTCGTATTATAAAACCTTAAAATAGATAGATGGAAGACTAATCAATACTTCTACTGGTGGTAAGAAGTACTAACTCCTTCCCCCTCTTCACAACTTTCCCCTTTCCTGGCCAAGATCACCAAGAAAAGCTAGACACATATTCCCTCTCTATGGGTCATGTAAGAAGCAGGATCTACTCTAGAATCTTTAAAGCCTGATCACATTCCCTCAACTTCATCCCTTCAAGGGAGTTTTGTATGATCATTTGATCATAATGGATTCAAATAATTATTGTTAAACAATGCCAACAGGGTCATTATTATTAAGGGTATAATCATTCAGAGAAAAATATTTAATCTTTGGCTTTTGTATATAATGTATCATGACCCTAAGTAAAATCTGCAGGTGATCCAAGGGTGGCTATTTGACTTATTGCCAAATGTATTTTAAACTTGTTACACATTCTTATACTTTGAGGGAGAAAAAAGAGGGATCAAGAAAGCTAAGATATAAAAAGTTGAAAACAAGTCCAATAAATTAATATTCTTCACAAGTGATTCCTCTTCTCTGAGAATATGCTGACAACCATTTGTTGACTTGGGGTATCATATGAAACTAATTGCAGGCTTTTCTCATTTGCTACTCCTAATACATCATCATCTAAGGATATTTTTTCCCTTTCCTTTATAGGAAATTTTAGCTTCTGATTTTCAATTTAAAAAATGTTAAATGCCATGTCTAATTCAGTCATACAGGCCCCCTAGGGCTTGTGGCATACTTTAAATAAATCAAATAAATAAAATATCAGATGCCTACTCCAAATCTAATTCAATTATAAAAAACAGATTTGTTTTGCTTAGTTTAAGGTGAAACTTGACTATTGGAGGCTAGAAAAAATGAACTATAAACTCCATATATTAGTATAGTGTAAGGTTCTCAGCCTTTGATGTTTATATTTGCTACTTGAGAGGTGATGCTTACAAGGAACATGCATCACTCCAGAGGCCTGAAAACTACTGAAGTGGGCAATACATTTCATTGACACCAAGAACAGCTGAATATACAGAATTAATAGTACTGTGTTTTTCTACATGTGAATAAAATCATAATTTCTCAGGCTAACTAGAAGGCTTTCAGGGTCAATCTAAATGAAGATGGCAAAATTCTCTCTCAAATCTGCTTTTTTTTAATCCATTATTTTTCATTTTTACAGGCACCGAAATGACTCCTTATGCAGTTAATGTTGGAAGTTAGAATGGATTCTAGCTTTCTTCCATTCTATCGTCCCAAATTTATACAATGTGAATCAAAGACAAAATACCACTACTGCAAAACTGTGTCCTACATTGGAAGCTATACTTATAGGAGACTCAATTCTATCCTTTCTCAGCTAGATTAGAGAACATTGCTTATTTCTGGCCTGTTTGATTGTCTTAAAAGCTTGTGGGGGTGTTTTGTTGTGTTTTTTTTTTTTAAGACAGAAATAGCCTAGCCTTTTTTGGTTTGTTTCAGTCCTCCTCCTTATCTTGGATGACTTTCCCATACTAACTAATTTTCAAAATACATGAGAAAATTTTAGTTTGACTAGCACAAACAAGAAAGAGCCAAGTTAGTTTGGTCATATTTCCTTGTAAGGGCTTAGAATAGACCTGGTACCCTTGCCTAAAGGAACTCAGAAATCACAGTCCTCTGTCATTTCTATTGTTGACCCTAAAGCAATCCTGAGGAAGAAAGAAGAATAAATAATGGTATAAGTTGACCCGGGAGGGGGGTATGGAGAGTTGGAAAGAAAATGGACAACTCTTGTTTTCCAGTCATCAGTCTGAGCTTGTAACATATCCCAGAAGTGAAGGGATAAGATATATTGTCTTCAAAGTAGAAAAATACTCTCTTCAAAAAAAGGGGGGGGGCTTTCTACAGTGGTATAAAATATTAAACACATTTTTGAAAGTAATTATTTCTTTCTTTCTCACACAGTATAGAGAAACCAAGATGCTTTTTTCTTTCTAAACTCAGAGAATCTTAACCTGAGGCCAGAGGGCTTTTCTTCTAATATTTTGATAACTGAATTTGAATATCACTGGCTTCTTTGTAATGCCATGTTTCATTTTATGCCTTTAAAAATATTATTCTGAAAAGGGTTCCAAAGCTTCACTAGACTATCAAAAGGGTCCATGACACTAAAAAGATAAAGACACTCAACTCTAAAGAATCAGTCACTGGCTAATATAAGTTAACAACATTTTTTTTAAAAAATCTTAATAAAATAATCATCATATCATCCATTATTGCTCTTCCCTCAAGAATGCCAACTTTTTTTCCAAGATGTTTTAAAAGCTGTAATATCTAAGTTTTAATGTTCTCCTGATGATGTTGCATACGTCTCTTCAGAAATCATGCTTTCTTCAACCAAACTTAAAAGTCTGTCAAAGTCTACATTTCTGCTGTTGACTCTTCTGTCTATCCACATCCATATTCTTCAAGACCCAAATCAAATGCTATCATTTTCAAGAGGCCTTCCCAGATAACCCAGTCCACAATGATTTCTTCCCTTATTATACTTCTGTTAGAATATGGGGACACATAGGCTGCCTTGAATTCATATCAAACTATTTTATGTGGCTTTTTAGGGGTCAAATATTTGCATTCTCCCCCAAACCTAGCATGATAATTAAAGCTCCATAGGCCCCCTATATGATTTATAAAACAAATGAACACTGTCATGATCACAGGGCAAGGTGAAGATTATTGTTCAAAGAAATACATTTAAATGATTGTTCATAATCATCCCCAAATAATTTTGAACTATCTAGCTCTAAAGAAAAGACTTTTAAAATAACAGTGATGAGCAATCATCACATCCTAAGTACAATACAAACGCTAGAAACCTGACATCAACCAAATTTATCCATAAATTCATTAAAATGATGTTTTTTCTCTATTTTTAAACTGTTCTTTATATTCTAAAAATCTATAACAGCTCTCTTTGTGGTAGCAAAGAAGTGGAAATTGAAGGGATGCCCATCAATGGGGGAATGGCTAAACAAGTTATGGCAAATGATTGTAATGGAATACTACTGCATTATAAGAAATGACGAGCAGGATAATTTTGGAAAAACATGGAAAGACTTACATGAAGTTATGGAAAGTAAAATTAGCAGAACCAAGAGAACATTATATAGAGCAGTGGTTCCCAAACTTTTTTGGCCTACTGCCCCCTTTCCAGAAAAAATATTACTTAGTCCCCCGGAAATTAATTTTTTTAAATTGTAATAGCAATTAATAGGAAAGATAAATGCAACTGTGGCCATCATTGCACCCCTGGGATCGCTGCAGCACCCACCAGGGGGTGGTAGTGCCCATTTTGGGAATCACTGATACAGAGCAACAAAAGCATAATGCGTATAAATAAAAATAAGCGAGACATAGTTTTATATATACATATATATCTTTTTGTCAAGTGATGTCTTCTTTAATGGAAGAGAAGAGAAGAGAGTTAACAGAATATTTAAATGTAGTAAACAAATAAATTTAATTAACTAAATTGTTCTTCAGCTAGAGGAAATATGATTTGCCATAATGCTTTTTTGGTTAGCTATAGTATTGGAGTATGAAGCTCTCCCTAATATTTCAAAGCAAAATCTGAAAAAAATGGGAGTCTAGCTAAATTAAGATTCTGTTTTCACTCCTCTTAATTTCAGTGGAAGTGTATATGACATTAATCTCTATGCAAGAAGCTTGCATTGCTCCTTATTGTCTCCTGTCAAGATCACCTACTTGATTTCCCTTGTGCACAACATTCTACCTTCTACCTCTGGACTTTTTCCTAGTCTGCCTCCCAAGCCTAGTATGCACTCCTACGTCTTGAAATTAGAGTTCTCTTCAAGGCTCGACTCAAATACTGCCTCCTATAAGAAGCCTTTCCTGATTTGTCCAGTTATTAATGAGCTTCCTGCCCCCCCCATTACTTTGTTTATATTTTGCATTTATATTTATCTGTGTATATCTTTCTTCTTCCTTCTAACTTCCAGTAGACTTCCAGCTCCTTGAGGGCAAGAACTACTTAATTTGTGTCCCTGTATACCTAGCACATAGTACAGTATTGAGCATATAGTAGGTACTACATAGATACTTACTGAAATAAGTTGAGAGGAATTAAACATAGAGTATAGGCAGCTAAGTAGTATGAACAGTGAACCTGGACTTAGGAAGACCTAAATTTAAATCCAGCCTCATGTTCTTTCTATCTGACCCTGAGTGAGTCACTTAAACTCCAACTGCCTCTCTTTTCCCATGTACAAAGTGGGGATAATAATAGTACCCACCTTCCAGAGTTGTTGTAAGTATATAACAAGATCATGTTTTTAAGATGCTTTGCAAACCATAAAGCATTATATAAATGCTGATGTTGTTGTTGTTGTTGTTGTTGTTGTTGTTGTTGTTGTTGTTGTTGTTGTTGTTGTTAAACCAGTGGAGCAAAGTTCCCTCACTTTCTCCAAGATCTAAGACAATAATTATCAGCCAGTGGCAGTGGCAGAGCCATTGATTAGCACAAATTATCAAGAATTCACATGATTTTCCATGAAAACAAAAGAATTTTACAAGAGTTCACAAAATGAAAAGCGCTGAAAATAAGGTACGTTAGACTGCAATATGGAAGTGTCCTGAGTCCTTGTCCTATCCACTACTGACTTCCAGAAGAACAAATATTTAGCATATTTGTACCTCAAATTCTCTAAATGAAAAGGTGATAATTCAACTTGATTCAGCAAACATTTCTTAAATACCTACTGTGTGCAAGGCACTGTGCCATCTTATGGAAATAAGACAACAAAATAATTCCTGCTCTAAAAGAACTTAGGTTAAAATAAGTAAGATTCGGAAGAGGAGGCAAATAGCATGTAGATAGACAAAGGACAGGTCATTTATGGAGTGAGAAAGTATTAATGTTTGGGAGTCAGGGATAGCTTTGGCTAGGAAATGATATTTAAAGCGACCCCTGAATGAAGATAAAGAGCCTGAGAAGAGAATGTAAGGATGGAGGGCATTCCAAGTATGGGGAATAATAGCATGAAGAAAGCAAAATGAGAAAAGGAATATGAAGTCCAGAGAACAGCAAAGTAGTCCAATTTGCCAGAACATGAAGTACACAAAGAGACATGACATGAAATGTCTAGAAAGGAAATCAGACTGGGGAGAGCTTTAAATGTCATGCTGAGGATTTTTATATTTATTACTAGAGGCAATAGGGGAGGCACTGAATTTTTTTTTTGAGCAGGGAATTGGTATGTAGGCAGCACAGTGCAGTTGTAAGAATACTGGATCCAATCCTGAATATTCTATGTACTACATATGTGTAACTTTCTTAACAACTCTGGTCTTCAGTTTCCTGATCTATAAAAATGAGGAGGTTGAATTATAGAATCTTTGAAGTTCCCTCTAGTTCTAAATATCTGTGCCTTGGGAAGATAATCTTGGCAACTATATGAAAAAAGGAATTGGAGTTGGAAGAGACAAGAAGCAGGAAGGCCAATTAAAAGGCCATTACAATAATGCAGATCACAAGAAATAAGGACCTCTTCTAAGACAATACCATTGTGAATGGGAGGAAATGAAGTGGGAAATGGAACAGATCTGAAAATTAGTATGGAGGTGAATTCAACAAGAGCAACTTGGTAGCACAGTGGATAAAGCACTTGATTTGGAATCAGAAAGATTCAGTCTTTGTGAGTTCAAATCTGGCTTCTGATATTTATTAGCTATGTGATCCTGGCCTAGTCACTTAAACCTGTTGGCCTCAGTTTCCTCATCTATAAAATGAGCTGGAGAAGGAAATGCTAAACCATTCCAGTATCTTTGCCAAAAGATTGCAAAGAGTCACATTCAAATACAACAACTGAAAGACAGCAGTAGAATCAGAAAGACTTGTCAAATGATTAGACAATGAGGCGGGGCGGAGGGAGAAAGAAAAAAGGAAGAATCAAGTATAACTTCTAATTTTTAGTCCTCATAACTAGGAGGATAAAGTTACTGTTGACAGAAACAGGGATGTTTAGGGGAGAGACAAATTTTGGAAGAAGACTAATGAGTTTTGTCTGCATGTGCTGAGTTTGAGAAGTTTATGGGTCAGCCAGTAGAGATATCTATCAATTAACTGGTGAGAATAGAATTCAGAAAAAGGATTACTTTGCTATAAACATTTGCTAGGAATGTTGTATGGGTAAATGTGTCATTAAGATTTAAATTATTTGAGTTCAAACATAAACATGGGAGTTAACAAGTTTCCATCAGTTCTTATTATATGAATAGCATTAAATTATACATCCCAGGTCAAAACATTAAAAGAGTTAATGGATAAAATATTTTTAAAGAATCTGTTTTGAAGAAAAAATAAACAAAAGTAATTTTTTAACAATTACTGAATCAAAATTACACATAAAATACAGCAGCATCCTCTGTGATAGGTTTGAAAAGAACTGCATCCTTGTGAAACACGGCATGGCTGATACTGGGAGAGAGCAATGGACAACTTCCAAAAAAAGTCATCCCCAGAATTCACCAAAAAGTAATGAATTTCCCCAAAAAGAAACTGTTCTCCCAGCTATTTTTACTACAAGATGAAGCAAGTGAAGTGTTCAGTGGAAAGTGTAATACCAATAACAGGTAACAGAGTTGAAGGCAGAATTAGTGATGCTAGAAAAAAAACTAATTTTGTTCCTTTTTACTTCGCAATTTTGTCATGCTGTCTCAAAAATATCACAAGCCAGTGCTTCCTTTACCCAATGACCTCTCAAGATTCCCACAAATACCTGTCCAACATCATAGAACAATCACAGCATAGCAATCATTCTTTTCTTTCTTTTTTGAACACAATCTTCCCCATGCCCTCCCCCACCCCCAAAATCCAACCCAGGAAAAAGATCACATGGTCTGGAACAGTAGTCTGGAAAACATCTGTGACAATCCCAATAAGGGAGTGGGTTCAGTTTTCAGAAACCTCACAATTCAATTCTCCCCTCCAATGAAAGCCGATACCTCTAGGACAAAAAGTATTGAAATGATGACTGGATCAATTCTAAAGGGTTGGTTGTTGTCCTTTGTACTCAAAAGAAAACCAAGATGACATCATTGTCAGGGTCAATACACAGTTCATCTGACTATGGCTGACCAGCCCAATACAAGCTCAGAAGACTGTCAGGCACCTATAGCCTATATGAACATTTGGGATGGAGATGTCTCTAGATTTTTGCATCTCACATTTCTTTGGAGCTACTTCAATTGTACTTTGCTCATAGAGCACAGCACCTTCTTTGATGTGGGCATGCCATACAGGAAAATCCTGTGTCAGTGTCTCCCATGTCTCACAATTGATAATAAAGTTCTTCAGTGAGACTTTGCCTTTCCTTGTGCGAGTTTCTCTAAAAAAGTCTTTTAGGCAACATACATTTGAAATTAAAATGATGTGGTCCTGCCCATTGGAGTTATGCTCTCTGCAGTAGAGTCTGAATGCTTGGCAGGTCAGCTCAAGAAAGGACCTCAGTGACCAGTACCTTATCTTCCCAGATGATCTTCAGAATCTTCCTAAAACAATTCAAATGGAAGCAATTCCCTTTCCTGACATGGTGCTAGTATATAGTTTAGGCTGTAAAGGCATACTACAATGGGGTCAGCACAATGGTTCTGTAGACCTTCAGTTTGAGAGGCAACCTAACACCTTTTCTCTCCCACACTTTCCTTTGGAGCTTCCCAACACTGAACTCACTCTGGCAATGCATGTGTCAAGACTGGGATGATAGTTGGATCAATTCTAAATAAAGATGGAAAGACGCCAAGTATGTGCCCAGCAAAATCACAAAGTATCTCTGCTATCCCACAGCAAATCTAAGTAAATTCAGTGAAGATTACCACCAGAAGGCTGGTCCCCAGGTGATTTTGTGTATGTGTGATAGTAACTTCTCTATATACATTTAGTTCAATGCAACCACTTTCTATCATCTTTGTTCTCTTTACTTCCATCCCTACCTCCTCTACAAGCAAAAATTGCATTGTGATGAGAGCACAAAGAGTACTAATTCCACTGTCTTTGGTGGAGAAAATAGTTGGTTAAAAACTATTTTTGCAAATATTTTCCAATTTCCTTCTCTTTGTAGTTCTCCTATTCACTCTTTTTGACAAAAAAAAATAACCTCCCCTTCCCTCTTAGAATCAATACTGTGTATTGATTCTAAGGAAGAAGGGTGGTAAGGGTTAAGTGGCAATGGGGGTTAAGTGACTTGCTCAGGGTCACACAGATAGGAAATGTCTGAGGCCAGATTTGAACCCAGGACCTCCTGTCTCTTGGCCTGGCTCTCAATTCACTGAGCCACCCAGCTACACCCCTTCTCTTTATTCTTAAATGCCTTCAGAATGACTTTACTTAGTTGGATATCTTACCAAGCTTTCACTCTCCACTGTTTCCTCTGCTTTACAAGACGATACTGCTTGTGATAAAAAAAAAACCATCGTCCTTTCTAATATTTTACCAAGTATATATTCTAACTTACCTTTGGCAAGTTATCTCCTTTAAGTCAGATATTTGCTGACTAAAACATTTTCAGCTCCCCCCACCTTGTTGTGGCAATTAATTTGCATTTTTTAAATTTCCAAATAAAATCATTGCAGTCGGTGTTGGTATCATTTCTGTTGTCAATTTCTATTTTTTACTTTCTTTTTTTAGTTTAAAGAGATCAGAATTTCAATTATACAACCTATTTTTTTCTTATTTTTTTATTTGTTTATTTGTTTGTTTATTTATTTATTTTTGCTATTTCTGACCTTCAATGATCAAACAGCACACAGACAGCTGACTCAGGGATAATACTTATATCAGTAACAAGTCTTTTTCTATATGTTAAAATATAATCTATTTGGACCAAATGTACATGGAAGAGATCTGTGCTAGCTAACAAAATTATGAGAGATTAAGCAACTGATATACAAGATATGTGAAGGAAGAAAAGATACCAAGGGCAGGGAAAAAACCTCAAATTTCATTAATGCTACTGAAAAAAGAGATGGAGAGACAAATTAGAGAATAATAACTTAATCAGTATGTCTATTTTCTAATCTATACAAAATCTTTGAGAGAACTCAGTGCATGAATTACGGGTATAGAGCCATGTTAGAGGGGGCGGCTCTTCTCCCACTCTCCACACTGCAAGCCTGTGGACATGAGGACATTTCTCTCATTGCTTGTCCCTCTGATCAGCAACCCAATGTGAGCATTTTCTCCCTCCCCTGTCTGGGGTAAGGTGTGGGGGGGGGGCTCACATGCAGCATGAGAGTTGCAGTTTGGGCACTTGGTATCTAAAAGATTTGCCATCACTAGTCTAGAGTATTAGTTGGTAAAAAAAAGGCTTTCTCAAATTGTATCCAACAACTGACCACATCTTTACCATCTTACCATTCCCTCAAAGACATGAAGACATCATATTATTTATTGATTACAAAAAGTATTTGGTTCATTAGAAGAGAGTTCTGTCTTTCTGCCTCTTTAAAATAATATATCTCCCATCCATATATCAAGAGCATTAAAGATTCCTTGGAAGCTATAACAACAGAGAAAACTATGTTCAACCAGTCCTCTGATAATAAATGTCAGCCAAGACATAAAGAGGGAATGTGTATTCACTTAAGATTTTTGTTATTGCAATATAGGTTACCCAGAGCAGAGCTTAGGTCAAAGAAGGTGCTCAGTTTTCTTTTCTTTTCTTTTCTTTTCTTTTCTTTTCTTTTTTTTGTGGATGACATTAATTCTACAGCATTAGTCCCTAGAACACAAGAGAACTTCTTGGAAGATAACTGACCTGTCCAATTTCACAGCAATGTCCATTGCCCAGATTTCCACTTATATTTGAATAGGCATCAGATAAAGTTTGTCCATTAGTATGCATATCTGTGATGGAGAGTCCAAATGGACAATGACTTATGCCTAGAGTTGAATAAGAGAATATGGGGAGCTAGACTGATTTCAGGAAGTTACAAAATTCCATTACTGACCCAAAGCTTCCTATTAAAACATAAGTCTATCATTTTCAACTCTAACTTTCTACCACTCTTGCTAAAGGGCAGCAAGACACAAATTAAAAATATGCATCACCAGAGAGCAACGGAGAAATGCATTTTGGTTGTGAGTAGACTACAACATATAATGAATGAGGAACTTCAAAAAAGAAGAGGAGTAAAAGATATCATCAAAGAATTACATGATTGGAAGAGAAAATGAGTTAGTTACATGGCACGAAAAGGGCAGATGGGATTCTAGAGTGCTCAATTGGTTCCCTCTTGATATCAGGAGAAAGAGAATACCTCCAACACATTAGGTAGACTACCTCTGGCAAACTTAGGGTTTAAATAGGGCCATGGCAAAAGTTACACAGAATGTACAGGCATAGATAAAGTGCAATCTGTATCACCAGAATTACTTTCAACAGTGATTCAAACCACTAAATCAGTACTGCCAAAAGGATAGCGATCTTAAAAAAGTTTAGGGTCCTGAAATAAACCACTTGTGGCTGCTACCCTATGGTATGAATGAACATTTCATTTTATTCTATTTCTTTTATTTTACAGGTGGCTAGGTGGTATAGATATTTTAGAAGTGAAGAGAGAACTAGACCTGGGGCTCTAGGAAGACCTGAATTTGAAACCTGCCTAAATATTTCTTTGCTGTGTGACCTTGGTTAAATCACTTAATTTGTATGTGCCTCAGTTTCCTTATCCATAAAATTGGGATAATAATGGGATCTACTCATTAGTATTTTTGTGAGGAACAAATGAGATTATTTGTAAAGCCCTTTGCAAAATCTAAAGCTCTATTTAAAAACTAGCTATTATTGTTGTTGTCGTTATTTCCTATTTACATATCAAGTTTAGATGAATAAAATATCCCTTGGGTTATATCCTATTTCAAGAATATTGACTTGCAGTGGATAGATAGAAGCTGCTTCTTTTATACCTCCAAAAATTTATCTGTATCCAAAACACAAAAGAAACCCTTAATCTGGGTAACCAAATTTCTCCAAATCATTCCTGTTATGGTCTAAGACTAGAAAACCAGAACCAGTCATGGATTACTGGTTGCAGGGCAGGTCATGATCTTTTATAGACCGTTTAAAAGTGTAAATTCACAGCATAAACTGGGTGACAGGGAACCCAAGAATCAGAAGATTAGTTATAGCAGCCAAATTATAATTAGAGGCTTCTATCAATCCAAGTGTAGGGTGGCAGAATTTGTTTCATAGGGTCTTGGAGTGTCCTGTGTTCTGCAGAGTCATATCCCAAAAAGAAAAATTTAAGTAAATTAGTCTGTCAGTTGTTCCAGAGAAACAGAAACCCAGTAGATAGAGGCAAAGGCCAGCAATGAAGCAGTTAAAAGCTCTGCTCCTGTTCTTAATTATGTTTAAAATGAATCTTAGCATGCAGACTTTGTGTGCCCACAGAGCTATGGAATAATCCACTAGTCTAAGAACCTCTAATTCCTCATTGACACTGTAGCCTATAATTGTACCTTCAAAGTGGTCTAGTCAAAATTCAGCTTGTTAAAAAAATGTCCCTCAATGTGAATTTATGATTAAAGAAATCAATTGAGGTCTATTTTGAATACATCTTTTCTTTTGAAGATCATCCATGTTCATATTTGGATGACATAATAGTGACTTTTAAAACACTCAAGTATTTGAAAACTCCTCTGGAGCCAGAGGCAGGGGAAAGCCAAGTCTCTGCAGCAGGATGCTCTGTTCCAGGCAAAAGTAATACAGTTGCATCATCACATATATCATCTTCCTTTTTAAATACATGGCTTTTATGATGAAGAACTCAAATGAGTCTTACACACCCTACTTGGTATTCAGTATCAGCATTACTTCATCCAAACACAGGCCACCATCTCCAGAGGTAGAACAAAGCAATTAATTTTTACAGAAAAAGAATTATCAGATCAGTTACCTTTTTTAAAGAAATAGCTTAGGGCATGAAAAGTAATAGTATAAAAGCACCTTATTAAAAATGTGAAAGATACTAGAAAAAACAAATGAGATTTCCCCAGATCCACCAAATATGGCAGGGAAATCTTTGTTGACTTCAATGCACCTTCAATATCTAGGACACCTTCAAATTCTAGAAATTCTAGTGCCTTTATTCTCTTGGTTCTTAACATAAAAGAAAGCTAAATGAATTCCAAGTGCTAGAATTTGAACCTGGACCAGTTGAGATTGGTCCGGGGGCAAAGAGAGCAGGTAGAAAGGGAAAAAAGAAAGAATGTTGATCACCAAAGGAAAAAAGAAACTCTAAGTCATAGAATCATGAAGGCAACTTGAAAATCTTTTCATTGAGTTTATCTTCAAGTTGTTGGTGTGATAGAATATAATTCTAGATCTCAGAGGTAAGAGGAACCTCGAGCGATAATCTGGTCTAGTTAACAAGAAAATAATCTATTATTATCCTCTTTTAAAGATGATGCAAATAAGAAATAGGGAAATTAAGTGATTTTCATTTCCTAGATAAAGTACTGATTGAAGTCATCACAAGTTCTGTTCTGTATCTCCAGCTATTCAAAACAGGCCTTGAGACACACTTTATCCATTTTAGGATGATCATGAAGTTCAATAAAAATTACAATACATAATTAGATTTGCTTAGTATCAGTGAATATTTAGTAAATGGCCACAGTGTTCAGAAGGCCATACATTTTAAAGTTATAGTGAAGAAGTTTTAAAGTATTGGGATGGAAAAAATTTTAGAAATAATCAAGTCCATCCTTCCTCTTTATATAGATGTGGTCCATGTGAGTGAGCTTACTTGCTCAACAATCCATACTCAAGTATCATATGATGTTCCATATTATTCCATATAATGGAAACAAAAAAGAATTAACACTCATAGAGTGGCAAATCAACAAGCACATGTTGAAAGTATGTGCAGAAATAGGAGAGAAAAATAATAATCAGTCAAGTGGGGTTAACTAGGAAAAAACAGGCAAAAAGGTCAGTTGGAACAAATAACTACTCTAGTGGATATTGCAAGGAATTTAACTGTCCAGAATGAAGTATTATTAATAACTGGTTCTCAAAGTATGGCTTTAAGGCTTTGCAAGGGGGAAGAGTGCAAAGAAAGAGTAATTAGGGTGCCATGATAGGATCAGATTTTACAATGACATGAACATAAAATTGTTATGATGTGATGTCTCCATCAGATAAAAATGTTTATTAATAATGATTATCACAAAATGATCCAGGTCTTCAAAATAGGTGATAGTTTTGTAAAGTAATTATTTAGGAAATCAAGATAGAAAAATTGGTGCATAGATTAAATACAATTTAGAACCTTCTATGCTGACCAAGTGCAATTTTGTTTCAGTGATCTGAATTTTCAGATCTTCAAATGGATTCTTATACTTGGGCACTCCAATCTGGTTCCTTCTCATTTTTCTTCCCTGATTTACACTTGGCACATAATAAATACTTAATAAATTATTGTTGATTGGACTTAAGGCAGCGCAAGCAAATAAACATGTATTAAGTTTTTACCAGGTGCCAGGCACTGTACTAAACACTAGGAATACAAATAAAAGAAAAAAGAAAAACAATCCCTGCCCTCAACCCTAAAGAAGGAAGCAAACACACAGAATGGCTTTGGAAATCAGAAGAAGAGAAATTAGTTAAGTTTCCTACTCAAGGGGATAGTGTCTGAGAATAAAAGCTGGCATGCCTAGTCATCTCCACAAAATGGAAATCCCAGAAAGAACTCACCAATGGAAAAAAAAACCAGCTAGCATGGCAGAGGGGATGTTCCAGTGTGAGAATGCTATATGGGAGGACAGATATTTCAGGATGAGAAGACCCCAGTGGATATAGTGAATTCCAAAATAAACTGGCAGCTAAGGCTAAGTGGCATAGTCTTTCAAGGTCAGAAGCAGATCCTGGAGAGGAATTTCCTAATTTAAGGGCTATGAACTGTAAAATGGCAGATCTCTTATTCTTCCCTGGTTAATTTACATGGTAATATGCTAACTAGGAGTTGGATATTAATTAGGAGACTATGCAAGGAAAGTAGAATACATTCATAGCATTAGATATCACATGATATGTCCCTGTTATTTCTTATCACTATTCTCCTTATATCCATATCCTAATAAGATTATTTAGTTTAATAATAATAGTTCACAACTTGAACTAAATAAATGCAAAAAGTACTAAACTATGCATCTGTGCATGCCTATTGACCCAATGGTACTACTACTACTACTACTAGAGTTTATATGCGAAATAGATTAAAGACAGAGGGAAAGAACCAATTCATACAAAAATATTTATAATGACATTTTTTACCATAGAAAAGAGTTGCAAACAAAATGGGTGCCAATGAACATAGGAATGGCCCCAAAATTATAGCATTTTAATAGAATAGAATATTACTATACCATAAAAGTGATAAAAGGAATGGATTTTAAAAGGGAAGTCTTCTATCAAATGATGCAGAGTAAAGTGAGATCTGTACAGATCATCAACCTATAATTAAATTAATGTGGCTTCCACCTTCACTGGCACAGATTGGAATTAATCAATACTCTCCTTTTTCCTATGCAATTCTTTTCCATGCTCTCCCATGAATCCTACACTGAGGACATATTCAACAATATTGTATGGAGCCCAGTTCAACACTTGGAATGGCATTCTATACTCACTTGCTCTTATTACCTAGCCTCCTTCTCTGATTATGTCCAATAACTTCTTTTTCTTTTTAAAATTTTCCTTTTCCTTACTATAAAATTGACAAACATTGATGTCTCCCCATATAGAGAATGTAGAAAGCTGCGTGTAAAATGAGGAATCAATCTTCACGGCTTTGGTTTTGTTGTGTTTTTTTAAAAAGGTAATTTCAAAGTGTGGCAGTTCCCACACTGTCCTGTTTGTCTATATACAATTCCAAACTTTCTTCTTTGCACTCTTCCAATGTTTCCTTGACTATCATTTATCCTTTTCTTTTTTTCTTCTTTTTTTGGGGGACAGGGAGGTAGAGATAGCTGTAACCTCTCCTCCTAACTACTACTACTACTACTACCACTACCACTACTACTATTATAGAATAGAATGCCAATCTCCCTCCCCCAACTCTTCCCCATAACTCTCTCAAACCAAGAACATAAAGTCCCTCTCTTAAGGCAACTAAACTTAAGTCAAGCAAAACAAAGCCAAACAATGGTGGTGAAATAGAAGTCTCACTGTAGCTTTACTCCTACATATCCCTCCAAAATTTAGGAAATATGCTTCATTATCAGTTTTCTGGAGCCATGATGACATTTTTACATACATTACTTCTTATACATGTTTATTCCTGATAAAATTCCATAGATCTCTTACACTTAGCCCTGAATCTTTCCATATTCCTTTGGGTTCCCAGTGCACACATCCACAGAGACTCCTAAAGATATATGGATAAGATTTCTATCTGTGATTTCATTAGTATAGGAAACTCTCAAATGAGGAAACTAACCACTGCAAGCTCATACCTTCTCTCTAAGTTGAAGTTTTAGAATTGCCTGGAACGTCAAACTGTTAAGTGAGTTACGCAGGATTACTAAATCATCAGTATATGATGGGAGGGCATGGAGAGAGAAAGAGAGAGAGAGAGAGAGAGAGAGAGAGAGAGAGAGAGAGAGAGAGAGAGAGAGAGAGAGAGAGAGAGAGATAGAGAGAGAGAGAGAGAGAGAGAGAGAGAGAGAGAGAGAGAGAGAGAGAGATGGAGAGACAGAGGGAGAAAGAGAGAGACAAAAATTGGAGAGATACAGAGAGAGACAGAGAGGAGAGTATAGATCAAGCTAGTATACATCAGAGATAAAACTTGAGCATATGTCTTTCTGAGGCAATCCATTTAGCCACATTACCTGTCTCTCAGAATACATATGTATGTATGTATGTATGTATGTATGCATGCATGCATGCATGCATGCATGTATGTATGCATACTTATTTACACATATTTATACATACACATATGTCTTTGTACACATGTAGATACATGGATGTATCGATATATGTGGGTATATATCCAGATAGGAAGACAGAAAGATAAATGGATAGATATCTAGGTTGAACTACACCACTGATTATGTAAAAGGGATTGAGATGAGAAGGATTCATGCTTGAGTGTAAGTAGAAAGACTCATGGGTATGAATGTGTGTATATGTATAAAAATATTCAATTTTATATAAAATCACATTTACTTGGAATTATGAGTATAGAAAAAATGGCAAAACAATTACATTAATTTGCATTAGTTTGTCAATTTAAATGGAAAAAAAACTAGAAAAGGAGCTGAAAATTCACATTAATTATCCAAACCAAAAAGAGAAAAGTCAGACCCAAGTAATGACAACAATTACCTGCAAATCTCCCCCCTTCCCATTTCACAGGCAATAGACCCACCTCATTCTCAAAGGGCTACCAGAAATAAATCATTTAGAACCTTGACGTGTAATTTTTTAAAAGATTCCAACTCCTAGGTCATATGATTTAGATATGTGTGAAATGCCTTCAGACTACAACGATTATTGTAATACTTACCTCAGTCCTTCAAGAATCTATCCTTTAATAAGTTGGAGATTCTCTCCACCAAAGCAGATTGCAACCCTGTCCACCCTCTCAGTAAACAGTCTTCTTTAGCTTCAATACTCAAAGAAAAAAGTCAACATGGGAACATCAGGCTTCCAGGAAAGCCCTTCTCCAAATGTTGCTAGGCAGGAACTCAAGCATAGGAATATTTTACTGCTCTCTATGACCTAGAGTGACAGCCACACTGTGACGAGTTAGGAGAGGTTTTCCTACATAACATACATAAATTATATATATATGCATATATACACATATGTGTGGATGATATAAATATATAAATACATATATATAAATGCATATAAATATATAAATACATATATAAATTATATAAACATAGTACACATATGTGTGCATATATATGCATATACAGACTTATAGAAAACAGAACTGGCTTCAAAACCAAAACAACCCAAGTTCAGCCTCTGAAACCTACTAGCACAGTGACTCTTGCAAGTCATTTTTTAAAACACCCTCACCTTCTGTCTTTGTCTCTTTTTGGTTCCTATAATTAAAAATTAGCCTGCGTACTATGAGTTTTCAGTTCTTATTTGAGTTTTTGCCGTCTAAACTGACTGCAAATTAATCAATTATTGTTTTGCCATTTTGTACTAAACATTCTAAGGCAGAAGAGCAGTAAGGGATAGGTAATTGGGATTAAGTGACTTGCCAAAGTATTGCACAGCTAGAAAGCATCTGAGTCCTGACTTGAACCCAGTGCTCCTGACCCTGGCGCTCTTCCACTATGCTACCTAGCTGTCCCTGTGCGTAAGTCACTTGGTCTCTCCCAAAGACTCTTAGTAGCAGAGAAGGTCCTGCTCTGCACTGGTAGGCAGCAGGACTTCAAACATCAAGGAATGCATTATCCCACCACCTCCCTTTCCTTTGCTCTTGTCACTGATATTTTTCTACATTCCTGAAAGTGTTCCATGCAAATATCAAAAATCTTTTAACTTCTCTAGGCTAGAGTTTCCTTATCAGTAAAATTCTATTCTTATTCTTCTTCTTTTTTTACCATATATGTTGGGGGAAAGGGAATAATCAGTTTCTCCAGAACTATAAACCACATCACTTTGCATTCTTGTAACCTAAACAATTTCATTATCAAGTTGTCTCATTTCAGACAAAGTTTAAAACTGTCACTTAAAGGTTACCAGAAAATCAAATACCATTTCACTGACCTCTCAAAGACATATTATAAACATTATGGAAACACCTCCTGCCCTAAGCCAGTTTGAACAGAACAACTGACACCGGTGGATAAGGCTTTATCATATCCTTTTAATTTTTTTATAAATTAAGGATGTTCAAACTCCATTCATTTCAATAAACACTTATTATGCTGAATTTTCTGGCAGATCCACATAGAATTTGCAGGCAGCTGAATTTCAACAAAATGGATGAAGGGAGGTGATTCAGCACTTTCAAATCAAATGGGCAGTTCCTCTGATGCAAGAAAATGCAGTTGAGTATCTTAGGAGCATAAAGGATATAGTGCTCATTTGGAGTCAGAAAAAAACATTCATAGCCTGCGTTAGACATTTATTCTAATAAGGCAGCTACATGGTACAGTGAATAGAATGCTGTAGGTATGGAATCAGGAAGATGAGTTCAAAATCAACCTCAGACTCTTACTACTAGTTATGTGACCTTGAGCAAGTCACTTAACCTCTATTCCCCTCAGTTTTCTCAACTGTAAAATGGAGATAATAATATAGCATCTTCTTCCCAGGGTTGTTACAAAGATCAATTGAAGTAATACATGGAAAATGCTCTGAAAATTTCAAAAGAATTACATAAAATTATTATATTGTTATTTTTATTGTTATCTAACAGAAAAAATCAACAATAATGAATTTCCCTGTAGATCTAGCTCTCCATATGGCTTTTCAAGATTCATATTACTACCGATCTTCTACTAGATATACAAGTAAGAGCCTGTACTCCCATATGTCTGCTGCAAAACTCTGACTTTTCTTTGTAAAAATGGTTTCTAAACTGGTGCTGCTGGTCAGAAATGTTAAGCTGGCTTGTGGTAGGAAAATATCAATAACAAGTACATTCACTGACACTAGAACATTCTTTCATAAGTATGTTTTAAAGGCATCAAAAGAATCAGACATTGTGTGGGTGTGACTTAAAGGTGACTAAGTGGCAAAGATATTTCTTGAATAGGACACAGTAGGTGACAGTGCATTACAAGATGAAGTTCCTAAAAATAAATAAACAGGCTATTTTTTGTTATTTTTTATTAGAAGATAAGGGTCCAGCCCTGTGATTTCATATAAAGAACTCCCAGATTAGGAAACTCCTTTTACAAATGCAGGTGAGTGCTTCTTCTGTAATTTATAGTCTTGGATAATTTATGCTCCAGGCAAAAAACATCACCATTGATGTCACTCTGGTCTTCTTCGAGGACAAAGGACAACAGACAAAGTCTTAGAGAGCCGTGAGAGCCACGTGACTTTAGGTGATTTGTCCAAGGTGACACGGCCAGGACTTTTCAGGGACAAGGCTGGATTTGAACCACCCATCTTTCTAATCTCTATACACCAAGATGTTAATCAAAGAGAATTATGCTTCCCCTCGCCAACACATTTTGTTCATACGTCTATCAACAAGAAGCCCAAATGTTAGACATGTATATTAACGAACAAGTCCTTAAGGATCACCTAATAGATGAATTCTGTCATTCTAAGTAAATTCTCACCTCAGCAAGATTCAGGGTAGTCTCTATCAAATCTTTTCACTACATAGAATGTTAAAAACTAAAGGGAAACTAAAGCCATAAACCTCTTACATCTATGAAATAAAAAGCACTATAGTTTTTCTCATAAATATTTAAACTAGTTTTTTTCCCCCTAATGCCACACAATAGCATATAAATGTTGGAAAGTGTAATATGTAATGTATTATATTTATAGGTTGGTTTTAAGATAAACAAGGCATATTAATGTTCAGATAGAATATAGATGTACTCATACTATCTAGTGAGAGGACAGATTTGATTGATAGTTTTCAGTCTTGCTAATGAATTGGTGAATGGATGTTGACAGTGTAAAAGTCAAAGATTTCCAATACAGTGATGATTTCTTAGACTTTCAAATTTCAGTCCCGGGAAAGCCCTCCAAGATGACCTCGTTTGGACTAAATTCTGCAAGCAATAGGACAAACCGTGAAGTCAAGTAAGGAGAGATAATTAGGGCCAAAGAAGGTAGTTTAGAAAAAGTATGAAGCAAGGAAACTTTAGAAAGTTTTTAAAAAGCCAAACAATGCCTATAAAGCTCTGCTTGCCCTTCCCATCCAAGCCTTGTCCTTTTACATAAATAATGAATTCCAAAACTAAACTAAAAAAATGTTCCATTCCTTATACTGATTATAAATTTATATGGCTTAACACACCTGCTAATTCAGCAATTCATATTCATATTTGCCCGTGGATCATGGCTCCAAAGTAGTCCAAGCTGAAAAGAAATTATATTCTTGGCAAATTAAAACTTTAGTACAAATTGAAAGGAAAACATATACCATACTATGGGTCAAACCTCATTACAACAAGCTCCAAGGGACCAGATTTTTCTCTCATTTTGTAATTTTGTTGGGCCAAATTTTATCCAATGTTGCTTGAAGAATTCAAGTTTTTGGTTGTTGTTTTTACTAATGAGAAACTCATGTTAATACTGTGGTCACAAAAATATCCCAAAGCTAAAGTTGAACTTTTAACTAAAAAAAAAACAAAACAAACCTTTCACTTTCCCCCATACATCAATCACTAAATGCAGCAATGCAGAAAAACTTAAGAAATTCTTCAGGTACCTTTAGCTAGCACTACAAAAACTTAAATCTCAGGATCAAATGCATTCCATTTCTGAATTGCCCATACGATGCATCTTCGAATCCTGGGTCTAGCATTCAATTGCAAATTTGTTACCAATATCAAACTGCTATGTCTACTCATGAACAGAACAATCCAAATTTCTCTGATTATTCTGTGAATAAATGTACTATTATAAACATTGATCTACCCAAGGTTCGAACACCCCTAACATGTATTTGGTTAGGCTATTAGCAAAATTCTGTTTCGATGATGGGCTACTACTTATTCTCATATAAATCCAAAATCATTAGTTTATGTATCCATGATCTGGGAATTCTAAGCGAATAAGCTTGAGGGCCCCAGGAGCTCTTATAAGTAGTTCAGAAGAAAACTGCCTGTCCAAATAGCTTTTGTAGGGCAATGAACCATGAATCTCCTTTGTGAGCTCAGACAAGCTCAAACCAAAAAAAGAAGTCCTATAAACTCCAACTCACCCAAACTGCAATGACTGCCTCTATGAGCTTCTAGTCATCACCCCTGGCAGCCCTTTCCATTTACTCTGTACTATAAGGGTGACAGTGGATGACAATGGTTGTGTTAGAATTTCCCATATGAAGAAAGCAGTGATCCTACAAAGCTTGTCTCAATCAATAGCTCACTAAAGGAATCAAGTAAGGGTTGGGGGGAGAACACACCACATCTGCCATTTTCAAATATGTAAGAGATAGAAAAGAGGAAGGAAAAAGAGAGAGGATACAATTGAGAGGCGACAGTTGCATGTTTGGTCGGTATAGATCCATGATCTACAAAGGGCAACATAACACACTGTGATCAGGCTTTTATTTAACAATATCTTGTAACCCACCAAAGGCTAAAAGATGAAATGTTGCGTTGAAGTCGTCCACAGAAGTAACCAATATATTCAATTCTAGCTCAGGGCATTGTACTAAACACAGTGATTCGTGTCTGGATTTAGGATTAAATAAAGGAATGGTGTTTTTATATGTTCTTCCTTTCCCAATATGAAAAACCAACTTAAAAAGAACCTTATGAATATCATAAGGTAGCTACTGTCACCTAGTAAATATTTTTAATTATATCATTCTCAGACCTCTAATCAATTAGTGCCGAGGCTAATCTAAGACAATATATTTTCAGATTCTATCAGCAATCATTATCCTTAACCAATAATCTTAAAATTAAAACCCCAAGAAAAAATATTTTTCTTTAGCCTCTGAATCCTCCACCAAATACTAGCTTCAAGATGCAAATGAAAAATGTGCCAGCAGCCAAAAGGAACAAAATTTTAAATGAAATACCTATATTTTACTCTCTTGGAAATGGACCTACTATGAAATTTATGACAAGAATCTAAACATGAAGCAATGGAGATAAAGGGCATGAGAGAGAGAGAGAGAAAGAGAGAGAGAGAGAGAGAGAGAGAGAGAGAGAGAGAGAGAGAGAGAGAGAGAGAGAGAGAGAGAGAGAGAGAGAGTCTTCACTTAACCATTTATTTTTTTCTTTCAATTACATTTAAACTTCAAGTTATGCTAAATTTATAAGAAGACATTTCTACATAAAAATGATTATGCATGTTCCAGGAACATTTTTATGATTCTTTATCATTGACAAATTATATAAAATGTCTTAAAACTTTAATTAGTCAATAAAATAGAAGACCATGATAACAGCATATTTACACACACACACACACACACACACACACACACACACACACACACACACACACACACAACAAGCAATCACCAAAGAGGACCTTTGGTAACTCACTATGTAGGCAAATAAAGTTCAGTATTTGCTGGTAAATAAAGCAAAAGCTTTAGGAATGAAAATTTCAATTTGGAGCCAAGTCTAGACCTTTCCATATCCCTCAAACCAAAAACAATTCCATATTACAACCAGACCTGTCACAACAGTGTAAATGTTCAGTTTGCATTTCAAGAAGGAATGAGAATCATAGTATTGTAGAGCTAAAAAGGCTGACCTAGGGAATGAAAAAAAAAAACTTATGTGGAAAAGAAGAAGAAAAATAGTATCAGATAAGCAAAATAAATGTTTCATCACCATTAAGAATGAACAACACTAAATATTCCTAACTTTAAACTCTATTAACTGAGAGGCAGTACTATTGGCTGCTCACACTCCCATGCAGTTCTTTTCCTTGGTAGACATTTTGATTCTTCAAGAGTTCCAAAAGCCTAAACTCCTCTCCAATCTCTCTGTTTTCTGGTTCTATTTACAGCAGGAGCCAGAGAGATAGGAGAGTGATGGGGCTGATACACCATGAGAGGGTATCATACTGATGATGAATTCAACAATAATAATCTGAAAATTCCATAAAGCCTCAATCTGTTCTTCATTCATTTTTTTAATTAAATTCCCTGTTATGACTACAGAAATCTGGCCTAATCAGAAATCAAAAGTAAATATTCAATGTTATAGTGAAGAATTACATTTACATTAAATGATGAACATTCACTACATTTAATTTTTATTTTTCTAATATAATTTTTCCAAAAGAAGGAACCAGACAAGGAGCACAATCCCAAATTAGTGATGTTGTATGAGTGAAACATTCCCAATTAAAGAGGAAATCAGTCCTGCATTCTTCTTTCTCATGTAAAACTAAACCCATCTCCCTTCTTCAAAACAGGAAATTGCCAACTAAGAGCCAGAATTTCATCCTTAAAGGACCATTTGAGAATTACTACTATATTAGACTAGATATTAAACCAGTCTCTGCTATAACTATTTACATATATATGCCACCCCATTTTGCAACTGCTAAATGTGCTAAAAATTCAACTGACATGTCTTCTCTATTTTGTTCACTAGAGAACAATGTTTCTGGTACAGCAGTGGGAAAAGCAAATGTAGAAGGCAAAGAGGGTTGAATGGGACTATTGTTCCTCCTTGGGAGCAACAAAGCTGTATTCATGATGAAACCAGAGTAAAAACTGCACTAAAATAAAGCACTAAAACCCAGTAAGAAATGAGTCAATTAAAGCTGGAAAATCCCCCATTAAAAAAAAAGTATTTGCTACACTTAACATCCTTCAATGTATTTTCATTTTAATCTATCAATTTGGAAATCTTATAAATTCACGAAGACAACCTTCAATCCAGAAAACAATTTTGCATTTTCACATACAGACTTGAAAAGTTTTTTTGTTTTTTTTTTCTCCCAGGGGAAATAGCTTTTATTTTAAAAAAATACTAAAAGATCTATGGGAAAATGGCCAACCTGTTAAGCATTTGAGTTTTAAGAGTAGTGGCTAATATATATCAGATGTTTTGGTCAAAGATGTAATTCATGAGATTAAAATTTAAAAGAAGCTGATTTAGAGAAGGCTGGGTATAATATTCTATTAAATGATTTATCCTGAACCCTGGGTTGGTTAGACATTTTCTCAACAGTTGCCTTACCATACTTCTAATAACCCTAGAAACTAGCATGTATTTTTTTTCATTAGATCTCCTAAGTTTGATTTTACAGAGCAACAAGAAAAAATGTGCACAGGACACAGAAATACTACAAGCAAAAGCAACATCAATGAGACCACAAAAATTTCATAACAAAAATTTGCAGCAATCCTGATCTGTATTCCTTCTATCCTAGACTCAAACTTATAGATAAGGAGTAAGAGATGACAGCCATAATGCATGCTGTTATGCTTTATTAATAGTGAGTAAAAAACAACTAATAACTCTTCTAAGGTTCAAAGGAAATGTATCAATATGAACATTAGCATAATTAGTGGCCATACATTTAAAGTATTTTTCACATATCATATATGGAACCAAACCAATCTTCCAAACATAAAATGCCTACATTTTTCCTCCAAAAATAGAAGAAATACAATATACCTAAATTAGCATTGATAGTAGGAAATAAATCTCTGAAATATAAGAAATATAATTTGGCCTACTGCCAATGCACAGAGTTGGTTAAAGCATATTGGCATGTAAAATCATCAGATCTTAGTGTTTGAAGAACTCATAGACTCGGTGAGATAAAGAAATCATTCAATTAAAGTTAGAAATCCCCCATTTTTTAAAAAAAGAACTTGTTATGCTTAAATCTCCCATTTAGTTATTTTTTTTCGTTAGCCCAAGTTTCTGACAACTGTAGAAAAAAGCCTTTTTGATAAGCAATCTATCTAGTCTTTCCTTAAAACCTTCAGTTCACCACTTGCCAAGACATCCATTCCATTTTTCAACCTAATAGTTAGAAAATTCATCCCTCTATTTGTAGGGGGCAGCTAGAGATAGAGCAGACCTGGAGTCAGGACGACTCATCTTCCTGAGTTCAAATCTGGCCTCAAACGCTTACTAGCTATGTGACTCTGAACAAGTTACTCCACCTTGTTTGCCTCAATTTCGTCATCTGTAAAATGAGCTAGAGAAGAAAAACGGTAAACTCCACATGGAGTCACAGTCAAACACAAGGGAAATGAATGAACGAGAACAAACACAAAATATTTGTGAGGTTTTTGAAGCTAAACAAAATAAGTATAAGCTTTCTTCCATCTCAGCCCATCAAAAATAAAGATAGCTATTTTAGCTCTGCTGGCTCTACTCTTCTTAATGTTAAATATTCCTAGTCACTAAAATAATTCTTCACATAACATGACTTCCAGACCTTTCTCCCTCCCATTTGATATCTTTTAGATGGGATCTAATTTGTCATTTTTCCTCCTAAAATGAGGTGTGCATAACTAAATACAGTGTACCAGATGTGGTTTTTGAAATTATTCTATCTCTTCTTATAGGCATTATGCAGCTCAACATAAAATTAGCTTTTCATGGAAGCCATAACCCACTATTTTAAGCACATATTTTGTAAACAGAAAGTGAAATGGAGCAGGGTGGACAGTTATGTTGCTTTGGACTATTGCTTATTTCACTTACAAAAAACGTAGTCTCTGTTTTCCTTTATATCTTACCCAAGTTCCACTTAAAGAAAAAGTACTTATTCTTTACTCTTTAATCATAAAAACAGAAGAGATTCATGACCAGATATCTTCTATTCAGCAAGCTCAGGTGCCACATCCTTAGAAGAGATCAATGTTGTAAAAAAGTAAAGGAGACGGGCAACTAGTAATTATTTGGTTAAATTCAAGGCATTGAGCTCACCCAACCAAAATATAACTTTAAATGGATTTTCATTTCTTCTACTTTCATTCTTGTTCATTCTTTAGACTATCACTAAATGGGTTTTCAATATTTAATTATCTAGTTTGACTACCCAGCTTGCCCAATTCATAAAGTCACCAAAAATCTTCCACTTTGTTTCATGTTCTTCTGACAATAACATGGTCATCAAGTCCCTTGTACAACTTTTGTTTAATAATTTTCACAAGGCACAAAGCTGGAAAAAACTTTGAAAGATCACTTATGCCACTGAATTTTCCCTAGACAGGATGTTACTAACAATCATCTCAGTCACATGAGAATGTATCCCATTTTTAAAATAAGTTACTTAAAAGGTGAGTCCACAGTTTCTTCCAGTAACATCCCACTGTTTTTAATAATTTTCTTAGTCAAGGGGGCAGCTGGGTAGCTCAGTGGATTGAGAGCCAGGCCTAGAGACGGGAGGTCCTAGGTTCAAATCTGACCTCAGACACTTCCTAGCTGTGTGACCCTGGGCAAGTCACTTGACCCCCATTGCCTACTCTTACCATTCTTCTGCCTTGGAGCCAACACACAGTATTGACTCCAACACGGAAGGTAAGGGTTAAAAATAATAATAATAATAATTTTCTCAGTCAGACTGTGAAAGGAATGAACCTAGAGACCAGGAAGGAAAAGACTTCCTACACACACTTGCCACGTACCTTTGGGGTTAAAAGACAGTTTCATATAGATCTATGTTGGGATGTAAGGAGGGAAAATCAATAACTCCAAAGGTTCAAGAAGGAGGAGGGACCACAGATTGGAAAGGGGTGACACATAAAAGGAAGCCTAGAAAAAAGATATGAGAGCTTTAAACCTGTACCAAAATAATCAGAGTACCCTGAAATCTTATAAAATTATTTCACACCTACTCTGTCATTTCTTCACATTGTAAGGAAACTGATTTGTTTCCTTCTCTCTACTCAAAAAGTCACTACCCTGGTACAAGTCCACATTAATTCTTGACTGGACTATTGTAAATTGCCTCCTAACTGGTCATCTTGCCTCAATTCTCTCTTCTCCAATCCAGCCTCTACACAGCTACCAAAAGATTTTCCTAAAATATAAATATGACCAGGTCTCACCCTCACTCAATAATCTCTGTGGGAGCTCCCTATTACTTCCTGATTTAAATACAAATCTTTCAGGATACTAGGTGGCTCAGTAGATAAGAGAGCCAAGCCTGGAGAGAGGAGGTCCTGGATTCAAATCTAGCCTCAAACACTTCCTAGCTGTGTGGGCAAGTCGCTGAACCCCAGTTGCCTAGCTCTTATCACTCTTCTGCCTGGGAAGCAATGAACTCTAAGAAAGAAAATAAAAGATTTTAAAAATGCAAATCTGTTTGGCATTTAAAGCTCTTTACACCAAGGCTCTAAGAAACTTTCCTGGTTTTGTTATATATTATTCCCTTTAGCCACTACCATCCAACCAAGTTGACCTGTTCACCATTCATCCCTGGAATACCCTCCTTCTCTTTCTGCCTCTTCAAGCCCCTAGATTTCTTTAAGGCTTAGTCCAAACACCACCTCCTGCCTTTGGTGATTCCTTATCTGCTGAGCTGCTAGAACCTCCTCAGCATTGAATATACTATATTTATTTCATATATCATGGGAGACATTGGCACAGGATCAACCCTGGCCCAGCATGGCATACCCACATCAAAGAAAACACCGTTCTACATGAACAAAACAGAATTTCAGTCTCAAAAAGACAAGGGGAGAGGTGCAAAGCTAGAGACATCTCCATCCCATATGTCCACCTAGACTATTGGTACCCAAACTGCGGTAGAGCCTCCTGAGCTCCCACCGATCTGATGAGCCACACTCAAACACATTGTATCCCGACTCCAACGTTGGGGTGCCACTTGTCTTCTTCGAGTATGAAGGTCCAACAACAAAAATATTGTGTATATTTATATATATATCCATGCTGCTGCTTAAGGGGAACATTCCACTTTTTGTCTTGGTGCTTGGGAGAGTACCTTGTATATAGTAGGTTAATAAATGCTTTATTGATTAATAAATTGATTTGTTGTTTTTTTCCTTAGAATAGACTCTCATCTAGACATACTGCAGAGGACATGGTGAGAGAAAATTATCAAGGAGTGAGAATAGGCAGAAAACAGAGGGCATGGTTTTTGAAGGAAAAATATCCCCCTTTCCTACCCCTTTTCCTGTTGTAAGCAAAGGCCCAAGGAATGTAATCAAGGCAAGTAGAAGTAAGAACTGAACTGGGGGAGCTTTCACTTTGGATGCTTCCTTTTGGATGTGTCTACATTCATCACAAGACACAGGACTCCATTAAGGTTTGACTAATGCTGGATATAATGAGAGCATTATCTCATGAGTCCAATATGCTATTCTCCTATTTTTGTATTCAGCATCATCCCTTAAAAAATTAACTATAGCATTATACTATTGACTCATATTTCACATGTCAACCAGAAAGATCTCCAGATTATTTTCTGTCATTCTTACACAAAGCCTGCCATTCACTAACCCATAATGCATGATTAGCTTTTAGTTCCCAGCTATAATGCCCTATATTTAGCCTTATCATTTGTATATATGAGAATATATAGTAGCATATAATTCAAGATATATAAATCTAAAAATGGAATAGAGTGTTTAAAAAATTAGCTGCCCTTAAGATGTTGGCTCTTCAAACTCTGGATTTATATTTTGTACTTAATTCTATACATTTTACGGTCTGCGTGCTTTTGATAGTTTTCTTTGGGGAGATTCTTTTTTTCTGTAATAATTGTCTCCTGACACCAGTGTAGATTTAGGTTTGATGAAAGATCCATTCTGGAGGCCACAGGCTGCCCTTGATCCATTTCTGCAATCAACAACATCAATAGGCCATGCCGTTCTAAAAATAATGAGAATTAGAATGTGTTTATCCATCTGTTTGGGGTGGTAGTGCTGTGACATAAAGCTGAGACAATCCAAATGCTACAATCCAAGGAGAAGCTATGTTACATCTAAACAATTCCTCCTGTCAGTATAGCATGTGGTTTCATTCGAGTCTTGGAATGAAAATGACTGACCTGTTCACCCAGAAAGAGAGTGCTTATTCTTTGGCAAGTAGAAAAGAATTTTGATTTAATTTATTTTACTACCAATGAAGCTATATGGGGAAGGGTAGTCTGATTTAAAAAATAAAATTGACTATATAAGCTTACCAAGTTGCTTACTTATTCATAAGATCACATTAATAAAGTTTCTTCAATATTTTCTTTTGCTTTGTTTTCTATGATGTTTTAGACTGTTGGGGTTTATCAGTTACAATCCAAAAGATTTAGAGGTGGGATGAATCCAGATGATTGCTGGGAGGCAGCATAGAAAATAGAAAGAACATTGGCTCTAAGGGTCAGGGATATAGGTTCAAATCCCACTTATGATGAATGTTACAACTTCCCCATTCTTCATTTCTTCATCTCTTAACTGAAGGTGTTGATCTAGGAGGCTTTTGAGCTCCCTTACAGATCTTTAGTTTTACTAGTGGAAGAACTAGAGGATTTTGTGGGATGTGGGTAAAGCTGATACTGGAATCAAAGGGGTAGCTTTGCTTATGATTTCTTCAACCCCAAGTTACACAGTGATTCTAACTCTAATGAATTCAAAATGATCGCTTTTGAAATTTTTTTACATAGTTCAGTAATTTGTTCAATTGACAATAAAAAAATTGCTGTTAAGGAGAAAAAAACTGAAATTTCAGTAAATATTTTAGAAGGTCATCACAAAGGGATCTTATCGCTAGTTCTTCTGCCTTCCCACTCTATTCTCAAGCTGACCAAAATCTTACTGAGGGTTAAAAACAAGAGGAGCATTGGATAAAACAGAGGGAAAAGAAGACTTGGGGAACAAGTCCAGGAAAACACATGAGGAAAAAGAGCAGAGATCCCTACCCAAGCTATCCCCGCCATGCATATAATAGAGAGTTGACTGAAATCTCTTTTCTTTCCACCATTTATGTCTCTAATTTTCATGGCACTTCCCCTTTTCTATGATTGATCTTAATAATTTTGTTTCCACTTGACCTAGGGATTCAGAAATGACTAGAGTGACTTCTGTGTGTTTTTAACGAGAGACCATTTTTTCACACTTTCAGAGCAGAATTGAATAGACAAATAGCTCTATAATAAGTAAATAAATGCTAATTGGCCAAAATTACTGTTTTTTTTAATGTCCTTGGTCTCTCTGTGGAAGATACTTTTAAAAGACATACTACACAAAAGTCATTCCTGATTCATTTGTAACCAAGATTTACCCAAGTACAGCTGTTCAAACAAAATATTCTCCCCTATGGATGCCTGGGAAATGGAGAAAGATAATCAAATTAAAATTCCAAGAAGACACTCTTTTAATTGAATTCAGAAAAGCTTTATATATTATGCAAAACAATTATTAAATAAAAAGAACTATCCCACAAGAATTAGACCACACTATTAGGATCATGAGTTTGTATATCAATATGACCTATATGACATGTTTAATGGGAGAATACTTACAAATTCATCAGAAATCTAATATAGAGATGAAAAAACCCACATGATTTGAATATCCAAGGAAATTTGAATTTGTGGTGCTAACACTTGGAAACCATTTAAGATTATTTGTGGAGCAGGAGCCTAACATGGCCTGGACATAATTGTCATTAAGAGCAGCTGATAAAGACCAGACAACACTGATTTACAATTTAAGATCAAATTGGAAACAGTCTCATTCAAGGGGTGAAAAAGATGCCCCAGTCTTAGAAAGTCAGTGTCTTCCTGTCTCGCTTAAAAGAAAAGAGATTACAGATCTAGGATCATATTCCCTCTAGCTGAGGAGGCAAAGTTTAAAGTGAAGCTGATGTTATACCTAAAGGAAAAAGAATGAAAAGCAGCTAATATATGGACACTGTCCCCCATCTGGAATTTGGCCTTTTCTCTCATTAACACAAACTTCTACATTATCAAGAAAAGAATAAACCTCAAAAGCCTCTGAGGCAAAATAGAATCAACTCTGAAATACATGTGAGGTCCTGTGCTATACGTATAGTAATAAGCGCCCAATTATTATTTGTTGAATTAAGGCTCCCCAAAACAAAGCCCCTTAGATCCACAGCAAACAAATTTTTCTGGGAATAGAGAAAATAGAATAAGGGAGTGGGGGAAGGAGAGAGCCAATCCATCCATAAACATTCACCTACATTTAAACTTCCACCATTGTTTACATGCCTAAAGTAAAGTGGCATTGGTATCCAGGATCTGGAAAAACCAAACAGTAATAAAGCAGATAATTTGAGTATCTGTAAGAAGGTAGGTTAGTGTGAGGGTTGCTTTAGTTTGGCTAAAATGGCTTATCAGGTACTATACAAGGGACCCTGGAACCAGTCTGTGACACAGGATGCAATTTGCCTGCATTGTGTGAGAGCACTGCCAGGCTGCTACCACCATGCTTAGCCCCAACAGCTGCTACATGACCTACTTCTAGGCTTTAATTGTTCATCTAGGCTCCTTTTCTCTTTATGCCTCTGCCCTCTCTTCTCCTCTGATACAGGTTGATTTCATGTAGCATCAGGTTATACTAACAACCACAATGGCCCAGTTTCCTCTATCCATCACCAGCCTTCTAATAACAAAATGAAAATGGTGTCCCTTGTCCCATGTTAATTGCAAAATTTTGAGCTTCAGTGGAGCTATTGTGGACCATCTGCAATTTATGGAAAGCTGCTTGAGCAGTCCTTAAGCTATATGCTTTTACAATCATACAATGGATCCATGACCTTGACATTGTGGATATTATCTCCTTTGGGATATATCCCCAACCTCTCCCTATCTTATCGCCCGGCACAACCCTTGTTGGATTTTTTTCCCTGTAAATCTTTCCCATAGAGATTCTACAGTGCTAAAAGGCTTCCTTCTTCCTCTATTTCTTTTCATATATAGCAGGTGCCCATTCCCCTCTCCCTCAGCACAATGAATTGCCATTTCTAACTATCCTGTGAGAGCTTGGGGAGTCGGGGAGCTCCGTTGGGTTCATCACCATAAATTCCTAAAGGGCTAAAACCAGTTCATCCCAAGTTTCCATGTGTTCACTAAGAATTGTTACTGAGCATAGGGTAGGGGTTAGGGAATAGACCATATTCTACTTAATTAAAAGAAACAGATAAATTTCCCCAATATATCCCATAGAACCTGATGCAAGTATCGGGGGGTAAATAGTATATAGCACAGTGTTAGACGTCACTCTCACTACATTAAGATCTATTTCATTTTTCTGTCATGAGTCAGGTTTAATAGAATTTAGAGATGAGATTTAGAGACCACCTCTAGTCCAACACATTTATTTTAAAGATGTAGCAAAGTGAAACACAGAGAGATTAAGTAAGTGACCTGACCAAGTTGAAACAGCCATAGATAACTGCCTAAATTTATTCAGGTTGTGATTAGTCCTGGATGTTTATATTTATCCCATGTGTTCAGTGCGAGGCGTCATTTGCAATGTGCTGCAGCTTACTTAAACCCATCACATGTCTTTCCCTTGCCCTCTGGGTTACTTGCAATTTTGAGTCTTCTGAAATTCATGGCATGCCATGATTTATAACCAATAAAATCAGCAGGAGTATGCTGGTGTTAAAAAATATGGGCTTTTGCAACAGCAAGCAGATTAAAATAATTGAATGCTCTAAGCACTACAAAATTTCCCCATAGAGATCCAGTCCAATCTTCCCCTTTTCAATTTGCAGGAATACCTTATTTTCCCAACTTTTATTCCCATCTAAGACGCCCTAAAGGACTAATTTAGAGAGCTGCCCAAGCAGCCACATGTTCTAATCCAGGCAATATGTGTTTTTCATCCTCTGTTTTTCCAATGGAGTCAGACAAACTCAGTGAGGTAGTTTTCACTGAGGTCTTTTGAAGTTCTCAGAAAGTCAATGCAATTAGTTCAACATCATCTGCAACTTAAAGTGTTAAAAGAACTTCACCACTGATGTGAAATCTTTCTATTATTATTAAGACTGTGTGGGGCTTCCTACTTGATGCTGACACAAAGTGAACAGCTACTTCCACAGCACCATAAAATCTTCTATGATTTTCCAATATATGTGGGAGATATTTTGTTTGAAGAACAATTTTAAGTGCATTTTGTTCCACCAAGTGAAATGCTTTTTAAAAAAATAATCAACTGACAAAAGAAAAGGTGGGCATTTATACTGTCTACACCTCTCAGTCAATATATCTCTGAGGGTGTGGTCTATTCTAGAAAATCCTTTGAAAAAGCCTCTGTATTTCATTATATTTTTTCAGGGATATTTTTGAAGGCATACATAGATGGTTTTCATTAAGATTGTGTAGAAACATGCTTATTTGCCAATGATATGACTATTTACAAGGAAAATTCTGTCACAACCAAATAATTGAGATGATAAATGAGTTTTACAAGGCTGCAGGAGACACAATAATCCCCCCAAATTTGTGTGTTTTATTTACTAGCAATAAAGCTCAATTAAAAATAGTAAAGTAGAAATTCAATTTATAATAACCAAAATCTTAATTAAAAATTTGGGAATAAAACTACTTGGAAATATATATTACCTCCTTGAGGACAACTATAAAACTACAATGATTGAAATAAAGAAAGACCTAAATAATTGTTAGGCAATTGAATGTTTTGGGATGAATCAAATTAATAGAGTAAAAAAAGTGATAACTCCCCAAAGTGACCTACATAGTTAATGCAATGCCACATCAAATAATTTCAAGAAACTTCTTCATAGAAATGAATAAAATTATGATAAAATTTATATGAAAAAAGGAAATGAACAAACATATCAATGTTTGTATACACTGTATACAAAAAAGTGATATAGGTAAGCTTATTCTCTCAGGCTTTAAAACATTACAAAAGAATTGTCTTTAAAATTAAATGTTCCTAGGGAGGACAAAAATAAAGAAAAATACAAAGTCAAAGGAAAAGAACAGAGAGATTAGATAATCAATGAAATGCATACAAAAGATTCCTTCTTGATAAAATATGAAAAAATTTAAATTGTATAAAGGATTTTTTTAAGCTGATGTACTTGAGAGCAAAGAGGTGAAACAGTGGATAGTATCAGGCCTGGAGTCAGGAAAACCTAAGTACAGCTTCAGACACTTACTAGCTGTAGTAAACAAGTTGCTTAACCTCTGTTTCCCTCAGTTTCCTCATCTGAAAAATGAGGGTAATAATAGCATCTGTTTCCCCAAGGTGAGGAATAAATGAGACAACAATTATAAAGTGTTAGGTATAGGGTCTAGCACATGTCCTATATAAATGTCAGCTATTATTATTACTGGAGAAAATTGTTTATTAATTTGGCAAGAAATGAATTTAGACTCTCATTTCACAACATATATCTCAGTGGATTCCATTTAAATGAAAGACAAACAAAAAGGGAACCATAAAATGAGAGAAGAAAATTAAATGACTGAATGATCTCAGTTGTAGAAGGTAAAGTACCTTTTATCTATTACCAAGTAAAAGGAAATATGAAGATTAGGAGAAATGTATGTGATTACATTAAAATTTAAAAATACACACAATAAAAACAATATAAAAAGAAAAATAAAAGATTGGGGAAATAATGACAAATATAACAGAAAAAAAACTTGACATCTAAAATATATAAGGAACTTTTGAAATTTTACAAAGGTAAATTCTAGTCCCCAGTAGACAAATAGAGGGTTTTCAAAAGATGAAATAAAAGTTATTAAAAATCCATTTAAAATGTTTAATCCATAACCAAAGAGATGGAAAATAGAAATCTTATTTCAGAGGTATCAGATTAGCATAAGTAGGGAGAGCTAGGTGGCTCAGTGGATTGAGAACCAGACCCAGAGATGAGAGGTCCTGGGTTCAAATCTGGCCTCAGACACTTCCTAGCTGTGTGACCCTGGGCAAGTCACTTAACTCCCATTGCCTAGTCTTTACTGTTCTTCTGCCTTGGAACCAATACCCAGTATTGGTTCTAAGATGGAAGGTAAAGGTTTTTTAAAAATTAACTTAAGTAGTTACGAGCAATAAAACAGCATTAGTAAATTTAAAGAAAACAAAAAGTTCTATGGTATAGTGAAAAGAATAATGCACCTGTAATCAAGAGACATGAGTTCCAATCCTATCTCTGATACATGTTACTTCTATGACCTCAGGCAAATCACTGAGCCTCATTTTTCTCATCTATGAAATCACTGGTTTAGAAGAGATCGCCTCTGAGCCAGCTTCCAGCTCTAGATATATATATATATATATATTCCTATGAATCACCTTTTTTGGGGAAAACAATCTAACAGGATAAAGTAAAAATTTCAACAATAATTATGTCCTTTGGCCCAAGAACGCCACTGGCACATACCCTGAGAGTATTCACAGAAAACAAACCACAAAGAAGGGTAGGAGGTTCTTTGAAATATTTTATAATGGCATTATTTGTAATTGAGTAAGGAAAAAACCATATACTTTTGACCCAGATACCACCAAGCCTCAATGATAAAAGAGAGGAACAGTATCTGTGCATACAAAAATATTTATACTAACTCTTTTTGTGTAACAAAGGCCTAGAAACAAAAGTGGGTTGCCTATCAATTGTGGAATGGTTGTGCAAATTATACTATATGACTGTAATGGAATATTATTGTACTGTTAGAAGTGATTTTAAAAAACAAACAAGACCTGCATGAACTGAAACAGAGAGAAACAAGAAGAATTAGAACAAATATGTACAATAAAAATAACAGTAAAGAAAAACTATCTTGCTAGACTTAAGAACTCTAATTCAATGACCAATCATGATTTTGAGGGCCCCTGATGACGTTACCTACATCCTGACAGAGGTATAAAATGAAGAATATATTTTTTGACATGACCAATGTGTGGATTCGTTTTATTTGACTGGAGATGTTGCAAAGCCAATCCATTCCCCTCCCCTTTTTCCCCCTCGAAAAGGGCAGTTGGAGAGGGGAGCTATAGACAACTGTAGAAAAAAGAGAGACATTGAAGCATTTCTAAATTGTACAGAGAAGAAACAGAAGGAAGACGAGAAGAAAAAATAAGTGTAAGTAGAACAGCTTTGAGAATAATATTAAATATATCATATACTTTTTCTTTAAAAAGCATGCTATAAGAAATAGGGATTCATAATTTCATGTATAATCCTCCTATTCTTTTTGTATATAAAAATGTTCATTTTGGGAGGGTATCATTTAGAATACTTTTTAAGAATTTGTTGTCTGATCTCTTTATATTTATATCATCAAATTATATTCCTATTGGGCCCACAAATGTTAAAATAGTATAAAAAATACACAGAATGCTTACTATATAGTGTTTACAAGGAGAATAACACTTTGCCAGCAGATAAAACTTCTATCTTAAAGGGTTTGAAAGAATAGCAAATACCAACAAGAAGTTTATTTCTCTAGAAAATGTATCTGTAGTTTCTCTTAATTGATTGTCTTGCTATACAAAAAATCTTTTTAACTTTAGTAATGATTGGTTGCCATAGACTAAGAGAAATTAGGGTTATGTTAAATTGTTTTTGTTTCACAAGAAACAAGATTTTCTCTATTTTCCAAGAATTCCTAATCAGAGGTGGTCACTCAAGTAATTTTTGGTTACTCTAGTCCAGTGATTCCAAAAGTGGGCTCTACCGCCCCCTGGTGAGTGCTGCAGTGATCCAGGAAAGTGGTGATGGCCACAGGTACATTTATCTTTCCTATTAATTGCTATCAAAAATTTTTAAAAATTAATTTCCATGGGGCTAAGTAATATTTTTTTCTGGAAAGGGGGTGGTAGGCCAAAAAAGTTTGGGAACCACTGCTCTAGTCAGTTACAGATAAGAGTTTGCATTTGTTTATTCTTTCATTTTAGATGCTCTAGTGGGTTGTTGTTTTGTTTTTGTTTTTGTTTTTCATTTTTGTTTTTAACTGAGGGTATGTTGATTCTATCTCCCTCATTAAATTTACACTTCCCATCAAGGTCAATAGACACATTGTGTATCTATTTATTTTTCTTCTTCTCCCTCTCCACAACCACAAACACATAGAGTACCTACTGAAGGTACAGAGATCTTTCCTGAGTACTCGACAGGTTGAAACACAAAATTGTATTTAAGGTCATAAAAGTTGAGATCTGAAGTGGGACATTTCTACTGAATGAGCTTTCTCTTGCTTAAAGAAAGGAAAAGCAAATCATGCCACTGTGCCAACTGGCAGGCATCCATTAGCAGACTGTATCTCAAGGAATTCCAAATATGTAGCCTATTTGTAATCTAGACTGTATTCCTGCCGTCCTAAATCCTTCCTCCTGTCATTAACCTTCTCTGAACTCTAATACTCCAACCAAGAATAAAAAGTCAAAGCTCATCACAGTATGGACCAAGTTCAGTGAAAGGTAACCTTATGGCATATTCGATATAGGAATATGTAAGAAGCTTCAGTTAGGTTTATGCAGCTTCTGTTGTTGACTTTGAGATGCTATTTCATAACCACAATAGTAAGATATTCTCCAAAGTTAGCAGTTAACAAAGAGCACAGAGCAAGCAGTATGCAAAAAGCCTAAGTGCTTCCTTAGGCAGTCCAATCCTGCCCAATAAAAAGCATTTCCTGAACTGAAGTATAAGCTCAAATGACAAAGGGGATAATGAGGAGCCCTCCCTACTCAGTGGCACTGAGAATAAACAGACACAACTAGTCATTCACAAATCCCATGACTGTCTCATGCCAACCAGAAAGGTCCTCTCAAAACTTCAAAGCTTCCTATTAAATCTCATTCTCTGTCCAAATATTAGCCTTGTCTTAGGGTTATCCAAGTATAGAATCTAGGTGTGGTCTTGTTACCCATAAGACTTAGATCAAGGAGACATTATATACTTTTAAAAGGCTTTTTCTGAGTCCAGTCTTTCACCAGTGTAGAAAATTCTGAACATGCACATCCTCTTCGCCAATGCCAACTTAAAAAATCGTCTGTACTTTACAGACTCTGAAAATTATCTAGGTCACTAGAGGTTGAATGTCATGATTAGGGTCACAGAGCTTGTATTTGTCAGAAACTGAAGCTAATGGACCCAGGTTATCCTGACCCTTTCAACTACTCTATGCTGCCTCACTTGGAGTTTCTTATATTCCAATAATTCATGGTCAAAATCTTTGAAACAACCTTGCCAACTGCCAAGAGAGGTATAACCTATGATTGTACTGTACAAATGAGATTAATATGAGTAAACTACAGTCCTAGGTGATAATGGCACCATTTCCATTTCTCCCCTGACAAAATGTGTCAAAATCTTGAATCACACTTTATTTTAAAGGTATATCCAAAGAATCCACATTACTAGTTAGATATTGGAATATGATTCCATGAGACAAGGCAGTAAAGGAGAAAGTGGAATGAGGAAAAAAGGAAATCATTTAAGGAACTTATGCCTGGAAAACCTAGATCACCCAAAAGATAGAGGAAAAGAAAGAAAAGGTCACTGTGACTTGACATTCTAAAATAAGCATACACATTCCTATGTTATTCCCACTAACCTATAAATCACCCTCCAGTCTTGAATTGCATCACCATGTTACAAGACGTTACTGAGCAACCACAGCATTTTCCAACCCTACAACACGGTTAGAAAGAATCATTTCTTATTTGTCATTTAATTTTCTAATACAAACATAGGAAGGAAAAAAAGCCAGGAAGAACAAAACACCAACATTTCATTCTGAAAATTAACCAAGTGAATTCTACCTTGGCAATACCTGGCTTAATGGTGAGAAAGTTTGTTTGTTGGGGGAGGTGTTTTGTAAGGCTCTAAAGGAAAACAAACTCAATAGATCCAAGATAACTGCTTTTTAAAACATATTTCTAGTCAATTCTACAGTAGATTGAATCCTGGTGTCCCCAAATTGTAGCCATGCAGTTCTGACTTTTGGACCTTGACAACTGGCAATATTTGAACTCACTTTTGTGGTTACAAATATATGACTGACTTTCTGTTAAAATATTTTCTGAGTCTCCTCACTGTTCTGTAATTCCTATCTGTAGGGCTAAGAGTCATCCTTTTCTTTATCTGAGGGACCCTGGTCCTTTCAGTTAGTTCTTTGCATTCTCTCTATTGTCAACTAGATGGAAGCGCATGGTACAAATGAATCTATCACTTCTTTCAGATAATTTGTGGTAGTAACCAACTCTTTTCTCACTCAACTGTCTAGAGTTAGTCAGAGTTGCTCAATTTGAAAAATCAACTAGTTTTCAGGCCAGTGTTTTAGTGAATCCCTAGCTCTCCTGGGGGCAGCACTAACCTTGAGCTTTTTTAAAATCTTAACTACTAAAATATGAAAATGTCAGTCTTAACTATCTATATTTTATTTGTTATTTTTACTATAGTGCTGAGAACTTTCCAAAAATGTTTTTTCCCCTTACCCAACCCCATCTTCCCTGAGTTTACTCTATATATACTTTGTGTGTAAGTAATTGTTGGCATGTCTCCAAGAAAATGTGAGCTCCTTGAGGGCAGCGATGATATAAATAGACATATTGCTTTTTATCTTATTTCAAGAGCTTAGTACAGTGCCTAGCACATAACAGGTACTTAATAAATGTTTGACTGGTTGGTTGATGGATTGATATCTCCCTCAGAGTTTTTTACAGAGCTCTGACAATTTTGAGCAAGTGCTTAATAAATTCTTGTTGAATTTTATTGTTTCTAGAAAACCATCATGTTTTCTTTTGTGGGCCTAGCAACAAGTGAAAAAGAAACATCTTAAGAAAGAACGCTGATGTTCAAAAATATAAAAAGCCCAGGCCATCAAGCCCCAGGTTGTCTTATTAAGTCTGGGAGTAAGATGAATATTTCTGGTACTTTGATTCACTCCCAATCTCCTTGTTTTTCACTTCTCTTACTCTCTCCTATCGGTTAAACAATGAGTAGTCAGATTGCTACAGTCTAATGATACATGAAGTTTCAGAGGAATATGGGGAAATTTGCCTGCTTCTCTAAAGTGGCTGAAACCTGGTATGCAACCCTTGATAATGCATATACTAAAAGCACTGTCAACCTGACAAGTAAGCTCTCATTGTACCAATAAAACTTTCTGGACCTCCTCTTGGAATAAAAACAAACACAGCACCTTTCAAGCTTGTTTTAGCCAAAGCCTCATTTTTTTTAAAAGAAGAAGAATTCTTTATTAAATATACCACCTTCTTTCCTTTACCTACTGAGCTTCCTTTCCCCACCCCCACATTAAGCTAAACCAAGAATTTATTTGATAAATACCTAATATAAATGCTCAAACTCAATGAACCAAGGAATGGTGTCCTCATTAATAAGTGAAGAATTAAAGAATTTGAAATAAAAATTCCCAACAATTTCTTAAAATAGCATATGGATGTTATTCTTCTGTCTCCATTATCTATTTGTTAGCAAATAATGTTCTATGAAGTAAGATAAAAAGCAATATGAAGCTCTTCAACTGACCCAAAAAAACCCCCTCAAAACTGAGGGTTTTGGTGACTAAAAACTGTATAGGAGGAGGAACTGGATGAGCTCAATGGATTGAAAGTAGAATCCTGGGTTCAAATGTGGTCTCAGACTAACTGTGTGATCTGAACAAATCATTTAATCTCCATTGCCTTGCCCTTACTTGGAATCAATATATAGTTTGGATTCTGAGATAGAGGTTAAGGGTTGTTATTGTTTTGTTTTGTTTACTGTATAGCAAAGACTACCCAAAAAGAAATCAGATATTCACTCTTAAAGAATGGCTCTCTACAACTGAGTACATGAATACACACATATTATTCTTTAATTCCTTATAACTTAAGAAGTTTAAAATATAGGCTTTCTATTTTCTTAATGCTTAAAAACTGGGTTTTGTACACCTTTCCATATTAAAGCAATTTATCTTAATGGGATACCTACCTAAAATACAGATCTAAAAAGAGAAAAGGAATCATCTTCCTTTTATCTTTAATGTAGTCATTTGAACAGTCTTGTCTTATATGCTCAAGAGATAGACATATATTCATGTTTTCCTCAATTACCTTTAACACAGTTTCCCAAGCATTTGGTACATAATTATTACAATGTGACCATATGGCAGAAGTTTAGATTCTGTATCTTCTTGCAAATGTTTCAAAAAGGATCCTTTTACTCTGTTACTTAAAGGCTAGCTAGATTTCTAGCAAAGAGAAGCAAGCAAATTTATCTGCCCTGCCCTCGAACTCTCTCTCCCTCTCTCTACTCCTCCCCATTTTCTTAGGGAAAGTATGGACCTTGAGCAGTATTTTACCTTATAATTACAAATATTTGAAACCACACTGATATTTGTTTCACATGTAAAATTAACATTGGCATTCTGCAATAGATAAACAGACTACAATGCAACAAGTTTTATATTAATGATAAGAAAAATCCAATGAAGCATTAACATTATAACCAGTTATATTGATTAGTCCCATTCATATAAAGAACTGATATTTTTATTCTAAATATAGCTACAGATGTAGTTGCTGAAGGCAAAACTCACCAAAATTATAACATTAACATGTCTATGGAAAATGGTAGATGGAAATTTTTAAGCATTGCTGTGTCTCAAAAGAACCCTAGACTGATCATCAAAACACCTGTGTCTTCATTCTGGCTCTGTCACTAACTAATGATTTGACCTTGAGAAAATTTCCTAAACTCTGTAAACCTCCAGCCCCTAATCTGTAAAATTAGGGAGCTGGATGAGATGACCTTAAAATCCTTCCCAACTCAAAATTTCAATTATTTATCCATGGCTTTGTGAGGAAAGGCTGATTTCAAAATACATATCAGCTTCTCATTTTGGCCCTGCAAACTATATTTTCAGGTAGGTAGCAGCATTAAGAGTTAAGAGGACTTTCCATGAATTGCTGTTCTGTGTTAAAAGCAAGAGAAAAATGAACTCGACGTATGATTCCCAAAGAAAATGAGAAAAAAAAAACAGAAAGCAAGCTTAGAAACAAATAAGCATAGGTATATGTTTGCATACATGCATGTAGGCACTTAAAAAAAAGTAGAAACAAAGCATCACAAAATAGGAGGTTAAGTATAGTAGAGAGAAATCACCTTACAGCCAATATATTTTCAAAAAGGCAAAATATGTGATTGCCTACAATGAGGACAGTGGTCAAGCCTGGGCATGAGTAGCTAGAAGAGAAGACACCAGATCATTCACACAGGACCCACTGCTGAAAATAGAAAACTTTTGCCTAAGCTTCTACATATCTTGGCTTCAGAACAATGACTGAGAACTTCATTCTGTTGTTGGTGGCAAATCCTAGGAAGTGAGACAGCCTCATCAACATTAGTTGCCTCAAGCCAGTGTCATCAACCACTGTGTGTCAATCAGTCTGAATACCTCTGTAAACAAATAACATGAGCAAACATTTCATAAGAGGTTACATGAAAAGCAGTTCTTTCTCAGAAAATATAGCAAAATCTCTAATTTAGAAAGGCAAAAGTAAAGGGAACAGAATGGCACTGTTAGACTTATGGTAACATGACTTATGGTAAACTTAGTGAGAAATTAAAATATAAAGTATTTCTTAAGAAAAACAGCTTAGCCACTTTTATCTACAAACTAAAATATTAATGGGGGCAGCTGGGTAGCTCAGTGGATTGAGAGCCAGGCCTAGAGACGGGAGGTCCTAGGTTCAAATCTGGCCTCAGACACTTCCCAGCTGTGTGACCCTGGGCAAGTCACTTGACCCCCATTGCCTACCCTTACCACTCTTCTACCAACGAACTAATACACAGAAGTTAAGGGTTTAAAAAAAACTAAAATATTAATGTATATTAATGGTGATTTAATTTTAAAATCACAATTGAAAAAACACAGTTCACAGTCACCTAACTTACAAGATAGTAAAACATGGGCCTGAGACAGAGTAGACTAAAACGAAACAAGGAATCCACAAGATACCCAAAGCTGGACAGCAATTTGAAGGAATCCATAATCTTTGGACCCTGCTTTAAAAAAAAGTACGGATTTTAGGTAATGTCTTACCTTCAGTTACAATTTAAAAAAACTAAATTCAAATATTTTAATCAGTAAAAATCACATATGTCATGTTTCAGTTCTTGTACATTGTTAAATTTATGAGTATTCTATAAATGGGGAAGTTAGGTGGCACAGTAGATAGAGCATAGGCATAAACAAAGGAAGATGAATCTATGTGTCCCTGGGAAAATTACTTAACCCTGTTTGCCTCAGTTTCTCATCTACAAAATCAGCTGGAGAAAGAAATGGCAAACTACTCTAGTATCTCTCTCCCAAGAAAGCCCCAAAATGGGGTCACAAAGAATGAGACACAACTGAAACAACTGAAGAGCAATAACAAAATCCTATAAATGATGAATTCAAAAAATAGAAGTATACATTAAACATACATGGTTAAATGTAGCATCTTAAAATTGACAGCTTTCTTATTCTCTTATAATTGCTTTTCCTCTCACTCTCATATCCTTATTGTGCTTGTTTTAATGAAATGTCAGAAATGACATCAATCCAAAATGGTTAAACTGGATGATTTCACTGGTGTAGAGAATGCAGATTGGCATGTTCTCTGTAGCAGTGTCTTGGAGAATAGTTTGTGTCTCTAGATGGTTAAATGACTTGCCCAGGGTCACACAATCAGTATGTTTCAATGGTAGCACCTGAACCTCGGTCATTCTGTCTCAAAGGCCAATCTTCCTGTCTTCTACATCACACCTTAAACACCAATGTTAAGAATGGAGAATTTGAAAATGGCAGTGCTGTCATTCATTCTAGGCAGCTAAGTGACAAAGTGCATACGTGCTGAACCTAGAGTAAAAATGACTCATCTTCCAGAGTTTAAATCTGGCCTTAGACACATACTAGCTGTGTGACCCTGGACAAGTCACTTAATCCTCTTGGCCTCAGTTTCCTCATTTGTAAATGATCTGGGGAAGGAAAGTAGCAAACCACTCTATTATCTTTGCCAAGAATACCACAAAGAGAACAATGAAATATTAAACATGAAAGAAAATGACTGAAGAGCAAAAATCATTCACTCTGATAGTATATTTACTTTTCCTATACCCCTATTCCCCAAATTTTTGCAAACAGGCCTTTCTATAATCCACAAATCATTCAAATGACTTTCTATGCATAATGATAGTTAAACATTTTTTGGGTGTGGAACAGTGAAAATCTAGAGTGGGAACAAAAGTGATCCATAAACTTTGTCTCTGAATCAGAAATTTAAAATCAGAACTTTTAAAAAAACTCATCCTCTAGTAAACAGACATCATGGATTTAGTGGAAGAGTGCTGAATTTTGGGTCAAGATCACCTGAAATTTCCTTGCTCTGAAACTTCCTGCTTTTATGACCATGAGCAAACTACTTCACCTCCTGAGGCTTCAGTTTCTTCATCTGTGAAATGAAGAGGTTAGACCAGTTGGCCAATAGTGTCTCTTTTAGCCCTAGATCCTGTGATCCCAGTAGAGTGAATAAAAGAAGACACAAAGCAAAGATGAATAGGATTCTGGGAGAGATAGTAAGGAAGAGGCATTTCAGGGAGAGGGAAAAGCATAAACAAGGGCACAGAGACAGTAAACTAACTTGGTTGAAACAAAATCATTATGTAGGAAAGTTTTTGTTCAGTTGCTTTTTTTCCTGACATCTTATTACTCCTTTTGGAGTTTTCTTGGCAGAAAGAGTGGAGAAGTTTACCATTTCCTTCTCCAGATCATTTTACAGATGAGGAAACTGAGGCCAATAGGGTCAAGTGACTTGCCCAAGGTCCCACAGCTAAAAATTATTTAAGGCCCAATTTGAACTCACGAAGAGGAGTCTTCCTTACTCCAGGTCTGGTACTCTATCCATTGAACCGCTTAACTGCCCTACATGGAGAATAGTAGATGATAAAGATAGATAGGCTAGGATATTATTATGGAAGGCCTTGAAAGATGAACTGAGATAACTTGATTTGGTCCTAGGGACAATGAGGAACCACTAAATATTTCTGAAAAGAAAGTGACATGATCAGAGTTATCTAGTAGAAACATTGCTGGGGGTGCAATATAATCCACAACATTAGAAATTTAATTCTTTGAAGAATAGCTTGTCTATATCCCTCTCCAGAGAAAGAATCATTAATAGAAATAAGCAAGAAATTGTTTTATATATTAAATATATCATTTGATTATTGATGCCTTTTCTAGTGTGGGGAGAGGAAAATTAATTAATTGATTGATTAATTGAAAAAATTTTGAAGCAATGTACAACTTCAAAACATAAAAACGATTAGCAATTGGTTGTGGTGGGTGCATGAGAGAGGGAGGGTTTTTTTTAAATTACTTCCAGGTTCAATGCATAAGTGACTAGTAGAATCATGATGATACCAGCAAAATAAAAAGGAGGAACAAGTATTATGGAAAGGATGTTGAGTCACTGTTTTGAAGTACTACCAGGTGATTTAGGTAAAGATATCTACCATGTATTTAGGAATACAATTTGGATGCCCAGGAAAGTTTTTAGGCCAGGGGTCTATATTCAAAAATAAGGTAATTAGAGGTGACAGAGTGGGAGATATTTCCAGAGGAGAATACATAGAAAGAAAAAGGCAGGACAAGGCCAGAGTCTTGGCCAATGCCTACAGTTAGGGGATAAATGGAGTAAGTAAAGGGCACAAAAAAGTATCAGATAGAAAGACAGGAGGACCAGGAAAGTGTGCTGTCATATTCCTATTTTGAAAGAAAAAATGCCAATGATCTGGGACAATCCTGAAAGATTTATGATGGGGAATACTATCCACTGCCAGAGAAAGAACTGTTGGAGTCATCTTTCACATCAGTATATCTTTGGTTTAATTTTGGAGTTTTGGTTATGTATGAATTTGCTCTTACAACATTGACCAATATGGAAGTGTGTTTTGTACTCCACCAAAAAAATTGGAAAAAAAAGAAAAAGAATGCTAGATTGAAATTCTGCCCCTGTCACTCAATGGCTACGTCATCTTGGGTAAGCCATATGAACTCTAAGGTGAGGCCACTTTAAACAACCTATGAATGTATACGTGAGAATCCACAGTGGTTCTATTCATCAGTATGAATCCTAGCATGGGAATTTCCTCCACTAAAAGATTGCAAGCAATCTATGATTAGGGAGTAGCTAGTGTTAAGAAGAAGCATTAGACATACAGAGGTTGACTTCCCCCCACTCATACAACTAATAAGTGTCAGGGGCAACATTTAAACCCAAAATTTTCTTTTTCTAGACCCAGTACTCTACCGACTATGCCATGAATCAATATGATATGAAGTAATTAGAGTTTATAGATCCTACGTCTATTAACATTTCATACCTTCAAATGACACTGAACTGAATTTATGAACACCGGCATAGCCTTTACTATAAAGAGCATAATGCAAAAATACTATAAATATTTCTCAATACTAGAAGTATTACTACAGAGAACATAATGTGAAAATACTAGAAGTAACAAACCACATGCAGAAAAATCAATTAATGACGATTACTGAAAACTGTGATATTTGAAAACTACTACTAAGTTTTTATTTTAAATATTATAGAGACAAGGGGTTGCCCTTCAATTGAGGAATGGCTGAACAAATTGTGGTATCTGTTGGTGATGGAATAATATTGTGCTCAAAGGAATAACGAACTGGAGGAATTCCATGTGAACTGGAATGACCTCCAGGAATTGATGCAGAGTGAAAGGAGCAGAACCAGGAGAAACTTTTACACAGAGACAAATACACTGTGGCACAATCAATTGTAATGGACTTCTCTACTAGCAGCATTGCAGTGATCCAAAACATTTTTGAAGGACTTATGAGAAAGAATGCTATCCACATCCAGAGAAAGTACTGTGGGAGCAGAAACACAGAAGAAAAACAACTGCTTGACCACATGGGTTGATGGGGATATGATTGGGGATGCAGAGTCTAAACGATCACCCTAGTGCAAATATCAATAATATGGAAATATGTCTGGATCAATGAATGACACATGTAAAACCCAGTGGAACTGCATGTTGCCTATGGGAGGGGGGTGGAAGGAGAAGGGACGGGAAAGAACATGAATCATGTAACCATGGAAAAATATTCTAAATCCCAGTTTGTTTTTTCCCTTCTGATTTTGGTTGCATTGTTTTTCTTTGTACAAAAACTTTTTAATTTAATATAATCAAAATTATTTATTTTACATTTTGTAATTTTCTCTGTTGTTTGGTTTTAAAATCTTTCCTTTCCCAGAGATCTGACAAGTATACTATTCTGTGTTCACCTAATTTACTTACAGTTTCCTTCTTTATATTTAAGTCTTTCAGCCATTCTGAATTTATCTTGGTGTATGGTGTGAGATGTTGATCTAAACCTAATCTCTCCCATATTGTTTTCCAATTTTCCCAGCAGTTTTTGTCAAATAGTGGATTTTTGTCCCAAAAGTTGAGCTCTTTGGGTTTATCATACACTGTCTTGCTGACATCACTTACCCCAAGTCTATTCCACTGGTCCTCCCTTCTATCTCTTAGCCAGTACCATATTGTTTTCATGACAGCTGCTTTATAGTATAGCTTAATATCTGGTACTGCTAAGCCACCTTCCTTCATGGTTTTTTTTTTCATTATTTCCCTTGATATTCTTGATCTTTTGTTCTTCCAAATAAACTTTGTTATAGTTTTTTCTAATGTAGTAAAAAAGGTTTTTGGTAGTTTGATAGGTATAGCACTAAATAAATAAATTAATTTGGGTAGAATGGTCATTTTTATTATGTTAGCTCATCCTACCCATGAGCACTCAATGTTTTTCCAATTGTTTAGATCTAGTTTTACTTTTTTGGAAAGTGTTTTGTAGTTATGTTTGTATAATTCTTGTATTGTTTTGGTAGATAGATTCCTAAGTAAACAATTAATTAAATAAAAATTTTCAAATTAAAAAATATTATAAAGCCATAAGTTTCTAGGTACTGTATAAATTTCAGAGAAGAAAGTCATCATTGTTTTAGCCAAAAATTGATTCCTTCTTTCAACTATGTAGCAAGATCTATATATGATAGAATCTCTAGCACGTTGGTTTAAGAAATAATAATTATCGAAAACAACAATAATAATAAGTATTTATATAATATTTTAAGGTTTGCAAAGCACTTTACATATATTAACTCATTTGAACCTCAAAACAGTCCTGTAAGGTGAATGTCATTCTTAGCCCTATTATTACAGATGAGGAAATTGTGCCTGAGTGAGATCAAGTGACATGCTGAAGGTCCTCACAACCAGTGAACACCAGAGGCACAGAACATTAGACGAGGTCATCTCAAGAGACATGAAGAACTGGAGAAGGAGAAACTCAGTTCTGCTCCAGAGAGGTGTTTTTTAGGCATTTGAAGCAGCTGGCTGGCAGTTCTCCTCGGTCAGACACTGAGTCGGCTTAGTCTGCTTGGTACCCAGTGGGACTCCCTACTTTAGCTAGTGTTCTTTTACACAAGACACCGCGGGAACACATGGAGTCAGCTTTCCTCCCAGTTGTATGTATAGCAAAATAGTTCCAAAGGAAAGCAATACCTCTCTCAGACTCAGTAGTCATTGTTCCTTGACTGACACCTGCATTTTAATAGCATTGATACTGGATTTCTGTTTGAAGTCCAGTGCCTTATTGTACTTGAGACTTCTCCCTATCTTCTTGTATTTTAAATGATCCATTCTGGATTTATTCTGTAATGGAAATGCTGGCGGTTGGCTTAGAAAATTAAAATGATTATTTTTTCTACACTCAATGAATAATTTTGTCCTTCTCACATGTGGATTTTATTCAACTAGAAATTCAAAGGATAATATGACATGACAAGATTACAGCCCCAGAGCTTTAAAGAGTGACAGAGACCTTCTAGTTCCTTCCCCTCAGGTTACAGAAAGCTAACGCGACAAGAGGCTGCTACTTGACCCCTAAGGTCACATGAGTAGTAAGCATTAGAGGCAAAATTTGAATTCAGACCCTCTGATTCCAATGTTAATATTCTTTTCCCTGTAACGCCTACATGCTTCCAATGTCTCAAGGCAAGAAAATCCACTTTATTATGATTTGAAAAAATACAATAACCCTCTTTCTTTGCCAGCATGCAAGTACCCTCATCTTGTCTTTATTTGATTGGGGTCAACTGGAAGGAAGTTAGGGTGGATATTTTTACCACAAAATCCTGATTCCTGCATCTTCAGACTGCATCAGAAAACCCCAAATCCAACAATATTAACCCTAACTGCCAAATTCCCTTGCTTTTCATGGCTACATAGCCCTCTGTTAGTATGATTTTGGACATTTCTATTAACTGAAACAAGCATATGTATCATGAAGGTAAGATGTACTCATATTTCTTTTATGGTCCAGTTTTCACTTTATGTCACAGCCTGCAAAATATATTTGGCTTCAGATTCTTTAGCTGATGAATTGCTTTGCCATTCAGTACTTTAAAATGTAAATAAACTACTGCACGATGTATTGATTTTATTTCAGATGCAGTTTTTCCAATGCCTTGCGAATGGCAAAGTCTATATTACATGTCATTCTCTCAAAGATCAGTTACTTGCAAAGGAAAAAGTAGTCAAAAGCTTGATGGATTTTCTTATTCTGATGGATATGGGAAAACTCACCAGTGTAAAAGTGATATGATAGATCTGTAGCTGAAGCATTCTTAAGTGAAAAAATAATAATGTGACATTGAATTGGCTTGGTCTAGGTAGCAATAACAAGGTGTTTTTGCTTGGCAGAAACTGGGCTGCACAAATAATACTGTGACCGATGCCATGAATTCTGCTCATTTTAGTGCTTTTAACCTGGGCAAAATTTCTCTTATTTACTGAGACCAACCTATAGATGGCACAGAGCTGTGAGAGCTAGCTAGCACAATGGAGAACCCAGGCAGGATCCTAAAGGCTAGAGCATCGGGTTGCACTTAATAAGATGAAATTCAATAGGCAAAATGTAAAATCTTACACTTGAGTTTAAAAAATCAGCTTCATGAGTATAAGAAAGAGGATACATAACAGAATGGAAAGGAAAGAATAAGTATATAGTGCCTACTATATGCCAGACATGTGCTAAGGGGCTTTTTTTTTTTCACAATATTACCTCATTTGATCCTCACAATAATCCTGGAAGGTAAGCGTTACTTTTATCTCTATTTTATAGTGGAGAAAATTGAGATAAAAGAGGTTAAGGGGTTTGCCCAGGATCACACAGCCAGTAAATTACTGAGGCTGGATTTGAACTCAGGGTTTCCTGACTCCAGGGCTAATCCACTGCACCACCAACTACCTCATAGGCAGGGTTAGATAGCAGTTTTTCTGAAAAAAAAGCTAGGGATTTAAGTGGACTGCAAGCTCAGTATGTCTGTAATGTGATGTGGCAGCCCTTCCAAAAAAAGAGATTCAGTTTCGGGTTTTACTAAGAATGGGATAACTTTCAGGAATAAAAAGGTGATCATCCCTTTGTACTCTGGCCTGGTCAGACCATATCTGTAGTGCTGCATTCATGTGTTTATGCCAGAGTTTAAGAAGGGTTGATGAATTGGAAAGCATCCACAAGGGGGCAACCAGAATGGTAAAGGACCTCAAATCCACGTAATAAGAATCAGCTATAGGAGGACAATTGTCCTAGAGCAGAGAAAGCCCAAGGGACCATCATCGTTGTCTTCATGTTTTTGAAGGTGTATCATGTAGATGGATTAGATTTTTTTTCTGTTTAGTCCCATAGGACAGAAGCAAGAGCAAAGAGTAGAAATTGGGAGGAGACAATTAACACTTCACATTAGGAAAATCTTCCGAACTTTCAGAGCTGTTCTAAAGTAGAATGGGCTGTCCCAGGAAGCGATAGGTTGACTTTCACTAGGAATCTTTAAGCAGAAGCTAGGTAATCATTTGTCAGATTTGTTATTGCAAGGATTCTTTCAGGAGTAAGTTAGATTAGGTGGCCATTGAGGTCTCTGAAATTCTGCGATTCTACTCCTAGGTTAAACCACAGCATATTACAATCCTTAGTTCAACCCCATCATTTTACAGCTGAAGAAACAGACTAAGGAAGATGAAGTGATGTGATGAAGGTAGATTTTGTGTTAGCAGCTATAAGATGTTATCAAAAAATGTACAAAGCTTTGAATCCCCTCTCTGCTCCCTGAATCAGCTAGAAGAAGAATAAACTTGCCAGTAGCATCCAAACAACTATTTCTCTCTCAAAAAAATGATTATGATCACCATAATGAGGAAGACTCTGATTGCGGTTTAATGATAGTGGTGTTCTAGGGCTTAAATTTGTGAGAATCTCAAGATTTCAGTCATTCTGAGTGTGTGTTTGTACGTGTTGGCACAGAGCATGCATACTCATACATGTTGGCACCCAGATATATGTTATCTTTCTGTCGCTGTCTTGATTCAGTCCATGTTTCCAGATTTCCATTTCATCTGTCTTTGAGAGGTAGGGAGAAAGGTAAATGTTAAGAGAAAGTATAGAGAAAATGTATGTTTACCCAAAGAATTCTTCCATCCTTCCCAGTCTTCTGAGGAAAAACCAATAAACTGACCTCTAGTTCTTTCCTCCTCAACCCTGAAAAACTGGTCCCTAAAAACCTATGCCATCCCTAGGCAATTACTTCAAATATCAACAAACAGGCTACCTTTTTTTGTGCAAGTACAAAAGGTTCTAAAATATGATAATAGCTGGCATGGAAGGAAAATGATTTCAATACTTAACATTTCCACTTAAGATTGTGAATATTACATAATTAGCATACATCTATGCCTCACCCAAGCTAAAGTGTGAAAAATTGGAAAATGAGAAAAAGAAAAGAAGAGGAGTAAAGCATATGAAACCTTTGGCAGATAAAAGGTAGTGCTGCAGAATTCACAATAGAATATGTACCACAAAAGATACCCCACACATACATCAAAATAATATAACCTCCTTTATTTCAATATATTTAGCTGGAAAATTTGGTGGCTGAGAAAGATGAATAAAAAAATCCTGCTAGGGCTTTTTATACTTAAATGAATCTGAGACACCAGTTTTCCCCTTCTTGCTATAGTAGAAAACAAATAATTGCTGCCTTTTCCACATAGTAGAAAATATTTCCCCTGCTTCCATTCCTCTCTGCTCTCTACCTACTCGAGTAACATAGGTAACATTTTAAATTAGGGATCCTTTTACCCAAAATACCATTGGTGTTTAGAAGAGGGAGAAATTACTGAAGGTCCTGGTGGATGAAGAAGAAGCCAAGAAGGTGGGAATTGAGGTAGCCCTTGAAGGAAGGGTAGAAATTATATCAAAAGGAATAGAAGAAGAATTTCAAACAAAGGAAATAGTATAAGTAAAGGATAAGAGGTGGCAATGTGCATTGCACATGTTACAATGAGGAGACAAGATAATCTTGAGTAGAGATAAGTCCAAAGGAGACATAATAGAAATTAAAGGTAGGTAAGGGGCGATTTTGTCATGTCTCAAATGCCAGGCTAAGTAGATTAGCCATTATTCTAATATAACTCTTGTCAGGGACACGCAGAATACAAAGGGTCCTTGGTTTAAGGGAGGGAAAAAAATAGCAAAATTCTCTTGGCTCAGACTTCCATCAAGGAAATTCAAAAAATCTTTTAATTGAACATTTACCATCACACTAGCAAGGACAATTGCAAATTTAGTATTGAGCCATTAACAAACATTTGTTAAGCACCTACTGTGTGCCAGTACCATGGATGTGCTAGGTCCTAGTAATACAAATGCAAGGAAAGAAACTATCCCTCTTCAAAAGGGACTTATATCCATCAATAAATACACAAGCACATTTATTAAGTGATTCATATGTGCTAAGCACTGGAGATAGAAAGAGGGTCAAAAGCATGATCTCCCCCCCTCGAAGAATTAATTATAATAGGGAGACAGAAATGTAGGTAACATTGTATTTATGAGATGTATACAGTGTAAATAGAAGGTAATCTCAGAGGAAAGACCTTAGTAACTTGGAGAAGGGGGAAAGTCCTCCAGAAAAAGGTGGGATTTGATCTAAGTTTTAAAGGAAGCCAGGAAATCCAGGAGGTAGAAAGAAGGAGTGGGAGTATACCAAGCATGGTAGATAACCAGTGTATGCACATAGGAAACTAAAAGTACAAGAACGCCAATAAAATCTTTCTTTATTAAGAGAAAAAACAAACAAATTAACTAGGCGTTTTGGGCCAGTAGACTGGATGACCCTTCTAGTTCCACTGCACAAATTTCCCACAGGCCTAATTTTCTTTTGTCAGGGGTCCTTGTCAGTGCTATTCACTCACCATTTGCCTTACTCTTAGGCTCCCAGTTGGGAGCGCAGCCCTTTGGTGTTGCTGTCAGCTCTTCCACAAAGGTCACCTTCTATGTCTGTAGCCTCTCTTTGCTACCACCATTATCCCAATTTGCCAACCATACTGTCTTCTGAGAATGCTGAAATTCAAAATTCTTCCTCCCCTGTTGTCTTGATAACCAGTTAAAGTGCCATTTGCTGAAAGACCATCTCAGTCTTCCATTCCTTCCCTATTTCATGAGAAGATGCTGGTACTAGATAGAATTTAGGGGCTGTCTGTTGGTTTAGTTATTGCTACAATGCGTGGTTATACTGTCAGACTTAGACTTATAGGCAAGCCAGCCTAATTGAAATCACAGGATTCCCTGAGGGTGAGATGGGAGACAGCATATACCAAGTCTGTCAAACTACCACTACCATCTTGACTACCACCATCTCCTTCAGATACAAATGGATACAGTTCTTCCCAGAACCTTTAGGACAAGAACCTTGGGAATAACAATATCCATTTCCCCCAAAGAAAAAACCCACCAGATCTGCTTCCTGCCTAGCTGCTACAGGCTTCAAAATTATTTTGAAGAAGGGATTTACCTTTCTCATCACCAATAACTGCTGACAAAATGCCACTAAACAGAGAGCTGAGCACAAAAGCCCTGGGAGTAGTAGAACTCCTCCTTTCCAGACTGCTGGTCCTGCTTTCTGCTGAATCCTAACCATCATTCAAGGAAGTAACTCTTGTAGAGAACACACCAGTCATCTCCACCAGCTGCCACCCACATAGCAAGGAAATCCACCAAAGCAGCAAGGCACCTGAGGGAGAGACAGTATGTTCTAGGTAAGTCAAATCATTACCCATACCCACCTTGACCATAATCTCCCCTTGGACTCTAATAGAGACAGGCTAGGACCCTGAACCCAAGAGCCTTGAGGATAAGAAAGCTTCCAGCCCAGAGCTCACAGTAATTATCATGTGAGACATCCTGCAGGTGTTCCAGCCACATCTATTAAAGACCCAGAAAAGAAAGTTCTTGTCGCCAGTTTGGCTCTATCAAATGGTTCAGCATCAGAAATGTTGATGATGAATGATGAATGATGAAATGTTCATATCTCTGATATGATTTTATCAGAGAAAATGACATTAAAGAAAATGTATTACCATCTGCTTTGCAGTCATACTCCAAGGACCAGGGAACCTTTCCAACTGACTTACAGCTGAAACTGTCCATATGTGTTGTCTCCCCCATTGGAATGTGAGCTCCTTGAGAGCAGAGACTACTATTTAAATCCCTAGTACTTTGCAGATGATACGCACTGAATAAATGCTTTATTCTTTCATTCTTTTCCGACCAATGCTCCCCTGTTCATTTTTATTCTTTATTTTTATATCCTGAGTATAGAGGAAATATTTATGATATAGTAGATTCTCAATAAATTGACTGATTCCCAGATATCTCTCTGTTCTTTGCCAACCATACAGATTCCATTCCCTTTGTTCATTCCAGATACTTAGTTCACCTTTCACAACTTATTAGAAGTGACACAAATTCTTTCTAGAAAGCCAGGTGTGTAGAGAATTATCTCTATTACTTTAAATTTTCTTTTACCAAAATAGTCAGAATCAAGCCAGTGACTCCCAAACACCCCAACTGTTCCCCAACTCATCCAGAAGGCACAACTACAAAAGTCACTCTAAGAGGAGTTTTTTTTTGTTCTCATTTTTGTGTCATGGATCCCTTTGGTGATCTAATGAAGCCTAAAGACCCTTGCTCAGAATGATGCTTTTAAATGCACAAAATAAAATATATAAGATTGCAAAGGAAATCAATCATATTAAAATACAATTACAAAATATCTTTTTAAAAGAAAATTTAACAGATACCAGATAAAGAACCTCTGGCTTAGAGGTTCTAATAGTCTCTCCTAACTTCCCCCTCTCCCTTCTCTCAGTTCTAGGTCTCCATCTCTAGAAGTAGCAGCCAGAAAAATGAGTGATCATCCTTTATAGCTTTATTCTTGACTCAAAACTGTATAACTCTACACTTTCACCAGAGGACAACTTCAGAAAAAAATTGCAGAAAAGACTGATTTATTAGCAGGACTCTGAGAAAAAAATATCTCTATAGAATTGTGCACACACTTCACATCCCCTAGATATGAGTTAAATTTGTATTAGCCAAACTTTTAAAATAAAGTGTGCTTAGATATATCCCACTATTAGGAAGTGGAATGAAAGCCAGTTCTAGAATCAGAGCACTTGGATTTAATTCTTACTTCTGATGCTTATTCTCTATAAGTCAAATTATTTTCCTGGACTTCCATTTCTTCATCTGTAAACAGATTAATCTAGATGTCTTCTGAAGTCCTGTTCAGTCTTATGTCAGATCCATGATCTATGGTTATCTACCATTATAAGGACAAGCAGAGATCTTCGTGAACCCAGAGACTAGAAATCAGTCTTAAGAAGAATTTTCTATTTAAACAGGTCTTGTCACAAATAGAAAACTATCCACCTAAACAACTAATCCATAAAGAAACCAAACTATGGACAAACACTGGCAATCACTGTCAATATTAAAAGATCCAATTCCCTTGAGGAAAATGGGGAGATCTGTGCCTATATCTAAAATCCCACAACATATAAAACCCATTATAGGCAGAATAGTAACAGGAAGAACATAGGACTACTCAATCACTCAGGGGACTTTTGTTCTAATTCTGTAGCTAACTATTTGATTACATATAGATATAGATATGGATAGATAGATATAGATAACTATATGATTCAACAAATCACATAACCTCTCTAGATATAACCTAGTTTTTTTCATCTATAAAATCAGTTAATTGAATTAGAGATCATCCCTAAACTCTTCCAGCCCTCAGGTTCTCTGAAAATCGTCATCCATTCAGGTTGTCGCTCTTCTCCCTTGGTTATTCAGCTGTATGACAGCCACTGTTTGGTGACCTCAGACTCCTTTTTTTCAGGCAGATTTCTCCCACCATCACATTTCCAAAGTGAAAATGCAACAGCTTGCAACCACTGCAATATACTTAAGATGTAATAATGGAAAATGAGATGTTATTGATTGGGGAGGGAGGAGGAATAACCACAATGGTGTCATCAAGTCATAGAAAAAAAGAAAATTAACAGATGAATTCTTTGAGACTCTGGGACTTGGTTGCCACCCACTGCAGATGGCAAGGTTCTGAGTAGCAGTCCCCAGACAAAACAAGCTATGCATACACTGTGAGACAATTCCCCAAAAGAGTCTTTCTGTCCTAGAGGAATTCCACATTTTAGAGTACATTACAAAAACTATTTAGATTTGGAATCAATTCTGTTTAGCAACAATACAAACACTCAACTAGCTGTTTTATTATTTTCTGTCAGTCTTCACTTAAAAAGAGGCCACCTGAGTTGAGAGGTGATCATGTAAAGAATATACCTAATAAAAACTGCTCAGCTATAAGAATATTGGAAGGTCATTGACAATGCAAGAATATCCAAAAAAAAGATGGCTAGAATGGTGAGGAGATAAGAGATGATGATCAGCTGAAGAAATCAGAGGTATTTAGCCAGGACACAAAAAAATCTGTGGGAGAGTGGGGAAAGGTCCTTATGTTTTGTTTTTCAATCCTAGCACTACATATAATGCATGGTACACAGGAAGCACTTAATAAATATTTGTTGAATTGAATTGACATTAACATAGTCTAAATACTTAATGGGCTATCATGTGGCAATGGGACTAGATTTGGTTTACTTGACCCAAGAAGGCAGAAATAGGAGCAATGGATAAAAGTTTCAGATAAGATTTAAGTTTGATATAAGTATAGCACCCTCCTTTTGGTCCCCTCCCTCATGGATACTGTGAGACTGGGTTTCCAGAGTGCAGTTGACTACTACAGTCCTCTAAAAGAAACCCTGAGGATAGCTGAGATTTTTAACATTATAGTTCTTGAGTCCCCATCTGATATGCTACCCATTACAAATCAACTAGGTGAACTTTATTAGCATTTAGAAAAGGGATTTGCTGAAAAGGTATAGCAGGAATTTTAGTGACAAAACAATTTCCCCATATCAGAGTGTTTTCTTTCTATACACAGAGAAGAAGCCTAGAGAGTGAGCTCAAACATTAATAGTGAGGTGCAAATATCGAGAACAGTTGTGACCAAATTGTACTGCCTGAATCCTAGCTCTGCAAGTTCTGATTAGGTTTACATTAGATTCTTATTAACCTTTCTGCAGGATTCCAAGAATTAGATTCTTTCTAGAATCCATAGTCAGCACTTTTCTTTGCCATGAGTCATAATGATCCATTGGGTTGCTTCTGTCCTTTGTTGACTATCTACCTCTTCCTGAACAAGTTCCTTCTGTTGTTAGCCTCTACTAGCACCTTAGGTAGACTCATCAATTCTGGTTGCCAACAGATATTATGATGGCTATTCTTTCACAATTCACAAAATCATAACCTTGTCAATTCTGTCTCTAGTTTCTCAGTTGTCTGTATCAGAGAAGATTGAATACAAAAGAAATAGAGGTAGGACATGTGTCACCAACTGGAAGATAGAGCAATTATCCTCTTATCCAGTGGTTCAAAAGAGTTCTTGTCTCATTTGCCACCAGGAAGGAAAAGAGTAAGAGATCTTCATCTTTTTATTTATGAACTCAGTTCCATGAGTTGCTAGTCCTTTCAGTTCCTCAGCTAATTAAAATACTTTTCATCATTACAGAGTATTGAACCCTTCAGTCAGTTGTTGAGAGAAATAGTTTCTCCAAAATCTCATGTAGCAGACTGGAACCAAAGTGAATCTGAATATGCCCTTAGGACTGGGACCTCACTGTCCAGCCCCCTGCTCCCATTACATCAGGTACAACTTCCTGTAATGATTAGGTCTGAAGGAAAGTGAAATGGACTACCATGATCAATAATGAATTGCATATCCCAGAATTTCTTTAATCAGACATTAAAATATAAAAAATATAAAAAATAAGGGGTAATGTAGAGGATCTCCTCTTCAGATAAAGTCAAAAGTAGTGAACTCTGAGGTCTATTCTATCCCTGCCATGCCCATAATTTTACGTATTCTAAGGAGTAACAAATATTATGTCTAGTGCCATACTAAGAAACCCCAGGTAGGGAAAGGGATAGAATACTACTTCCTGAATAGTAATTCCTCATCTTTTGTCTCTGCACATCAGGAACGTAGAAGCTGGCTTCAACAGGAGATATACAAGGATGAAATGAAGGAATTTCACCTAGTCAAGAGTAGCATTTAGTGGAAATCATTGACCAACTCTTTTTTGTCATTTTGCTCTTTGACCACACTTTGAACCAACTTGAATAGGCTTGCATTTGGCTAGTAAAATTTCATGTGCCAATTATTTTGCATAGGTTTGGTGAAGTGTAATAACTATATGAAAGCAGTCTGGACTCTTAGAAAGATTAGATCCTCTGCCATTACTGAAATTTCTCAAAGAAACACTTAAAATACAAGTCAGGCTTATGGCTTACTGATACATAATAACTGCTCAGTGAATAAAATAAGTAATTTAATAGACTTTTTGGCAGTCAAGCTACATTATTTAAATGACTCAATTAGTGACTGAATGACAAGAGAAACAAAATATTTAATTTGGCATATGCCATTTGAAATCTAAAAAATGTTAAGCAACTCTGACCACGGTTATTCATCTTTTTTCTAAAAACTGGCTAGTTTTCCTATACTAAGTAAAACCAATAATGATAAGTTAGTTCAGTATACGAGATGAGAGTAAAATATTTTGAAAAGATAAAAGAGAATTCAAGATGTTTGCTGCAAGAGAAGTAGCTGTGGTCAGAAATACCTTCCTTACTTCTGTCAAACCAAGATATAGATAATGATATTTTAGTACTCCAGCATGGGATGCATGTGACTAGTAGTTTCAAATATGTTTAAACTTGATTTTTGAAAAAGGAAATCAGGAAAACTGTTTGCTACAAGTACATTTTTGCAAAGGAAAATCAAAGCAAGTTTGTCTTTTTCTAGTGGTATCTTTCATCCTTTACATCAGAGAATTCAAACACCTAACCTAGGATAATACTCACTAGTCCTAGTACCGGTTCCGTTGACCCAATGATAGCCCATAAAATGTCATCATCATCTCTTCTACTCCACTTTCACTTGCTTTTATCTCCTTACCAACAACTTGCTTGTTTCCCTTGGATGAACCAAATACATTACCAAAAAATACGGCTGTTAGATTTTGAAATGTGGAATTTTCCAAAGGACAAAGAGTTCATTTCTGCTTATTGAAAGACAATCTGGCATTCTGTGGAGAAGGGTTAATGTCTGAGACTTTGCAAGGAGCATGCATGTTCCAGCACTGGTGTTACATGAGAACAGATCAAAAACATCAATGGCAGCAGATACCTCGAAGAAAATTCACAGCCAAGCTAACCATTGCTAATCTCAACACAAAAGCCTGCAGCTTCTTTCACTGGGATACTCTTTTACCCTGACAAATTCTATTTTTTCTGTGACCTCTGACCTGTCCATCTTATAGTGTTTTTCCTTGGATCTGTGCCAGTCCCTATTGATCTCTGTAAATGACAAGAATGCTTTCATTGTATATTGAACATTCCAGGGTTCTTTTCAGGGGTTGGGAGGGAGGTTTGCAGGATACAGAGATGAACAGAAAGTCCACGAGCCTGGGGGCAGTTTCTGCAGTGAAAATGACAAAAGAAAAGCTTTAAAAAGATGGGTGAGTGTTGATATAATCACATTCTGGTGCAAGATTACAGCCTCTTATGTAGGATGTCAAATTTAAGTCTATGTAGGATGAAGAACGACTCAGAATCTAGAACTGTTTTTTACTATCTTTTAGCTAGAGGCCACTCAATCTCCTAGGCCATACTGGATCTGTAAATGAACAAATTTGGTGGAAAAATATGTGAACACAAAATGACATTTTGGAATGAGACAGCTTCCCCCTGGTAATCACCATGAACAGATTACCCCACAATGATGCCCAAATTGTAACGTCCATTCTAATGCTGCTAGTTGTTTACCTTCTTTTTCACATTTCCAAAGATCAAGTCAGTACTTCCAAAGTAGGATTCTTGATTCATGCAAGGATACCTTCTGACTAAATACTGTGAAGAAAAAAAAAAGGGAAGGAAGCTTGAAGAAGGAAAGAAGAAAAGAAAAAAGGATGGAAAAATGGAGGAAGAAAGGAAGCCAAATCTATTACTGAAATTTGTTCTAAGAGAAATCTAAGCTGGTCATAGACTCCTCCAAAGTTTAAAAAAACCATATATATATATATATATATATGAATATGAGTTAAAACAAGTTCCCTTAAACTCAGTAATTCAGAGACAATCCTGGTGAGAAATAAAAATGCCTGAAACAACCCGCTGTTTGACAAACCCTTCCTTATAGTTTCTTCTCTTCCATCGACCAAAGAAGGTCAGTCTTCCTAGAAGAGCTTTAGACCTGACAACAGTTATTTCCTTTTTGCCTAGCTGATAGGAAGAAAAAATTATCCTTTGAAATGATAGAGAGAATGATAACAAAAACAGTGCCACATGCCCTATTCCTATGTATACAATTATACACACTTGCAGTATTTTCACTGTTTTGACAATAAATATACAAGCAGCCTATGAAAATGTCAGTGATTTATATCAGATTTAGAACTGCATCAGCAAATGAGAGTTGTCATGCAAAATACATTCTTATTCATAGGATTGCAAAATCTATCCAGTTCAGATATGGCAATTTTTTCCAAAGAAAATTGTCAGTATGTTCCCATATCTTTGCCTATAAAATTTCATACTTGCTTTAGAAAATATTGCCCTAAAATTCCATCTTAAAAATCAGTAAAAAATGAAATAGTACCAGATTTTTTATTCCTTTCTTCCCCAAAATGTATGTATACATATAAAGAGAAACATATATGCTATAGATATAGATATAGATATATAGATATATATAGAAAGAGAGAGGAAGAAAGTATACTAGATAAAGCCAATATTAGGTACTAAAAAAATAGGTCAATTGATTATTAATACTATTTATGAAAATAAAGTACTTTTATGGAAGACTAAGCAAAGTGTTTGAAAAGTATTTTCAGTATCATACATCTTATGATATATATTTCCAGTCTCATTAAGATTAAATTGAGATAGGACAATCTGATTGTTTTATGTGTCTTACTTTCCATTTTTTCCTCCTGTACCACATCAGATAGCTCTTCTCTATCATATATGGCTTACTGATGAGTTGATTTTATCCACCCCTAAGCCAATTCCCATTTTCAATTCCATTTTTTACTTAAGCTGAACTACTCACATATTAGTCTTTCATTATGAAATAATGCCCTGCTTTCAGACTTTCACTCTATTTTGGTACATCCTTTCAAAGTAGAATGCATTCCAATAAAATGCATTTGTTCCACTGAGTCAGATTTTAAGACTCATTATGATGCTCATCATTGACACAATGGCTCCTTCAGAAATGCAACAATCTGTCATATGAGACCCATCCTTGGATCAATGACAAAAGTGTTTCGCCAAGGGTTGTCTTATCAATGCAGCTGCTGTCAAGCACATACATTAAAACCACCCCAGCTAAAGAGGTTCATTTAAAAAGTGCAGGCCATTTAAATAGAAAGACTTTAAAAAGCTATTTCCACAAGTTTATTTACTTCTTAGAATTTCACTTACATTATTCACAGTTGTGGAAATGGGAATATCCATAGAATTTCTCAGTCTCCTGTTCTAATCACTAAGCTGTATGCAAATGGACTAGAAATAATAGAGCCAGGATTCAGAGAGTCAATGCATTTCCATTCTTGCCATAGCCTATAAACATTACGGATTTCTATTAAGATGAAATGGGATAGCAACCAGCTCTGCTTGCATTAGTAGGAAGGAGCCAGCCTATCTTAAAAAAAAAAATAAAAGTCTACCATTATCAAACACTCAAGTTGGGTCACTTGCAATAAAAATAAACCTCAAACTAAAAATGTGTTTCCACCCCCACACACACCCAAGTGTTAGAAGTAACATTTAAAATAGATGGATAACATATCCTTGCAGTGAGGTCATGTGTTATTCTTGTGCACTCTTGATAGCCTTAGGACACCAAAACCAACACTAGGCTCTCAACAGCTAAAATTCCAGTTGACTGAGCCCAAACAAAGCAATTAAAAGGGAGAAAAAACACATACTACATTCCTTAGTTTCACTTCCAAGAATATTGCATTTGCCATGCAACCCCCTAAAAAAAAAGTTCCAAATCTACTTTACCTCTCCCTATACACATCAGACAATGTGTGAAGATTGTTTTTCTATCCCTTCTGGAATTACGGCCATTATGCAAACACTAATGGTTCCCAGGATCACAGATACAGAGCTGAGTCAGAAATCTTTTTTAGTCTAACCTCTTCATTTTATGGATGAGAAAAATGAGGTCCAGAGTGGTTTGGTGATTTGCCAGGGGTAGTAAATAACAATTGGGAATCTAATGAAGGTCTTCTGACTCAAAATCCAGAGTTCCTCCCATGGTGCCATGATGCCACTCTAATGGTTAATGCATACCTTAAGCTGCAATATGGCAAACGTATAACTTGGTGGTGAGGGTGGAAGAGGAAGGGAAGAGCATTTTTAATAATGATTAACTTTTACAAAGGGTTTTAAGATGTGCAAAGCACGCTCACCTTTCTGATCCTCACAACAGGGCTGTGAAATAGCTGCCATTTATTGTTTTTCAGTCATTTCAGTTGTGCCTGACTCTTCATGACCCCATTTGGAGTTTTCTTGGCAGAGATACTGGAGTGGTTTGCCATTTCCTTCTTCAGATTATTTTACAAATGAGGAAACTGAGGCAAATTGGGTGAAGTGACTTGCCCAGGTCACACAGCTAGTATCAGACCTTCTTGACTCCAGTCCTAGAGCTCTATCCACCGCACTACCTAATTGTCCATAGCTCCTATTATTCTACAGATAAGGAAACTCTGGTTCTGAGAAGTTTCATGACTTATCCAGGGTCACTCTACTAGTAAGTTTCTGACATGGAATTTAAAGGCAGCCTTTCAGACTCCAAGTCCAGTGCTTTTCCAGCTACAACAGGTTTGAAGCAAGGTAGCCTTATACCATAGTGGATAGACCTCTGGACTTGGAGTCAATAGAGACCTGAGTTCAAATCTGGCCTCAGATACTTTACTAGCAGTATGACCCTAGACAAGTCACTTAGCCCCTGCCTGCCTCAGTTTCCTCATCTGTAAAATTGGACTCATTACAGCATCTCCCAGAATTGTTATGAGGACAAAATGAGATATTATTTGTAAAATGCTAACACAAATCCTGGTACACATTAGGCACTTTAAAAATTCTTGTTAAAAAAATTACTAGAGTATTAGCTATAGATGCCTCTGGGTACATGTATATATGTATGTATCTGTGTGTATATGTGTATATATACATATATGTATATGTATGTATGGTGTATATGCATATATATGTATATATACACATTTATATAAAATGAGTTCGACCTTGTGACTTAACAGTCACCTTCTCCCTATGGATTTACATTACCTTACATGTAGTTGACAATAAATATTTTTAAATTTAATTTAATTGGCATAGGGATATGAAAATGGCCCCTAATATTGTGCTGATATTTAGGCAAAGAGCAGAATCAAAGTACATCTTTCTATTGGTACTCATCAAGTGAATATTGAGCCGTACTCCATCAGATCTATTTATCTTAGAACTGGGTGGGAGAAAAAAAGCAGGAATTGTGGAAATACAATAATAAGCTAATGAAAATGTAAGTCCTACCCATAAATGCAAGTCTTTCATACCATAAGTCAGGGAATTTCAAGGATTGTATCTAAGAACTACATTAAAGTATCACTTTACTATTGAGCAAGGACTAAATATGGCCTCTTCTGACCCAGGTAAGTCATAGCAGCATTCAAGGGCTTACCTAGGAGCACAAAAGCAAAAATTGCCCTTTGAGCTACACCAAAAAAAATTTGCCTTCTGGAAGAGAAAGACAATAACAAATTCATTTACCAATTCTGAGGAATCTCAAAAGTTCCTCATTTATAGCAGTGATAAATGGCATCAAGAGTCATGGGACCTAGGCTCACATCCCATCTGACCAGTTGCCCTCCATTGTCACCACAGGCAAATCAACTAGCCCTACTTTGTTTCCTCAATTGCAAAACAAGATAAATTGGGCCCCTTCCAGTGCTAAATCTATGATCCCATGGTCAAATAAATATTAGATTTTGTAAGACAAGTTGTCTACCTGCATAGGAATTAAATTCACAATAAGTAACCCTGTTCTTCTGGTCTGAATACAGACTAACAAAACTGGGTAAGGGATTTTCTGTATAGTAAGCTGAAGGGGGATGATAAAAGACAGAAGCAATTCTAACAATGCAAAAAAGAAAATGCCAACTATTGAGAAACAAAATCTTATATGCAAAAATTCAGAGAACCAACCTTGTAATTGTTTTTTTACATCACAGGTGGTTTAAAACTCATTGGAGAAAGAAGTAGTTATAAAAAGCCAAAGGTCCCGTGTTGGCGAGCCGCTGGCATGCATGCCGGAAGAGGTTGCTCCCCCTCCCCCTCACCACACATGACCCACCCCTCTGCCCAGCAGCCCAATGGGAGTACTTCCTCCTTCCCCTGTCTAGGGTAAGGTGGGGGGCTCACATGTAGCATGAGGGTGCAGTTTGGGCACTCAGTCTCTAAAAGGTTCACCATCACTACCCTAACATATAAGGGAACAGGGCATCAAAAAGCTAATTACATACAGGTATCCCTTCTCCATTATGACTTTCCCCTCCGTTTTAATATACCACAGTTGACATAACAAATAAAATCGAAATTTTTTAGAAGTTTTGTGGAAGTGGCTGATGACACATGAAGGCCAAAAGATGGCAAAAAGAGTTTAGAAATTCAGAAATTCCTACTTAACCCAAAATTTACAATAAGGTACTGTAAACATCCCATAAAAGAAAAAAATTAGACTTCTTCTTTGGCATGAAATAAAGGCCAAAAAAGTTTTTTGCAGATTTTCCCAGATTTTTGTGATGTGGAAGGGACACCTTGTGATGTATAAGAAAGGTCACTAGACTAAAATGACCTGAATTTTAATTGTTGCCTGGTCACTTACTAGCCTCTATAGTATGATGGATTTAGAGCTGGAAAAGACCTGAGAAACCATCTAGGGCCTTATTTTACAGATGACAAAATTAAGTCATAGTCATTTGAAGTGATGCCCAAAGTTATACAAGTAATAAGGGTCAGATCCTCTTTTATAAGAGACACTAACCTCTTAATTTTAATTCCTTATTCTTAGAAAGTCTTCATTCTCCCTCTTTATCTCTTAAATTACCACCCATCCTGTTTCTCTAGATTTTGATACCATGCCTCAGTCAACTTCTCACTCTAGAATTTAATATATATCTATAAATACCTAAATTTTCCTTCTTACACACTTCTATTTCCCTGAAGTCCTCTTCTCCCATTGGTGAGTTCCTCCATGAACTTCCATTTTGAGGGAAATCACAGGCCAGTCAGCTTTCATTCATCTCCCAGCTCTACTTCTGAATCTCCAGACTTGCTATCATGTTTTTGAGTACCTTCTCTTCTCACCTCTTCCTCATCTTTTGAATTCCCCTTTATGGGTGTTCTTCCTAAATTAAATGTAAATTCCTTGAGGCCAAGGGCTGTCCTTCTTCTTTGCTAGTATTTGTAGTTCCTAGACAGCTAGATGGTCCTGGAGTGAGGGAAACTCTTCTTGAGCTGTGTGTCTCTGGGCAAGTTACTTAAACCTGTTTGTCTTTGTTTCCTCATCTGTAAAATGAGCTGGAGAAGGAAATGGCAAAATTCTCAAATATCTATACCAAAAAAATCTCAAATGGGGTCACAAAGAATTGGACGCAAGTGAACAACAACAATTTCTATCTCTAGCATTTGTCCCCAAATCTAACAATGCTTATTAATTTAATCCATTCACTAAATGATACCTCTTCCAGAAAGCTTTTTGTGAGTGTTCCCACTTCTTTCAAACTTCATTTTCTTTTGTAATTCTCTAATGTCTTTATAATGCAGTGTTGTATAATACAGCTATCTGCAATATCTTACCAACCTGTTAAGTTCCAGGACAGAGACCATGTCTTACTTAAACTTACTACACAGTTAAGTGCATCACAAATGTTCTTGTAATTATCATAAAATGAAGACTTTTTACTTTTTTTTAGAAATAGAGATTTTGGAAAAATATTATTTTGATAGATTAGGCATTTTAAAATAATTATTCAAGGAAGTTTGATTAATTTTTTCTCTGTAGAAGTTGAAACTATTAACTGCTGAATAGTCTCATTTTTTACTATGATATTCACTCAACTCATGCTTATTGTCACTGCTGATTGCTGTGATGTTTTTCTCCATGGAAAATGGGAATGAAGTTGTATCCTAACTCAGCAATAGGGAAACAGGTAAGTTCATTTAGCAATGATAGATCTGTGAAAGAATAGAATCACTAGGGAAAACAATTTGGAAGTACACTATAAAAGTTACCCACCAAAATCATACTTCGTGATTGAATAACTTCATAACTTGGAGTAGTCTCTGAGAGTGTTATCACAATTTTCAAAGACCTATCTTTCATGGCAGCATAACTTATAATTACAAAAACTATAAAATACTTAAATATCTAATAAAAGGGGACTAGTTAAGTAAACTGCGATATGCAATACTATATTCCAATTAAGGTTCAATTCTGAGGAATATAAAGAAACACATTTTAAACTCATGGAATAATACAAGTCAAAAAAGCATCAGAATAAAGTACCATATAGAAAAAAATGATAAATGAGAATGAATAGACAAAGAATCCTAATGAAAACAGAGGTGGGAAAAGTTGGAGCATTGTAATGTGTTAAATTGTTTGATTTTTTAAAATATTAGAACAGTGAGTTTAATTAGGTTTGTTGCTTTTTAATATTAAGTTTATAGATCTTAAAAAATAGAAAATGATTCACAGATATTCTATATGAGCCTCCAAGCTACTTCACATCACATTTTCAAAACTAAGGGCTAATCCAGCATTTCTCCCACTCATCCTCTCCTACCACTTCTGTTTATTCAGAACAACTCTCAGTATCTGACCAAAGGCCTCCAGGAAACAATAAGCTTATTTGAAGCTTACTTGACAGTCAACAGAACACTTCACACTTCATTGGAAGAACCATAAAAGCAATTACCAGGTCATTAGCACAAGACTTTAAAAAAGGAGCTTCTGAAGGAAGAACTCTCACAGAATTATTAAAACAGAGGGAAGCTAGACTTCTTGGTTACTACTGCCTTTCCTACAAGGATAGGTGAAAGCAATGAGAATTGAAGAATACATGTTAATTTGTGAGGCAACACAATGAATGGGACAGAGAGCCAGGAGAAAATGGGGGCTGCCTGTCTCCTTGCCTGTAGTTACCCTATATGTATTCCCTTTATGTTTAAATTGTTTACCTTAGCTTGTACACTCTTCCAAGCTAGGAATAATTTCTATGTAGTTCCATCAAACCCAGTAGATAAGTGCTCAATAAATTATTATTTTTTTTGCTTTTCCATATTGTTTCATTTTTCTTCCTCAAAACCCACTTTAGTTTCATCATTTTTATATTTTGTGACCCAGAGTTGAGGAAAAGAACTGCTGCCAGTAAAAACAATAGGTTATAAAAGTTTCAGTGATGGGAAAGAAAAGGATGTAGCTTTCAGAAAGATAGATGAATAAGAATTACATGTTCCTACCAAAATGAATTTTTTTTTCTAAAAGAAGTCACAACATCTGGGAGAAAAACAACATTAAATGTATTATAGTAGAAAGACAGGCAGAATGGCTCAACTTGGAATATGTGAACCATAACTAGAACTTCCAAAAGTAGGCATTTTATAATTAACTAATTAATTAATTAGTTATCTGTTACATTAAATTTCCCTGGTACCCCATTCCCTCTATTCCCTTCCCCACATAGGGAAATGTTTCTTGCCTGCCTGACTGGTAATGGAGACTGTACCTATACTTCAAGGCAATGGAGTCCAAGAATGATCCCCTTGTTTTCACTGAAGTTCTCTTTCCACAAAAAGTAGAGTAACATTTTACCCAACATATACATCCAGCTGTACACGGAGCAGAATTAATTTAACTGCACCTGTAGCAGACCCACCAGAAATAATTTACAATAATTTGTCAGGATTAACCTTTTGATGAGGCATAAATTTGTCTCGATTTAAAGCACTTTAAAAAGGTGCAGAGGTCCATTTGTATTATATAAATGCTGTATCAGCAAGTTGATGGAGGCAAAAAATACTGATGTTCAGAATCGCTACCGCTCCGTTGGACTTAATCTTCAATGCAATAAAACAGAAGCTTGGCATTTCGGCATGGAAAGAGATGATTCATAGTCAACTGTATCATTCTTAGTTAGTCCTAGAAATGTCAAGCCCTGTAATTAACGGAGGGCCCTCGCAGGTCCCTGCGTTCACGATGCCATGATGAATGAGGATTCTATATTGCACAGCATTTTAAAACGTTTGCAGCCATATGTTTTTAATATTATACAGTCACCATCTGCAACATTACAGGACACTGCAATCCCCGACGTCGCCCACTGCAATGGCTTAGAATTTCCTAGGACATAAAAGCAAAAGGATGGCTTCTACCTTATCATCGAGCTTTCCTTTTCAGTGACACACAACAGTGTGATTTCTGGCCAGATCAATCATCCTACATCTTTAGTCTCCCTAAAACAGAGATCCTTAATCTTTTTTGTGTGTGTGCATCATTGGCCCCTTTTCGTCAATCCAGTGAAGTCTGTGTGACCTTTCTCTGAATATTTTTAAATACACAAAATAAAATTCATAGAATTACAAAGAAAATCAATTATATGTGAAATACAATGATCGAAATTACTTTTAAAAACAAGTACAGGGACTCCAAGTTAATAATCATTGCCCTAAAACAGAACAAGCAAAAAGCAAGCATTCTTATTGTGTATGCCCACTGACTTAACTTTCCCAAAGTGTTACTTATTTTTTCTGAACTATATATATGCCCAAATATTGATTGAAATGATTCTGGTATTCCTCCTACAGGATTTCTATTTCAGGAATAATCCCACGCAGAGTATTGTACATGTTCTGCCTGAAACAGATCCCAAATTATTAGAGTACCGAAATCTTTCTTTGAAAAACTTGGATTTTCATGAAGCTCATATGGACAACCACAAGTAACTCAGGGGTTACCTTACACCCTAAGTGCATAGGAAACACACACACACACACACACACACACACACACACACACACACACAAATAGGCTTTAATGGAATCTAAGAATCTTCTATAATACCAAAAAAGAATTTAGCTTCAAATTCTTAGAACTGCTTGCTAAATTCATCCATAAAGGAATAATCTTTTTCAACGACTTCTTTTTTTTTTTAAACCCTTAACTACTGTGTATTGGCTCCTAGGTGGAAGAGTGGTAAGGGTGGGCAATGGGGTCAATGACTTCTGAAGAATAAACAATAGCATATTTATATATAGAACCTTCAGGATAAAAAGCATTTCTTTACACTAAGACTATCAAAATAAAAATATTCTTGACCCATCTTTCAAGTAAGGAAATTGAAACTTTTAAAACTGCAACTCGTCTCAAGTTGCAAAGCTAAATGTTGAGATCAAAAGCAGATCTTTGTCCTCCTGACTCCAAGTGTCAATAAAGGGCTCTTTGATTGGATGGATTGTTTTGCTTCTATTTGTTTGTTTTTGTTGTTTTTGACAGGACATGTGATTTCATTGCTGAAGGGAATTTCCAATGCGGAGACTCTTTCTACCAAAGCAGATGAGCCACTGTTTTGTTTAATTTTTTTTCAACCCTTACCTTCTGTCTCAGAACTAATATTGATTTCAAGGCAGAGGAGAGGTAAAGACTAAGTAGTTGGGGTTAAGGGATTTGCCCATAGTCACACAACTAGGAAGTAGCTAAGGCCACATTTGAACCCAGGACCCTCCATCTCCAGGCCTGTTTCTCTATCCACTGAGCTACCAAGCTGCTCCCCTGTAAATGTTCTAAAATTTTAAATGCACCTGGGCCACTGAAAGGTTATATAACTTTTGTAAAATCAAACACATCCAGGGAGTGTCAAATAGGACTTGTACTCAAATTTTCATCAGTATTTTTCTTTAAAAAAATGTTTGTTACATTAAAATTCCCAGGTAATTCCCTCACTCCACTCCCCCTATTAGGAAGGTATCATTTGACAAAAAGAGATATGTATATATAAAACTATGTCTTACTATTTCTATATTTCAGTTCTATCTCTGGAGGTAAACATATACAAATCATTCTTCAAATAATATTTCTATTGCTTTATATAATGTTCTCTTGGTTCTGGTTATTTCATTCTCCATAATTTCATGTAGGTTTTGCCATGTTTTTTTTAATTAAGCTGCTCATCATTTCTTATAGGACAGTAGTCTTCCCTGACAATCATATGCTACAACTTGTTTAGCCATTCCCCAATTGATAGGCAATGCCTCGGTTTCTAGTTCTTTGCCACCACAAAGAGAGCTGCTATAAATAATTTAAAATTTATAAGTTCTTTTCCTTTTTGTATGACCACCTTAGAAAATAAACATAATACTGGTGTTGCTGGGTCAAAAGATATACACAATGACAGTAAAGGAAAGTGATAAATTTTCAAGGACACGCAGCAAAATTGGGACACTAATGCATTGTTGGTAGAGTTGTGAACTGATCCAACCATTCTGGAAGGCAATTTGGAACTAAACCCAATGGGCTATAAAACAATTTTGATCCCATAATACCACTATTAGATCTATTTCCCAAAGAGATACAAAAAAGGTAGAAGGACCTACTTGTACAAAAATATTTATATCAGACATCTACGTGGTCACAAAAAATTGGAAATTAAAGGTATGTCCCTCAATTGGGGAATGGCTGAACATACTGTGGTATATGATGGTGATGGAATACTATTGTGCTATAAGAAATGATGAACATGATGATTTCAGAAAGAGCTGCAAAGACCTAAATCAGTGGTTCCCAAACGTTTTTGGCCTACCACCCCCTTTCCAGAAAAAATATTACTTAGTATCCCTGGAAATTAATTTTTTTTAATTTTAATAGCAATTAATAGGAAAGATAAATGCACCTGTGGACATCACCTCTCCCCCTGTATCACTGCAGCACCCACCAGGGGGCGGTGGCGCCCACTACGGGGATCACTGACCTAAATGAACTGATGCCGAGATAAATAAGCAGAACCAGAAGAATACTGTATACAGCGATGGCAATATTGTGGAAGGATCACCTATGAGAGACTTAGCAATACAATGATCCAGGACAATTCTGAAAGACTTATTGCAAAGAAAGCTATCCACTTACAGAGAAAGAACTGTTGGAGCTGAAATGCAGATCAAAACATGCAATTTTTCACTTTAGTTTATTTGGGTTTTTATTTGGGGGGTTTGGTTTTATATGATTATTCTCTTACAAAAATGAACAATATGGAAATATGTTTTGCATGATAACACATGTATTACCTAGATCAAATTAATTACCATCTTCAGGAAGGGGGAGGGAAGGGAAGGAGAGAGACACTTTGGATCATATAACTTCAGAAAACGTATGTGGAAAATTATTACATTTAATGGGTGAAATAAAATATCGTTACAAAAAAGAGAGATATAATTTTATAACTTGTTGGGCATAATTCCAGATTATTTCTCCAAAATGGTTGGATCATTCAAAGTTCCATCAACTACGTATTAATGTCCCCAGTTTTCCATATCCTCTCCAACACTGGTCATTTTGCCCTTTTATCACTTTAACCAATCTTGTATGTGCGAGATAACATCTCAGTTGTTTGATTTGTATTTCCTTAATCAATAATGATTTAGAGCATTTCATATAGCTTATGCATATTTGTTTTCCGATTCCACTCAGAAATGGATATTTATTTTCTTTATTTTTTTAAGATAAGAGAAGGGACTGCTGAACTTTGAGAACTAGGTTACTTAAAAATATATGTATTTGGGGGGCAGCTGGGTAGCTCAGTGGATTGAGAGTCAGGCCTAGAGACAGGAGGTCCTAAGTTCAAATCCGGCCTCATACACTTCCCAGCTGTGTGACCCTGGGCAAGTCACTTGACCCCCATTGGCCACCCTTACCACTCTTCCACCAAGGAGCCAATACACAGAAGTTAAGGGTTTTAAAAAAAAATATATATATATATATATTCAGAACTCTTTTCAGACAATAGGAATAGAATCATGGCCTGAAGATAATTAACAAATATTTTGAGTGTCTGATATTTAATGGGTAAAACTAGCATGAGAATAATAAAGCTTTACTCCAGGGCATTTACAGTGGAAAAGTATAAGCTAGTGGGAAGAGGGTTACAATGCCTCTCCTAGGTTACTTGTATCTCACCTTCAAAGATATCACCTCCAGAACTCCTAATCTGTTCCACAACTCAATGTAAGCCCCAAACACTTCAACTACCCTTCCCAGGGTCAAGTGGCTATAGATATCTTGTCAATTAGTTGACAATGACCACTCAAGCAGACTAAACTAATTTTGTGACTGGACCTGAGGTAGGACTATCCTCTATGCCACCATTTCCCTCAAATATTTTTGCTCTAGGAGAAATTTCTAACAGAATAAAAGGTATATTTCTAGGCAGGTATTAAAATACTCCAAAATATTTACCAAAATTTGCACAATAAAATGTTTAGGAAACAAGGTAAAATTTACATTTCATCAATATAAATAATCCTTTAAATAGGAGCTATTTCTATTCCTATAACCTACCAAAATCAATGGTCAGACAACAGGGAGAAGACAACTTCTCTCACAACCTAAGAATGGTCTAATAAAAGTAACTATTAAGTACTTATGGAATACCAGAGCACAAATAATAGCAAGGGAAGTGAATAAGCCACAGGTTGTATCAGGCTAAATCCCAACAGAAATAGCTCTGCCCTTTCCCCATTTCAAAGAGAAATACTTGACATTCTATATAAAACATCATCACCCATCCCACTCCATCAGAGTTCTAGAACTAAATTTTTAAAAGCAGGGTAACTTTGAACTCAGAAAAGCCAGTGCATTAAGCTCACACTTATTCTAAGCACTGAGAAAAGGATATAATATTACCATCTATGTGAAACAAATGATGCATCACTGAGCTAAAGAAAAAGTAGAAGAAAGCCATGAAAGAAAAAGTTGAATGCTAAGTCTATTATCAGTAATCAGGATGAGAAAACAAAAAGTCTCCATTCAAGGTAATAGACACTACAGTTCAACGTTATCAGACACAAAGCCAGTTATCCCATTTCAGTATTTCTTACAAGTCCATCAGCTGTACCATATGTTAGAAAATAAATTATTTCCTTCTATCCACAATTAGTCTACCTAACACAAAGCTGTTGCTTCTTGGTTCCCTTTTCAGTGAAAAAAAAAACTTCTTTACCAAATGATTAACTGAAACATAGGACTTAAAGGTAATGATGGGAGTCAGGTTGGAAAGAGGAAGGAAGAAAATATGGGAAGATTATTCTCCCAACTCTAGTGTTAACTTGATTCATTGGGAAGGCTTCTAAAAACAAGCAGAAGAGGGGCAGCTGGGTAGCTCAGTGGAGTGAGAGTCAGGCCTAGAGACAGGAGGTCCTAGGTTCAAACCCGGCCTCAGCCACTTCCCAGCTGTGTGACCCTGGGCAAGTCACTTGACCCCCATTGCCCATCCTTACCAATCTTCCATCTATAAGACAATACACCGAAGTACAAGGGTTTAAAAAAAAACAAGCAGAAGAAAGAAAAAAATTAATAATAATTCAATTTTGTGAAGCACTTTTTAAAGTTTATAAAGGCTTTCTTCACTTCAACTCTGAGAGATAGCTAGTAAAAGGAAATATACTTGCTTTTTAGACAAAGACCACTGAGATTCAGAGAGGCTGAATGACTTGCCTATGGTCATATAAATGGTAGGAATCAGAGGTGGGATAAGAAGCCTGGTCTTTGAGTCCAAGTTCTATGTTCTTTCTATTATATTATAACTCCTCAAGGTTTGATTTTTTTTTCTTTTATACCATGAGAGATGGCAGTATAATAATAATAATAATAGGGAAAGGCTTTTTTTTGTCAAGCCATGAGAAACCAGACTACAATGTTAATGTCTAAGATTATAAATATCGATTTCTATAAGAACAATACACCTTTAATACCTTACTCTGTTAGTACTATCACTTTCTCAACCTAGATAGTATTTCAGAGTTATGTTATTTCCTCAACTCGGAGGAAGTTTTTAGAGAGGTTATATTTTTGCAAAAATATAGGAAATAATGCTATCTTCCCCTGCCCTCTTCAATACTCTTCAATTTAACAAACACTTTTTTAAATTATTTTTTTATTTTTACTTTGAATATTTTCCCATAGTTACATATTTCATTTCTTTCCCTCTCCCCTAAACTTCCCTAACCCCCCTTAGCCAACGCACAATTCCTCGGGGTTTTACATGTATCATTTATCAAGACCTAATTCCATATTATTGATAGTTGGATTAGAATTATCGTTTAGTGTCTACATCTCCAATAATATCCCCATCAGCCCATGTGTTCAAGTGGTTGTTTTTCTTCTGTGTTTCCACTCCTGCAGTTCTTCCTCTGAATGTGGGTAGCGTCTTTTCCATAAATCCCTCAGAATTGTCCTGTGTCATTGCATTGCTGCTAGTACAGAAGTCCATTACATTCTATTTTACCACAGTGTATCAGTCTCTGTGTACAATGTTCTTCTGGCTCTGCTCCTTTCACTCTGCATCAATTCCTGGAAGTCATTCCATTAACAAACACTTTTTGAGGGCCAAGTATGTGCAGTATATTAGAACTAGGCAGTAGACAAATAAAGTTAAAAATAAAGACTGCATCTCTATCTTCAGGAAGTTCTCAGTCTACTAGAGGGCATGGGAAGTCTTAAGGGCAGAGAAAAAATGTACAAAAATAGCAATCTTACTAGTTAATATTAGGTTTGGTGCACAGAAAAAGTACAAGCAGTATAAACAGAGGTATATAAAAAGATTCAGAGTAACAAATCCCTCAGAAAAAAATAAATCAGGAATATGTTGGTGACATTGGGGAATCAATCCATTATAGAAATGGGGGGAAGGGATAAGAAAGTAATTATATGCACAAAAAACAGAGGCAAAAAACTCTGGGCAAGATTGGTATATAACACAATTTACCTAGGAAATACAGTATATGAAATCCAAGTTGGAAAAGAAATTGGGGACATATTGTTTTAATGCCAGCTTGGCATTTGTATTTCATCTGATAGATAGGGAGTCCATTTAAGTTGTGTGTGTGTGTTTTTTAAAAGAAAGCAAGTGTTATGATTGGACCAGTATATAGGAAGATTATTCTGTCAAGAAATGTGGTAGGAGTTTTGGAGTGAGAAGAACAGGGAGATTATTATTGATAGTAGCTATCATTTATATAGTGCTATTAGGTTTATAAAATAAACATATTTTTATCTAATAGCTAACTTTTATATAATGCTTTCTATATGCCAGTTACTGTGCTAATAACTTTGTCATTTGACTCTTATACCTCTGTGAGGTTGGTGCTATTATTTATCACCATTTTGCCAATGAGAAAACTGAGGACTCGAAAGGTCAAACAATTTGCCCATAGTCACACAGCAAGGAGGTGTCTGAGGTAGAATTTGAACTCAGGTTTTCCTGACTCCAAATCTAGTACTCTATCTTGTGCTACCTAACTGCTTCTGAGATTTCCTATAGACTAGGTCACAAGTAATGAAGACCTTGAAAATTAGCAGTGAGAGAGGAAAAGAAAAAAAATAAAACAGCTATTGAAGAAGTATCATCAAAACGACTCAGCAACTAATTGATGTGAAGAGTAACAAAGAGAGAAGGGTGATCAGAGGATTTTGAGTTTGGATGACTAGAAGAATCATGGTGCCATCAACACAAATAAAGAAAGTAGAGTATTTGAATTGTGAGGTAACAATAATGAGGTCAGTTTTAGATAATGTATTTACAGTGACTATAGGAAATCCAGATGAAGGTACCTAGAAAACAAATAGATATATGGGTCTCAAACACAAGGAAGGGATGATCAAGGATGGAAATAGATTTGGGCATTATCAGTCATAAGAGTAGTTGAGATCATGAAAGAAGATAATGTAATCATAAAAGAGAAGGTTAATATGGCAGAGTGTCGGAAGATATTTACATCTAGGGAAAGAGAAGTCACTGAAGGAGACAAAGAAGGAGCGATCAGAGTGGTTGGAGGAGATTCTGGAGAATGAAATATCATGGAATGACAATACCAAAAGGAAATAAATGATAAACAGTAGCAAATACCATAAAGAAGACAAAAGGCTTAAGAACTGATAAAAGACTATTTGACTTGATATTAAGGTGGTCTTAGAAAGAACCATTTCAATAAACTGTTAGGGCTTAAGACTGAGTAAAGGATGAGAAAATGGCAATATTTAAACTACTCTTTCTAGAATTGCAGAATACGAGAGGCAGAAAGACCCTCAGAGGACATCCAGTCTAATCCATCCATACCAATTATTCAATCCACAATCCCAACAATATCCATGACAAATGATAATTTAGGTTATGTTTAAAAACCTGGAATAAGGATGCTCACTGAAGCATATATCCCAGTTGTATACAGGACTAATTGTTAGATATTCTTTGTTACATTAAGTCTAAATTTGTTTCTCTGAAACTTCACAGATAAATCAAAATGTCAGGATTGGAAGGGACCTCGTAGGCCATTTTGTCCAACTTGTACAACAAAAATTCCTTCTACATGTACCAGTGCCATCTACAGTGGTCTTCCATATCCTCTTTGTCTTGAATACACCCAATTATTTATATGTTATCTACTCAATTAAAATATAAGGTCCTTGAGGGCAGGGATTGTTTGTCTTTTCTGTGTATCACAGGCACATAATTAATAATTGTTGATTGATTGATACTATTTTTGTGCTCTGGGGCCAAATAAGATGAGTATAAATCTCTTTTAATATGATATTCCTTCAAATGGAGCTATTATATTTTACCAAAGTCTTCTCTTCTACAAGTTAAACATGCTCTTCTTTGTCATGTTCTCCAATCCTCTCTTCATTCTGTTTAACACATCTCATACTAATTCTCTTTATACAAATTGAACTATTAAGTGCCCCACAAACATGCCACAACATCCTGCCCCATTAAGTTTCCTATTTGTAGAATGGGTTCTTTTCCTTCCAATCTTTATGTGTTGGATTCTGACACATCCTTTAAAATCCAATCAGATTCTACCAAATCAAAGAGGCGTCTTCTGCTCTCCCCCAGCAGTAATGGCCCTTTCTCTGATTTTAACATCACCTATCCCTTGGTTTGGACTTCACTCATACACTTAACATGTTTTATTCCATATTACTACAATCACTGGTAGCCTAGTGGGTCGTGGGATAAAGAAAAAGGAATGAAAACAAAATAGGGATGATAAGAAAGAGGACTGTCAAGAGAAATGAGAGAGATAGAGAGACAATTGCTTATAGTTCCAGAGGGGAGTGTGGAGTTCCATAGGTATTACTGTCCTGTTAGATAGCTGAGGTAAGGCTGAACATGATGGTTTAGTACCAAATCAATTTCTACATCATTTTCCTGGACTGTTCACTATAGATCAAACTAGTGCAGAGGGTATAAAGAGGTACTAAAGCAGATTTAGAATACATTCTTTGCATTTGAAATGGAAGAATGCCAAAAATTTATTTCATTTAAAGGTGATCTTAAAGCTGAGGAATCAAGGGGAAAGGGGACAAAGTACCTATTCATCTTATGGCAGACAAGGATACAGAATTGTGTCCTGTATTTGTATTGCTCTTCTTCAAAGGGGGAGTCCCAAGTAGACTGGCCAACTCAAACTTTAAACACAAGGTAGTCAATATTAAAAGGAAGATGGAGATAGATGGAGGAAGAAAAGAGGAAAACAGCTCTGAATCATAGTGAATTTAACCAGAATCTCAGTTTAGTAAATTATTTTTGTTACTGCTTTATTAGCCAGCAAAATGGTTAGTGAAAACATAAGATTTTTCTATTTCAGTTTCTGAAATGATTTGTCAACCTCAAGTAAATTCCATTAATTAAAAGGTTATCTGTGCTGTAAAGCCTGTTGAATAGCAAATCTATATTTTATGCATTATCGTATGTTAGTAAATTTGCATAAATATGAAAACAAAAAATCAATATTTATGTCAATTTTTAAATATTGAGTCATCTTCTGAACATATCTTGTGTATTTGCCAATAAGAGGAAGCATTCATGAAAGTTAATCACAACCATTTTTAAATTTAATTTTTAGCTTATTTAGATATTTGGATCTTCTTACTGAATGAATATTTGTTTGCATAAATTTAAGCAGGAATATGTTGATCTGTCCTTTTTCTAGAAGAGAAAATTTGAGAACATTTTACCCCAAAAATGGAAATTAAAAATACATTACACATTTTTCCTCCCTCCTCACCCCATACCATAGAAAATATAATTTGGCAAACAGATATGTATATAGGGATTATAATTTTTGTCTTTCCAATTTGTAGTTCATTCTCTGGAAGTGAACATTCACAAGTTATTCTTCAAATATTAAATCTGTAGCTATACATATATATATAAGGTTCTTATGGTTCTACTCATTTCATTCTTCATTATCTCATGTAGTTCTTCCCAAGTTTTTAAAAATTAATTTGTTCATTGTTTTTTATGGTGCAGTAGTAAGCCATCACAATCACCTCAGTTTGTTCGTTATTCCCCAATTGATAGACATCCCCTCAATTTCCAGTTCTTTGCCAGTACATTACATTTTTAAAGACTATTTGGTCAAAGGATCATAGATCTGGAGTTAGAAAAGACAACAAAGATCACCTATTCCAATAGTTTTAGAAAAATACCACCAATGAGCACTGATACTTCTGCTAGTGCTTCCTATTTAATATGCCCAGATCCCGACACCAAACTTTCACTAAAGTATTATAAGAGAAGAGATAGTGCCTACCAAGACAAAGTAAAATCCTGGAATTCAACTGCTTTGTTTTAATACTGTACAAAGTAAGTTCCAATCTAAATTTTAAGCCCCTATCATGAATTCTATCTGTATTATCCACATAGTACTATGGTACTAGGCATACAGTAAGATTTAAATGATCATTAATTAAATTATTTTATTCCCAATTAATTCCTTCTTTTATAAGAGACAATTTGATATAAGTGGCCTTGGGGTCAGGAAGATGTGGTTTTGAATCCTGTCTATGACTTAAGATAGTTGCATGACCATAGGCAAATCACTGCACCTTTTAGTACCCAGGCAATTTGCTGAAGTGGAGAATAGTTAGGAATTCACAGATCCAGAAGGAAAAAACAGCAATAAAAGAAACACTAGAAAAGTATATAAGAACTAACTATGATTTATATATGTGTATATGTCTCTACATATATAGATGGATATGAAATTGTGTAATAAGGAAGATCTGACTAACCTACTCCAGCTCAGTTAAAGCAATCCCATAAAATAAGAAGCAGATAACAAAAGTAAGATGTTAATATGTTAACAGATTGCAAAGAAATGTTGAAATAAGGAGTTCTTTTTCATAGAATGAAAAGGGCAGATGCTCATTGGCTAGAAGAAATTCAATGACATTTAGAAAGCTAAGCTTGCTGATCCTAGAAGCCATTGAGGCTGTTTAGGCATTCAAGGCAGAGAGCAACTGTGTCTACCATACAACATAGGGAAGGAAGACAGGGATTTTCTCTCATCCTTCCTCCATCAGCCATAACCATTTGCAGTGAATGCTCACCCAGCAAGAGACATTCTATATTGCAAGAGCAGCTATATAGACAGAGACACAGAATCCAAGATAGGGAGTAGCTTCTAAGGACTAATTTTTGTCCATAGAGAAGAAAGACAAGTATGGCTACAAGAGAAAATTAGCCCCAAAAGCAAAGGGTCAAGCCATAGGGTAGAGTAGATAGCCAGGAACCCAGCTCAGTGTCCCACCTCCAGGATACAATGGAAGGACACCATAAGAAGAAAAAGGATATGGAGGTTCTGTAGTATCAGAAGTGCCATTTGTGTTCCCTGATAGTATTTCCTCCCTACCACTGAACTCTAAATTGTTCCCATTCTTCCCACTGATGTATGTGCATCCCAGAATTGTGGAATGCAAGGGTGGGAAGTATTCTGTTCTTCTTCTACCATCTTCATACATGCCTTTGCTTTGAGAGAGTTCTATCTCCAGGCTGACTATCAAAAGTAAGTTCACTAGTTGGGGCTTGTGAGCTCTAGTTAGAAATGTGAGCTCACAGAGTATCCCCTTGAACCTGGAGGTAGTGATTAAACTCTGAAGAAATCCAAGGAGAGTGATACATATATTATATAAGATAATAAATGATAGGATCACAGATCTAGATTTGGGAAAAAGCCTCAGATCTACCCCTACCTCTTTATTTTTCACATATGAGCAAAGTGAGATCCAAAGAAGTTAAATGATTCTTCTAAGGTCTACATGTAGTAAGTGGTAGACCTGGAATTTGAGTTCAATACTCTTTTTAATGTATCATTCTGTATCAAATATGCACAGCTATACATATGTATGAATGCACATATGTGCTTAGGATGTAGCTCCATGGTGATTTTTATTATAATTATCTAGGACATATGCATATATAAATATATATATGAATATACATATAAATATATAGGTATAAGTATTACAAATCTTAAAGAATTATATAAATACTAGTTATACTCATACTTTATACAACTGAGCTATACTTGCATTTGTGATCATGTCAGAGAATTATTCATGTCTATTTTGTTAGGAAAGAAGATGGGTATTGGTACCTTGGATCAAGTGACCATATTGATAAGACCATATTCATTGAGAGAGAAAAAGGCAAAAGATAGTCTGAAATTAGTTAATAAAAGTATCGACATTAACCAAAACATAAAAGATTAAAGGATTTTAAAAAATAAAAAATTATATGGGAAAATGTTTACTCTTAAAATCTAGCTTTTACATTTACTAAAATAATAAGTAATGTGCATATTGTTTATCTAGTATCAATATTAGTTTTGATTTTAACTACATTATCTACTGGACTAATTTTTCATTTAAATACTCCAAAATATATTTTAAAACAAAATTTAAATTACCTAAAATGGTCCCCAAAAATTAAAGCCATATGGACATTGGAATGATATTCACTGAATGATTTAACTTCATACATTTAAAAGTATAAGAAAAAAAGTTTTACACCAAACAAGAAGAGATGGCACACTTATTAAATAAGCAGATAATATAAACCTGGGAATGTTAACTAATAACATAATAATTATCAGGTTTTCTACGGGCTAAAATCATAGGTAGAATCTAACAAAATAAAATCTAAGATAAAGTTAAAATCCTACATTTTGATTCAAAGAATCATGATTCAAAGACCCATGAAATATATCAGATAATGGCAAGATAATGATTTGTGTGAAAACTGTCTCAAGATTTTAGTAGAACCAAAATTCCATATGAATCCATTTTATAATATGGCAACCGAAAAAGCTAATGCTCTCTTAGGCTACATTAACAAAGACATAGTGTTCAGAAGGAAGGTCACGATGGTTCTATTGTCCTCTGCCCTTGTCAGACGACATCTGGAGTATCATGTTTGATTCTAGGTTACACACATTGTACGTAAAAGAGAAAGACAAGAACATGCACATTCAGAGAATCACCAGGATAGTGAGGGAAAAGAAAATAATGCTTCATTAAAATAATTTAATCAATTAAAATCAATTCATTAAAATCATTTTAAAATGAAGGAACAGACTTTGGCCAGAAGAAGGGAAGACATGGTGTTTGAAAGGCTGTTACATGAAAGGATTAGACTTGTTCTGCTTGGTCCCAAAGAGCAGAACCAAGAGCAACTGGAAAAAGTTGGGAGAGAGGCAGCTGGGTGGTTCAGATGGATAAGGCACTGAATCAGTACTCAAGAAGACCTGAATTGAAATTGAACCTCAGACACTATCTATGTGACCAGAGCAAGTCACTTCACCTGTTTGCCTCAGTTCCTTCATCTGTAAAATGGGGATAATAATAGCACCTACTTCACAGGGTCATTGTGAAGGTCAGATGAAATAATAATTGTAAAGCATTTAGCACACTGCTTGGCACACAGTAAACCTTCTGTAACCATTAGCAGGGGGCAGCTAGGTGGTGCAGTAAACAAAGCACCAAGCCTGAAGTCAGGAAAACTCATCTTCAGAAATTCAAATCTGGCTTTGGACACTTAATGGTTGTGTGGCCCTGAGAAAGTCACTTCACTCTGCTTGCCTCAGTTTCCTCATCTGTAAAATGAGCTGAAAAAGGAAATGGCAAGTCACTCCAGTAACTCTGCCAAAAAAAAAAAATGGAGTCATGAAGAGTCAGATATGACTGAAACAACTGAACACCCAAAACATTAGCTATTATTGTTATTACTGATAAAAAAGAAAAACTCCATAGTAATAGCTATCCAACAGAGGTATATACAGCTGCCTTGGGGCATCATATTCCAATACAACAGAAGGTCCTCAAATGGAAACTAGATGATGCCTTGTCAAGGATGTTCTAGAGAAGAATCCTGTTCAGGTACAGATTTATCTATATAATCTCTGAGGTCCCTTTCAACACTTAAGAGACTGTGATTTTTAAAAAATAAAACCAATCCATGCCTAAACACTATACAATAGGGAAAGCAGGTGCTTCAACACAGCACAACAGCAATCTATGCAATCTTTGTTTACTTCCTTTCATCTATCTGTACCATAAATACATGAGTACAACAGCACTGCCAAACAGGGCAAAGAATTTATTTTAAATTTGTATTACTTTGACTATGCAGCTGAGACCCATTGCATGCAAGCTTAGGGGCAGTGCATGAGTCTCTGTATCCTATCCCAGAGGAGAGAAGAGGGGTTATAAAGTATAGCACATTATTGCAAATAATACTATAAAGAACATTCTTTGCCTTTCTTTAAAGCTCAAATACAAAGCTCCATTGAAGCATAGGGCTGCCTGAGGGTTTTCCACTAAAAAAGAAGAAGGTCTAGAAGTTTCCACCAAGTCAGAAAGGCTTCAAGAGCCAGTCTAGCAACATGCATGCTATTCAATCAGGACTAGCTTTACGAAGTTGGGCAAGACCAGCTTCCAGAAGAGGAATCAGAGGCTGATGAATGTTTTTAGCCATGGCAGTTCATAAAGACTGTCTCCTGGGACAAAGAGCAATGGTGGTCTGAGTCAGTGGGAGCACTATCCATACTGACAAAAATCATCTATCCATAAAACAGCATGTCACTGCAAAGAGGGGTACTTACCACCCCAAATATGCTGACTGATAATTCTGTATGACGTAGTATCTCTGGTAAGAATTCCCCCTTTTCACAATGCCCAGCTTGTACCCCATTCTCATTCTATCAGGTCCTGGAGAGGAGAGCTAATTAGTACAGGATCCTTTCTCTAATGCCTTTCCTAAATTCTGCTTAAATCCCACCAGGATCTCCCCCTCCCAATACTCACAAGCCTGGTCCCTCCAAGCTCTTAACTACTGACATGACCACTTTATATTCTTTTTTTTTTAAACCCTTAACTTCTGTGTATTGGCTCCTAGGTGGAAGAGTGGTAAGGGTGGGCAATGGGGGTCAAGTGACTTGCCCAGGGTCACACAGCTGGGAAGTGTCTGAGGCCGGATTTGAACCTAGGATCTCCCGTCTCTAGGCCTGATTCTCAATTCACTGAGCTACCCAGATGCCCCAAAATCTTGTTTTTGAATCAGGAATCACAGTTCTTTAATGTGTTGTTTGCTATTATTTAGATACTGTTCATTATGAAAACAGAAAAGAAAGCACCAAATGGATGCTTTACTTAAGACCATTACTTCAAATGGTTCACTTTTCTAATTCTGCTAGATAAACTTTTCATAAGACTTTATTAATATCCAAGCACAGCAAAGGAATCATTACACTAAGCAACAGTGTGATATCAAATTTACAGATACCTGAAGCTCCTGGGACAGAGCCTCAAGAGGCACTAATTTATTCCTTACCATTGGAAGACTCAGGCCTCAAAAGTCTCACCTATATTGTATTGCACTTTTATAAATATGTCCAAAGACCTTGGAATAGATAACCAATGAGAAAATCCAGATGAGACATCCAATCAGAAAATGTATGAGGACCTGCTGTGTATATTGTACAGTAGAGCATATAGAGATTTGGGCTGGCCAGGGCACACCCCTGTCATCCCAACTATCAGGAGACTAAGGCTGATAGATCTCCTGACCTCAGTAGTTCTCAACAGTTGTGGGATAAGTCAATGGGATCCACACCAATTTTGTGAGGGGAGGGGGGGGGGGCCTAAGCTGCCCATGGCAAGCCAAACTGGCTTAGGTTAGAAACAAGATAGGTCAAAGCTCCAGGGTTATAGCCTGGGTAGGAAAGGAAGAGGCAGAAAGAAGAGAGGAGGAGAGGAAAAGAGAGGAAAGCAAAGGTCCTCTCCTCGTGGAGCCAACAATTTATTTAGAAGGCTGGCTAAACACACATTACATAGCAAGCAAATAATATCCCCAAAAAGCATACCTATTTACCTTCTGTCAAACAGAGGCCTTGCGTGCTACCTGCTTTCAGAGGCGAGAAAGATCAAGTTGTTAAGGGACTCAAACTGCAATTAGAAAAGGCCAAGAAGCTAAGAGACCGTGTTACCCTCACCTAGATATTCTCCAATGTGTTTTTCTGAATTGATGAAATGCAGCCCTCACTCCTACAACAGCTGTTATTGTTAGCTCTTTAAGCTTTTATAGGTTATATCATATTATTTCCTGAAGGGCTTTTAACTGGTACAAGTTTCTGGTGTATACACTGCTCTGCTGTCAAGATGTCTCTATTGGAAAGCTAATCTTCTAGAGAACATAAATGACTGCATGGACAACTGCCAGTACCATGTGAGTTGAAGGGCATGGAAAGGTCCCCTTGACCTAAAATAAAATATCTTTCCTGCAAACACCCCTGAAATTCTCATATTCCTTACTATTTTGTGTCAAGGTTTTAAATGATCATTACAATAATAAAAGTGTTATTTGGAAAATACAGTGTTACTATCTACAGATATCTAGCCTAGAATCCATGGATCAGATTAGTTAGCATGGCCCTGGACAATATATCCCAAGATGGCGCCAAGACCAGAAGGGCAACCCAAGTGCTGTGCTAGGGAAGTCAAGTCAAGAAGTATTTATTAAATACGCATTCTGTGCTAGGCACTGTGCCAAACTCTGGAGCCAAGAGAATATTAAAAAACCTAGAGAAAGACTTCCAGGATGTTAGTTAGATTCTTCATAAAGAATATCTAGGAGGACTCAAAAAGAAAAAACAAGAAAACAAAAAAACAATCACACAAATTGAGGGGGACTAGATAAGCAGCAAGCTACACCATTGGAGAAAGCACCCACCTTGAGGAGTTCAATAATCCCTTGAAGTATCAGTATAAGGTACATAAAAATGATATTGGAAAGAGTGGCGTTTTTTACAACAAAGAAAATGAGAAATTCTATAGTCCAACAACAATTTCCACATTGATCGCTTACTAAGAGCCTCGGCACTATGCTAAGCAATAGAGCTGGATGGCATTAAGAATATTAATTACCATGGCAATTAGCAAAAGAGCTCTTCTTTACAGAATGCCAAGCCACATTTTTTTAATGATATTTTTGCGTCAGGACCAAAGTCCATTCACTAAAAACAGGAGTCAGAATTTGGCCTGGCAGAAACTTGGGAGGCCAGCTTTGGGGAGCGATGCCTGAGGCAAGTAGGGTAAGGGCAAAATACTTTGTTAGAGGAAGCTCACAAAGAGCTAAATTCAGACCCATGTACTATTAAGGCTAAAAAGGTCATCCAAAGTCGTTAGTACATCCCCCAGTTTTTACTGATAGGAAGACTGAGTCCAGGGTACTTAAATGACTTTGTCAAGTTCACACGGCAAGGTAGTAGCAATAGCTGTAGCAGATCCCATGCCTCCGCTAAGGAATAAATACCTGGTTTCCAATTCAGTCCTCAGACACTTTTCCCTGGCTTCCCATCTGTTAAGGGACAGATCCCTTGTTCTCCTATATTACCCTGCTCCCTGGATCAGGTGTTACGGAGTTAAATGACAGGAAAAAAGCAGAGAAGCACTTAGAATGTAGATACAAGGAACAAGAGTTAGGAATTAGCAGACAAAAATGTTACTTAACCAAGTCTGAGGCCAAAGCGTGGGTTAGTAGTCAGAAAGGTAAAACAGTAGAGCAGTCTGAGTGCCAAGACAATTCCACATAAATCTAGTGTAAAAACGTAAAGAACTCAGTCTTTTTTTTCAATCAACCTGTTTTTAAAAAACTCTAGCTAATGGTGACTCAAGCTCATGGCCAGGATTACCCTGGATAAAAGGTGTAAAGAAAGGAGACCAAGGAGTCATCGAAAGTCACAAAAGATAGCAGATCAAGCCAAGATCTGGAAAAAACCTCAGTAGACTATCCCATTTCTAGGTCAGAGGACCAGGCAGATTCTAATACGACTAAAGAATTCAAGGCTATCATAATAAGTGGGGTCACAGGAAAGAGAAAAAGAGAGAGAGAATGCATTTTTCTAAATATATTCCAGTAGATATTTTGGCTAGAAACCAACACAATCAATTTACATATTTGAATTCTAACAGCAAATATGTAATCAACAGTTTTGAATACAGAGCAATGAATTCAGCCAGAAGTCAATTAACAGACAATTCTGAAGAGAAGAAAAAACACTCAATGAACTGGCACCCAAATTCCCACACTGAGACAAGAGCTGAGAATTTACTATAATAAAGCTATGGCTTTGTTTATCATAAACATACAACAAAGAAGTCAAGTTGCTGAATTCTTCTCCCAAAAGAATTCCTTAAGCTAGAAGTAGAGGGAAAAATTTTATTTTGTTTTCTGGGAATGGGGATTATGACCAAAAACTACTCTCCTGAAGTCACATAACTTAACTAGGTGATTAGGGTAGGACTTCAGTATCCTATCCTTTCACTCTACCTCAACTTCCTCCAAAAGATTTTCCAGACCACTGGGTCTTCCCATTTGACTTGCAGGTGAAACCTCCAATGGGTGTTTTTCCCCATTAGAATATGAATTCCTTGAGAATAGAAATTGTTTTACTTTTTAATTTGAATCACTAAACTATGATAAATACTCAATAAATGCTCTTTCATTTTTTGTAAATTCATTCTTGAAGGGGAGGTAGTTAAATGTTTATTGATGTCTTTTATTTTTATCTATCTCTAAAATTTACTCATTTCCCTCCTCCTTCACATATATCCAATAGAATAAATAATATTTTCTAAAGGGATATTACATTATAATTGATATCTCAGGAAATAAATATTTTTGAAGACAAGTAAGAAGAGAAAAAAATCAACAAAACTCATCAATATATCAAAAAAAAGTCTGAAAATACATGCAATGCTCCACACATTCAGAGATGTCATCAATAAGAAGAAAGTCTCCATGTACACCAAAATATTTGCAGCGACACTTTTTATAATAGCAAGAAAATTGGAAAGAAAGTAGATGTCCAACAGTTGTGGAATAGTTAAACAAATTGTGGTACATGAATGGAATGGAATATTATGACTGTAAGAAATGATGAATGTGACAAATACAGAGAAGCATGGAAAGATCGTTCATTCAATCTTAAAGGTTATGGCAGCCAATAATAAACTCTGGCAGGTCCCACCTAGCTGGACAGGCTTCATGCATGGCCCTGGTGATAGACTATATTTGTTATCCATGAAAAAACATGGCTACTTTCATTCCCAAAGTGACAAGTCATAAAGACTATCTATTAAAGTGCAGAGGGTTTATGATCTGCATGGGTAGAAGGAAAAGCCACATCTATGAAACTGCAAATATTTGAAATAATTCCGCACTCAAGGACTTTGATTGATCTGTCACAAAGTGAACAACTTTACTGATTCCTTGGTGGTACAGCCTTTTCCAAATTGATAAACCATTATTTATAAATGTGATTGATAACTATGAGAGAGGTCAAAGACATCATGAACAAAGGGAAGAGATACAGCTATTCAATGTGCCAGCCTTTACTGAGAGCTAAATATGATAGAGGATGCTTCGACCCACTGATACTACTACTAGGTCTATACCCCAAAAAGGATCCCATATGTACAGAAATATTAATGGCATTTTTTTTCTTATAGTGGAAAAGAACTGGAAACTTAGAGGGTGCCCATTAATTGGAGAATGGCTAAACAAATTATAATATATAAAAGAAATAGAGTATTATTGAGCTGTAAGAGATTATTTCAGAGATGCGTGGGAAGAATTTTATAAACTGATGCAAAGTGAAGTGAGCAGAACTTGGAGAACAATTTGTACAATAACATCAATATTGTAAAAATGAAAAAATTTGAAAAACTTAAGAACTCTGATCAATACAATTATTTCAATCAGGATACCATGCAATGGACTAAATATATAGAATGAAACACATTTTTGGACCTGACCAAAGTAGGAATAATTTGTTTTTTTGTACCTGAATATTTGTTACAAATGTATTGTTTTTGTTGTTGTTTTTCAATAGCAGTGCGTATTGCTTGACATGACCACCTTTTCCCCTTGACCAGGGCCTCCCCTTCCTCCTGCCTGAGCCCATCCCACTGACAGAGGGACCCCTAACCAGCTGGTCAGTTTGGCTCTTCTTAGGGGAGGGGGTGGGATTCCTCATAGCCCAGACCATTTGTTGCTCCTAGGACATTTGTGGCTGGACCTTGGGTTGTGGGGCAGGCTGGGGACATGCTGCCTCCAGGCCCAAGAGCCAATGGCTGGTTTGAAGTGGGAGGAAGGAGGCACCTCTGCTTTGGGAGGAGGATGCCAGGCAGCCTCTGATAGTATTTGTGAGAAGGAAAAAAAATACTTGAAAACTGGAAAAAAATTTTAAATAAATACAACAGTTATACATCATACATTGTATAACAACAGTTATACAATAAATACAACTGGATCTGGAACAAAGGATCAGAGATGAAAGAACTCATATTTTGGGAACTCTTAAGTAATCCATCAATATTCTACATTTTTAAGAGAGTTCAAAGAAAGGGATATAACATAGTCTTGATTATCTATTGGAGAAAATTCAAATACATATAATAAAATCATTTCTATTTGGTTTTGGAATTTCTTATACTTAAATTTGGGTATCATTGATCTTCCCCTTCAAATAAGATATGTTCTAAATTCATGTTGTAAATATCTGACAGAGGAAACACTGGAAAGATTTCTAGTTTTCCCATCTGAATCACCACTACTCAATTTCTTCTTTACAACCAAATACATAGACATCTCTCTCAGTCGTCTCTTAGCATCAGTCCAAGTTGACTATCCTCATACAAACCTTTCAGGAACAAGAATGATGGTTAAATGAGTGAGTTTCAAAACATATCCCTGCTACATGCAAAATGAGAATGAATAATGTGATATATCAACAAAGTAAGTAATTATTTTGGATAAATACTATCATTAAAGGAGGATGTTTATCTTCCTCCCCCAACAAAGTAATTAAACAGACCAATGTAGGTACTGTCAATAAATCTGAAATCAAGATTTGTAGAGGATAATCCAATAATCACACACAGTGTTTAATTAGGGAAATCTCACAGGATCTCCGAAATAGGATTTTGCTTTCTTTAAAACCATTAGCACTGTCAAAAACATTTATTAAGCTGCCACAAATGCGTTCATTGTATGATAGGGTCTAGAGGTAGTAGGGCCCTTGACTCCTTGACTAGCTCACAACCCTAATTTTAAAGCTGAGGAAACTGAGAGCCAAAGAGGTAAGTCTCTTATTTGTCTCATATTTAAGGTCACTTACTAATTACCAATAATTAGTAAGTGACAAAACTAAAATCCAAATTCAGGTCTTCAGATTCTAGATTCTTTCCATTATTAATTATTCTGGGAGCTGCAAAAGATATATAACCATGGACTCTCTTCACAAGGAACTTAAAATCTAAAAAGAAAGTACACTTTAATAGTCAAGTCAACAATTATTTATTAAGCCCTTACCATACACCAAGGTCTGTGGCATGCTAATCACTGGAGATGAAAAAAAGGCATAAACAGTCTCTGTCCTCCTGGAGCTTACATTCTAAGGAGGAAGACAAGCAGCTACAGATTCTATCACTCAATCATAAGGACAATTCAAATCACTTCATTTTGCAAGTCCCCCACTGACCATCAAAGCCCTCAGCTCTGAAAGGATTGTTATCTACCTTATGATAATGGCTTGAGTTGGTTGTGTTTAAATGGTGTTTATATTAAATGTTATATTCTAAGAGAGATCAGATCAGTGGAATGGATTAGGTACAGGACATACAGAAGGAAACAGTAGTTTACTGTTTGGCAAATCCAAAGACTCCTTTTACTAGGGTAAGGCCAAAAAAAAAAAAAACCCTCAAAGAAAACTGGATAGTAGACTTGTGGAAATTAGGTCTAGACTAACACCTCACTGCATATATCAAGATAAGCTCTACATGGATAAATAACATAGAAGTCACATCATGAGTAAATTGGAATAGCAGGAAAAAAATATCTTTCAGATTTATGGTTTCATTCATGATTAAACAAGTGATTGAGATGATCCACACAAAATGAAAGGCATGATTTTTAATTATATAAAATTTAAAGTTTTTGCACAAATCTAATGTAGTAAAAAAAAAAACAAAGAAAAAAGGTAATGGAGAAAAAAATCTTCACAACAAGCATTCCTGATAAAGCTCCTGTTTCCATAATATATGAGGAACTGATTCAAATTCCTAAAACTGAGATTCATTCCCCAATTGATAAACTGTCAGATAAATTGAACACTTTTCAACAGGAAAAAAACCCCCATTTTATCAATAATCAAATTTTAAAATTGCCCTACATTCTCCAATAATTAGAGAAATGTACATTAAAGAAATTCTGAGGTTCCCTCTCACCCTTATCAGACTGGCAAAGATAACAGAAGAGGAAACTGACAAATGCTGGTAAGAATGTGGGAAAACAAACATACTTGTTCACTGTTGGTGGAAAGGTGAATTGGCCCAGCAATTCTGGAAAAAAGTTGGAACTATGCCCAGAAAGTTATTAAACTGTACATATCCTCTGACCCAGCTATACCACTACTAGGCCTATACCTCAAAGAAATCAAAGGAAGAGGAAAAGGATCTATATTACAAAAAAATATTTATAGCAACTCTTTTCATGGTAGCCAAAAATTTGAAACTAAAAGTGAGTCCTCCTGGAATGGCTAAAAAAAAGCGTTGTATATGAATCTAGTGGAATATTACTGTGCCATAAGAAATTATGAGATGGACAGTTTCATAGGAAATGAGGAAGATCTTTATGAACTGATGCCCACTGAACCAATCTAAGAGAACAATGCATACAATGATAACATTATACAGCAAAAAACTTTGAAAGCCTTTAGAATACTAAAAAATGCATTGACAAATCAGGAATCCAAAAGAATGAAGAAGAAACATACTTTTCAACTCCTAAAAGAGAGATGATCAAGTTAAGATGAATAAAGAGACATACACATTTCTGGAGATGGCTAATGTGGAAATCTGTCTTGCAGGATCAGGTAGACATCCATTGAGGGATTTATCTGGGATATTTTGTTAAAGTTTTGAATTTGAATTTATTTGACTGGGAGAAAGGATAGTGAGAGGCACAGAATAATAGAAAATAATTTCCAAAAGTTGATCTTCTGAAGAACCAGATAACTTTGTTCAAATTGAAAAAAGTCAAGGGGGGGGAGGGGGAGGAATAGTCAGAAATACAAAGAGATAGAAATCTGTACCTTTACCTCAGCTATCTACATATGAGGTGTCAGAGGTGTCAAAGCAGTGCTTCCTTTGACACTCCCAAGTCACAATTGGAACTGAAGTCCCAAGACCTTCCAGTGCTACTAGAACTAGATTAAAAGTATTTGGGAAATACTTATCAAAATAAACAAAAATAAAATAGAACATGGATAATTTTAACATTTCATTTTCTGAGTCAACATAAGCCTGGTAGGGATCATTAAGAATAATTTAGTGGCCTCCTTTCTATTGGAGTTTGATATCATTGATCTAGACACTTGCCTAAACTATTAGAATCATAGCAGGAATTTTTATTTCTGCATATATTCTTTTGAGGAAAATGGAAGCCAAATGATCGATGTTAGAGGTGATGCAAAGAGCAAGGGAAGGACATTGTTGCTTGGTTTTCTAGTTCAAATAAACAGTACATTATGCTGTACTCTAAAAATCTATTCATAATAAACATTTTCCTAAGTTTTGCCACACCACTTCCCACATTCATCTTCATGACACCACTTCTTCCTCTTCTAGTTTACTATAATTTTTCAAATTCCCAAAAGTATTGTAAATTTAAAAGACATTTTTAAAAGACCAAAATATGTCAGTTTAATGGAAAAACAAAGGAAATAGGAAAAAAATTCCTTTCCTAGAAGGATTTTAAAAAGTTTAAAGCACACAAATACTTTTGTTGCTTAATTTTTTAGTACAAATTTGAGCTGTCTCAACTTACCTTTCCAGGCTTATTACATATTACTCTACTTTGAACTACTGGCCTATTTCCTGTTCTTCACTCAAACATTCCATCTCAGGCTTCCATTTCCTTTGATTGAATGTAAGCTCCTTTGAGGCAGGAACAGTTTAATTTTCGCTTTTGTACAATACTCTACCAATCGCAATACCAGGTCCATAATGGGCTCTTAATAAATGCTGATTAACTAATTAATTAGAATATCTAATTTCTTTCAATGATCATATTAAGTGCCATCTCTTTCATAAGTCCTTTCTTGATCCTACTGCCTCTTACTTCTCTCCCCACAAAAAAAATTTACATTACATTTTCTTTCTACATATTTTGTATTTACTTTAGTTATACATACATATTACTCACTACCACTATCTCCAATAGAATGCACTTGTCTTGAGGTCAGCTATTATTTCATTTTTGTCTTTGTAATTCCAGTACCTGGAGTTAAGGAGTAGATACTTAACTGAATCAATGATTGACTGATTCCCTAGGATACCAATGACTTCCCAAAAGGAACACAGTTCCCCCAATGACTAACAGGGAAACCATAATCAAAGGGGAAAAAATTCCACAAAATACTAATGGGGAGGTAGGATGGCAAGTAATTCATTCAGTATCTGTTAGTACTTCTAAATTGGGACACTTGCCTTTTCAAATTGAGAATCCTGATAGAACTGTATAAGACAGAGAACAAGAACTGGAGATCTTCTTGAAATACTAGTCTTCCCCATTTACTAATCAATAAAGGACCTTCTTTTGCTGGCTTACAGTCATATTGAAAGTTGACCTTTAAGTCAAATTCAGCTGTGGTGTTATGCATGCATTACACTCATAGGCAGTCTATAAATTAGAGCTGGATTCAAGTAGCTTTAGCTGCTCTCTTCAAATGAATACATAAAATTTGGGATACTTCTAAACTTTCCAACAATTCTCTACTTTGTCACTGCTCAATCTTCTTTCAGAATCAACAAAATCTAATAAATAATAACTTTAATAGCATTCTGAAAGTAGTTAATAAGGAGTAATGCTCTTCTACTTCATCCTAATTCTGAACTGGAAGGATCAAGAAGAGAAACTCTACTGCAAATATGAATAACATAGAAATATGTTTTAAACAATGATACAGGTATAACCCAGTGGTTATCAGCTTTGGGGAGGAAGGAGGGAGAAGAAACAGGGGAAGAGTGGGGGGATTATAAATCATGTAACCATGGGAAAATATTTTAAATAAAAAAATTTTTTTAAAAAGAAGTATGAAAAAGTCTCTTGACACCTGGTGCCTTCTCTCAGTAAATTCTACTTAGTGAATTCTTGTCACTGCCAACATAAAACTGTTCCAAGAGATTTTGTTGTCTTATTCATCTTTTGCAATAAGATCAATCAACAAACCTTTGTTAAGCATCTATAATGGGAAGTGATGAGATCATTGAAAAACTGAGTGTAGAGAAAATGCAGAGGAAAGCCCACCCAGGACAAAGCCTAGGATATGCTCACCTTTAGGGGAAAGGACACAGATGATGATCCAGCAAAGGAAAGTGAAGAGTAGTCAGGAAGTTAGGAGGAGAACCAAGGGAGAAAAATGTCAAAGAAGCCCAGAGAGGGGAAAATATCCATTGAATGACAGTGAAGGACAGTGTCAAAAACTTTAGAAGTTAAAAATGATGAAATCATCAGTCATTTGGAGACAGTAAGTTAGTTGAGTGGTAAAGTCAAAAACTAGATCAGAAAGAGTTCAAAAATGATTAAAAGAAAAATTTTTTTCTAGGAGTTTGGATATGAAAGGAAGGATAGATACAGCTTAGATTCAAGTGATACCTGTTTAAAAAGTCACCACTTATTCATAGACACAACAACTCACATTCTCCCAATCACTCAATCATACATTCAATTCATTTCCTCAATTTTCCCAGTTATCAGTCTTGGATATTCCTTATATTATAGGTAATAAGGTAGGGACATAATTGGAGAGAAGAGAGAAAGGAGATAATTTCAGAGCAATGATGATGATTTGCAGTATCTCAGCAATACGAACAAAATCCAATTATGGTTATGAGACCAAAGATACCATGAAGTTACTTCATCCTTCCTCTCCAAAAGTTTATCTCCCTACTAGAACTTACATACTATACCATTTCTCTGTGACTCTGATTCATCCACCCTCACTATGGAATCTCTTTAAAAGAATATTTTTTTAAACTATCAACTTATATATGCCAATCACCAATTCCTTAAATCTCTCTTCATTTCTAATAGGGAATAGTGGTTAGTTTCATCAGAAGATGATTAAGGACAGATCCATAATTAAGAATGTGACTGTGATGAGCCACATGAACTGAATCCTAAACAAATCCTTCCTAAGTTGAGTAGCAAAAGGCACAACACATCTTTGGGGAAAAAAAAGACAGAGAAACTTCAGGATATGTCTGACACAAGGTCATTGCTAGGGGGGGTCAGGTATATTGAAGAGGACATGTGTTTGAGGAGGCCACCTCAGACCCCAACTTGGTAGATTCCTATTATGTCTAAGTAGTCTTGCTAACTAGGTGCTAAATTCCAATGTCCCTTGCTCTTGAAGGACAACAAAGCACTTTCTAAATGTGTCACCTTGGGGAAAGTTCTAGTTGCCCCTATCAGTATTTAGGCTCTGATATCAACCAAGTTAACTCTTAACTTTCTGAGAAATAGTACTGGCTTCAGATTCAAGGCAACATGGTTTCAGGTCACCGATGACACTTGGTCTGTGTCCAAGGGTAAATCATAACAGCTCTAATAAGCCTCCATTATTTTATCTGTAAAATAGAGATAATAATCCTTGTAGAACCTTCTGCACAGAGTTGTTGTAAAGTTGGTTTTGTCATATTTACAGCTTGTGGCAAATGTGTTTAAGACATTCTTCTATTACAAAAATCCTTTTTGACTCTATTGAAAGTCTAACTTACAAGCTATGAGTTCAAAACAGTATCTATCAGCATTGGTCCTAATAAAGGGTAAAAAAGATGCTCTCTATAATACATGCTATGATTAAAATATATTAAAACAATATTGGATAGTTATAATTGTAATTTCCACAAAATCAGCATATATATATATAAGTATTTATGTATGCAAGTTAAACTCAAGCGTCCCACATAAGTAAACATGTATATTAAGGCTCTTCAAAATATAATTACTTGAAAATATCCACATTGTTATTGTACTTGGATAAAGGCAAAGATACCTTACTTATCAAATTTGCAGATGTCACAAAGCTGGGAGGAATATATAACACACTGAGTGATGTCATTAGAATCCAAAAAGATTTTGACAGGCTAGGACATGGCTGGATATAGGAAGATAAAATAGAATATGGATACACCTAATGATATACACTACGTGGGTTAGAAAAATCAACTTTACAAATAAAGGATAGAGAGGTGTTGCTGGACATCAACCAAATGACAAAGATGTGCATTCTAGTTGAATTTAACAAAATGATATGGTAGCTCCTTCTCTACCCCCTCAAAAACAAAACAAACAAACTTAAAGTCTTCTTTGACTACATTAAGAAAAATAAAGTATCTAATAAAAGAGAGGTCTAAGTTCAACATAATCATTATATCAGTTAGGACATTTCAAAGAAGACAAGGATAAAGAGGAAAGAGTACAGAGGTCAATGACCAAAATCAAGCTCAAGATCATGGTATAATCTGATCAGTGGGAAGACTGGGGAATAGTTAGCCTAGAGACCATGACTCAGGAGAAATGACAATTTACTTAGGTAGGTAAGGACCAGCATATGGAAAATGGATTCTGCTAGCCCCCAACGGGCAGAAGTACAAGTAGCAAAGAGTCAGAGTTAGGCTTGATGTAAGAAAAAGCTTTAATAGTTGCAGCTACCCACAAGTGACATAGATTGTCCAAGATCTAATGGGTTCTCCCTCACGAAATTTCTTCACTCAAAAGCTGGGTGATTACTTGTTAGGGATAATGTAGAGGGGATTTCTGTTTGTTCACTAGTGTGGGACTAGTGAACTCTGAGGTTCCTCTCAGTTCTGAAACTCTGCATATCAAACACATCATGTTGACATGGGAAAGATGTGAACCTCTCCCTAAAGCTGAATTAGGTTCTACCTAGGTATACTCAATGCTTTTATTCCTGTCTTGACATATAACTTAACACCTACATATAAACACAAAAGTGATACACATGGGTGATTTTAAAACACACACACGTACACACACACAGTGTGTTTAAAGACATAGACAAAAGATCATAGGGGCAACCAGGTGGATAGAGAGGAGATCTTGTGTTCAAATCTGACCTCTGACACTTCCTAGCTGTGTAACCCTGGGCAAGTCACTTAACCCTTAATGCCCAGCCTTAGAACAAATACCTCGAATCAATTCCAAGACAAAAGGCAAGGTTTTCAAATGGAAAAAGAAAAGGAAAGAAGGAGGGGGAAAAGACCACAGTTTGGAAACCGAAGTCATTTAACACTGATCCAGAAAAGGAACTTTTCCAGTATCCAGTCCAGTACTTTTCCAGTATCCAGGTATCCAGTCCAACCCACCCTCCAACATCCCACACTCCAGTTTATTTTACCAATAGAGAAGCCAAGACCTTAAATAAGGGCTTACAAGTAAAACAAAACTATCTTCTGGAACTGCACCAATGTTAAAAGTGAAATGCCTCATATTTGTGTAATGGGACATTTCTTCATGCTTTATAAAGGAGATGCTGAGCACAAACACATCCACATGAATGAGAATATAAAATAATCAAAGATTTTTAAAAGCTGCTCTTTATATTAACAGCATGAAGTATATTCGACCAGAATTTTTAGAGCAAGCGCGTTTTGGGAACTACATGGCTATGATTATAAGTTATTATAGTTATTGATGTATACCAACAATTTTCAAAATAAATTTAAAAGCACATGAAATGATCATTTAAATGTCATTTACAAAGAGGGAGCTTTATCTAAACAAAAGGATGCTGTCTTTCTCTAACTTGATTTGTATAAGATCCTCCTGATAACCTTGTCATACCTCTGCAATTTTTGTCAATAGGGTATTTTCTTTCTATATTTGCTAGTAAATTATATGTGATGAAAGTGGTACCTGAACTTCCTATCACCATTCATTCAGAAAGTTAAATTGAATATAACATCCCTTTAGCTAAACATTCATACACAAAAAGCAACAAATCTTACTAAATTTCAGATCAGAAAAATGAAAACTCAGGAATTTGAATTCCATTTCAGATGTAATGTGGCAATTTAAAATTATGCTTATAGCTACTGTGGGAGAATGGGGAGGGGAGGAAAAATAGCTTTGAGCAAAAATATTTAAAAACATGAGTGACCCTCTTGACTTCATCTTTCACAAACCACTCTCAACTCATCGTTATGTTGTATTTGTATTGGGTTCAAAATTAAAATTAATGCTTCAAAAAGCTCACTAAGAATCTGTCAACATCACTGAAAATGAAGCAACTAGATGAAATACACTTCCCCCATCTCAGAAGAGAAGTGGAGAACTACGGTTACTGAACATTGCATATACTGTCAGGCACAATTGTTCTGTTACTCAGTTCTACTTAACTTTATTAAAAGAATGGATTTCATGAAAGGGTGGTATACTAGGAAGCCACTTCAGTGTAAAACTAAAAAGCAAAAGTGAGGCTTTTTTATATGGAAATGAAAAAAGGGAATGAAATGAAAAAAGAAAATCAGACATCTGCTTGAACTGATCCTGGAAGTTCCTGCTTCCATTGTGTTAGTTATTTCTGAAAACAAACAGCTAGCCCACAATTCATTCTTTAGTAATAGTACCACCATATGTGACAGACATATATAGACCCAAAAGTTAGGTAAAGTGAGTATATGTTAAAGAAAATACTTTCTTATCCTTCTAAGCTGTGAGTTAGAATCTTTCAGTGAATTCCCTGACCACCCTTATCTTTGAAACTTGTTAAACACTCAACTCATTAAGCTAAAACTTTCAAAGTTTCCACATCACTAGATAAATGGGCACTTATTAGAGCATTCCCTTTGGGAACAAATCTGCGGTGTATTATTGGGGGTATGAGAATATTTTGTGGTGTAGAATTTTATTCCCCAAATTTAAGTGCCAATTAGATCAGCTTTGTTTTAAGATCATGAAACAAATCTCAAATCCTCACAAGGCATACTTTGACAAAGGTGTAATATTTTTTCAAGTTATCAGAATTAATATATCCTAATCCATACTTGCATAAGTAGAAGTTTATTTGGCACTTGTGGAATTTTCTAAATCAGTAAACTCAAGTAATAAGCAAATTTTTAAAATTTCATAAAACCATACATATTTTAATGTCAAAAACAATCAAAGAAGGTCCAATCTGAAGAGCACCACAGAGATGAACTAACCTCCTCATTTTGCAGATAAGGAAAATAAGACCAAAAGCACAAAGTGACTTGTCTAAAGTCACACAACTGGTTAGCAGTAGGTAACAATCCCTTTATTCCTCCTTTCCTTAGTCCTAAATAATCACAAGGAGCTTCTTATGATGAGCTTTATGAACTAAACCAAACACCTCAAAACTTTTCAAGTACTAGTAATTACCATTTATTTCTGAAGAGTTAAAAATCACCTAGAACTTGAATCACTTCTAGATATGTATTTTAAATAATAGAAAACAATTGACTTTCCACAGTAGAATATCACTGCTAGATATTTTCATGTAATTTCTATTATTTATCCAGAATTGAACTGCTTTTTCTTCATACTCAATATGAAGTTTCTCTATTGTTTTCTGTCACTAAGATCTCTGCCTGATATATATCATAAGATAAGATAGAAATGTCATTTAGGCTGTTTCTTTATTAGAGTAATAACTCATTTTAGCAATAGAGCTAATTTTTAGACACAATTCCATAGGAATTCATTAGTGGCACAATCCTCTTGATCAATTTTGGTTTCTGCTTGCTGAATGAAAAGTGTAAAGAAACTTTTTTAAAGCTATCACAATATAGAAATAAGCCAAATGCAGAACTTTTGCTAATATGTAAATGTTAAACAGTAGTGTTTATTTTTTAAATCTGCAATTATTAAAATGGGGCACCAGCCCAGTTGACACTATAGATCATGAAGATGACAGGACCAACAGCAAAGTTCTTTCATGACATGTATAACTTTTCTAGTGATCCAGGAAGCATAACTTTTCTTAAAGACTGAAATGATGCTAACTTTGAATGTGGGCCTTTTACTGGTAAATCACGCGCTGTTTGTATATAAAACAAAGGTAAAGGCTAAATATAGCAAGATTAGTGTAATTCATCAGAAATATTCAAATCTCAATACACAGAAAAAAGAACACTACCAACACTACCAACTAACCCAAAACAGAAGAACACTTGGATCAATCAACAGTTTGAAACAACTCATAAAGTTGTTTTTTTTTTGCCAATAACATAGATTTTACCACCAATAGGTCCTCATTGAAGTTCCCAAAAAACACGTACCTTTTATGAAAGCCAAAGAATTTCCATCGATCAGGAAGTTGTATTCCCAACAGTAATAGTATCCTTCATATTAGTCGTCACATCCAAAAATCCCAGTATTATGAACTCCAACAATAATTCCAAGTTGGTTGATATCTTTCACCCAATAATGATTTGACATGGTTGTATCCATTGTCAGAAATGTCCAACAAGAACAATGCAATCTGGAGAAAGTAAGAAAGGTCCTCTAGCAATGCTTCCTAGATGTTGCCCATCATCATTCCACCACCTAGACAAATGAGATAAGGTTAACTTCCAATGTATAAGTTACATATTCAGCCATCTAAAGAACCTTCAGCATCATTACTTTTCTCCAAACTTAAAGAATGAGAATCCTTCTAGGGCCAATATTTTAAATAAAAACCCAATTCATTACCCTATACAGAAAGATGGACACCACCACTAAACAAGGGGACTTCCTCCAAGTTATTAGCCACAAATTCAGTTTGATGCTTCATTTCGTGTCAAACTTCGAAAAGGAAGTTCCCTGGAAGTAATTGATGGCATCTCAGAAAAATCCTTTGGTAGATAAAGAAGGAGAAGGGGGAGAGAGGAAAATGAATACAATTATAATTGATCCTCAACTTCAAATTTAGTTGATCTAAAACATCCTGGTTACTTATAATTAGCCACCAGAATATAAATAAATACAAACTTCAGTGGCTAAAGCCCAATGAATGCCAAGTCCCTTCCCCAGGTTCACAACTTTTGTCTCTAGGATTCCTTTCCCAAGCGCACTACTTAAAAAAACAAAACATATTCGCTCAAATACAAGGCAGAATCACAAAGTTTCCAAAACAACCCAAAAAAGTAAAAGGGAATGCGTAAAGGAAATTAAAAAAAATATTGGGGGCTTTCTGAGTTGCTAATAACTTCCCACTTGGGCAAGAACAAACATAGGAAAAATCGAAGTTGAAATACTTAGAAATAAAGTTAGGAAGTATTTCTTTTCCAGAGAATACCAGGCTGAAAGCCCCTGGGTGGGAAACGCCTTGGAGCCAGAAGAGGCATTCATAACCAGCCATCCCTTTCTCTCGGGCGTGGCAGACAGAAACAAAAGGTTAAGGTGCGAAGGCGGGGCGAATGGGCCAGTGGGAGCCCTTAGAGCGTCCATCCCTTTTCTATATATCCAGTTAACTGATGCTTTGAAAGTTTGGGCGTTGGGCTGTGGTGGCGAGAAGAGGTGGGGACTGGAGTAAAGGGGAAGGGGTGCTGATGGACGACAACAATTACATCGGTTATTCTGGTTGAATCAGGCAACTAAAGGGATGGGAAGGCCGCTTCAAAAAGCCTTTGGTCCACTCTCCCACTCGCTTTTTATCCCTTTCCCTCTCACTGCGCTGTACCTGGGGCAGCCACTCCCTACCCCAAACTTTCCGAACTCTCCATCTCCATATACATTGCAGTCTCCTCCCCCTCTCCCCTACAAAGAGGCAACATTCCAAGTCCAGAAGGACCACATACACCGGACCCTCTTCTTCCCTCTTGAATTCTATTGTTGGCTCTTGTTTGCATTGTACTTTGAGTTCGCAAAGCACTCCGCAGACAGCTGAGTTACAAGAATGGCAAGCTAAAACGCCCCTCGCCCCCAACCTTATCCTTTTCTCGGACTACATGCCCTCCCCCGATCCCCGCCGTGACCCAACAAAAACAAATATCCCCAAATTCGGGATATTTAAGTCTGTTATACCCAGGGATGGGGAGAGTAGAAAAATGGGGGTAGCAAAGAGACAGGACACATTTCAGATGAACAATCCTCAAAGCAATTCATAAGTAGCAAAGTTGGACTGCCTTTTGCTTATTAAAAACAAAACAAAGAACCTAAATCTCTGCGTGTTTGTGGAATAAACAAAAGAGAAGAAAGTTGGAGAGAGGAGATACAACTTACCAACAAAACTTTGCCACTTAGGACTTCTCAGTTCCCAGAAAGGCAGGGCGGGGAGGGATTGGGAATAGGGGGACGCCGGCCAGATAAGGGAAAGGAGAAAGAGATAAACAAGGAAACAAACTCACCTTCTTCTCCCCCCTCTTTTATCCATTCTTAAAGGAGATGATTCTCCAACTCCAGTTGCTAAAGCTCCCGAACTTGTTGGGTGCCTGGCACTAAAGAGAGTCTCTCCAGCAAAGTTGCGAGAGGAGAGATAACCAGGCGTCAGGGAGGAGGAGGATGGAGAGAGTTCATCAGAGTTTCCCCTTTTGTTCCAAGTCCCCGAGCAGACAAAGAGCCGGCGAGCGGCAGCAGGTTTCTCCCTCTCACCCCCTTCTTCCTCTTTCCCTCCCTCACTCTCCTCCCCGCCACCCTCCCTCTTCCCCACATCATCCAGCCCCTGAGTGTAGCCAAAGAAGCAACTCAGGTCTTGCCTCTGTTCTCCCCTATTTTCTTCAGTCTATTATAACCTCAACTTTCCCCCTGTCCCCGCGTTTTCTAGAACCTCTTCTTCAAAACTTCCCTCTAAGTGAACATTGTGCCTCTCCCCTCCCTCCCCAACCCTCTCGCCAAACCTCTCGTCCTTTCCTCTCTTCCCCTCCCGTCCCCAATAAAATTAAAGGGGGGGGGACTCTGAAATCATTATTTCCGGTAGATGCACCTCTTTGTCTGGATTCCCCCCGACAGTCAATGAGAACAATCACCCCTGGTATCGGATTTCGGTCAGTTTTTTATCATCCCAGGGGACCAAATGCTGAGTGGGAGAAAACCAAACACAGAAAGATAAAACCGCATAAGCAATAGGGGGGAGAATGGAATTCTATTCTCCCAACTTCAAGACTTACCCCCCAATCTCTCCTTCACACATATACCCCCCAAACACTTCTCTTTCCTGCCCTCCCCCAAAGAAAATGCAAAAGGAGCAAGAAGTGGGTTTGAAATTTAGGATGGCTCCCGCCTCCTCCTTCCCCAACCCCCTTCACTTTGGAGGGACCTTGCGAGCTTCAGAACAAAGCCCGCACTGCAGTAACCCCGCAGCTGCATCAGGGACCCCTTCACCCAGCTCTCCATCCCTCTTTCTAGATACCTGTTGCTCAAGTAGCTGCTGAGATCCGGCTGGCAGCATCGTTCGCGAAATCCCACCTACTCCTCAACCCTACGCCCCTCACCCTTTTCCATTTTTCCTCCTCAAACTTCAGTCAGTAATGATAGGAATCTCTTTTAAAGTACACGGAGTTCTCAACTTCAGCTCCTGGAACCCATGTCCCCCACCCCTAGTCCTTCAATGCTGAAGCGCTAACAGTTGTTCTGGGGACAAAGGGGACATGTCCTAAGCGTCCTCCCCAAGCCTCCCTTCCCTCAAACATCATCCCTACTAGCTCTCACTAGCCCAAGGGCAAACTAGGCATCCGTAAACTGGAAGTGTGCCTTACCTTCCCTCAGCCCTTCCCACCCGACCCTCTTCCAGGACTAAAGTCAATCTCCACTGGTCACAGAGTAGACGGGCAACCCCTGGCCCAGTACCCCTGCCCCAGTCTTACTCTCATCTCTTAACTTCTCACCCCACAGTAACTAGGCTACCTCCCTAAGTAACAGGGAGTACAGGGCTAACTTTATCTGGTCTCCCCATTTTTTTGAAAAGGGAATGAAGTGGAGGGGGATGCAAGGGTGTGGTGTAGTAGGAAGGGGGTGAGGGTGGAGAAACAATTTCGTAACCAGAGCAAAGAACTCTCCAAAGCAAAATGCCACTCACCTTCATGGAGGTGTCACACCTTCACCCCGCCCTCACCCCTCCTCCTCCTCCCCTTTCCTTCTCTGAGCTTCAGGATCTTTTGTGCGCGGTCTGATTTGGGTGCGTGCGTGCTTTGCGAGATTCTAAGGACAGTTTTGTTTGGTTTTGTTTTCTTGAGGGGGTGGAAGGGATGTTAGAGATGGGAAGGCGTAAGGAGTTGGGGGGGGGCGAGGAAGCAAGAAGGGGGAAGGGGGAGTAAATGTTAATTGTTGCTTTCCAGACCTCTTCGCTCCAGCCCACCCTATCCCATTGCCTGGCTCAGTAACTCTTTCCAAAGGTCTCTTCCCCGAAAGCAGAACAAAGAAGCTGTGAAGAACTCAGTTCTCCTTCCCCTCGGCTATTTAACTTTCACGTGCTCACGAATCTTTGCAACTTTACTACCTAACTTCCACTGGAGTGCCTGAGAGCGCTCAGAGTGGCGTTAATATCCCCGCGCATCCCAGACAATAAACGCCCCTCCCTCCCGCGCCCCAGCATCAGACTACGGTAGGATCTCAATTAGGAGTTAATGTATGGGGAGGGGGTCGGGAATAGGGGGAATGCTACAAAAAGTTGCAGAAGGCGCAACTAATGTCCCTCTTTTCAGTTTCAGTGCGAATGTTTCTTAAATTGGGAGTGATGAAGGGTGGAAGAAGAATTGGTCATCGAATGGGAAGACATAGGGGAGTGTGTGTGTGTGTGTGTGTGTGTGTGTGTGTGTGTGTGTGTGTGTGTGTGTGTGTGTGTGTATTAGCTCCAACCTTGCCTGGTTGCTATGCACGGCATCTCTCCCTTCGGGACTTAAACTAGGGAAAACAACAACTCAGAAAGGATAAACTAGTGGAGGTGAGAAACACTACTTTATTATTCGCCCCCCACCCCTGCTCCCACCCCAACCCCCTCATCAGTGAAAAGATAGTTAAAGTGCCTGCAGAATGCTGCCGCCAGTAAAGTCATTTTATTGGAGTTGAAAGTTCTCCTGATCAGTCACTCACTATTTAAATTAAAGTTTAGGCTCCTTCTTTAGAATCCTGCTTTCTCCTTGTCACCTTAATGTCACCGAACTGGAAGAGAAGAAAAGAGTGTATGGTCCCCTCCCATTTTAAAAAGTTGTTAAGAAGTTATGAGTTTTGTCATGACTTTGACCTTATCTTGAGTTCAGAAGTTATTCTGCTCCAAGCAATATTTCCAGGAGTTCTTTTCCATAACTTCCAGTTCCTTCCACTTCATTTGACCAGATCAATAAAAATGAACCATCAGCAAAGAAGGAAATAACTGCTACTCTTCCTTTCCCAACCCTTCCCCCAAAATTTATAGAGGAAACAATCTGACATTTATAATCTAAGTGATGCCTAGTCCTACAATGATTTTTAATATTGATGCTCTTAAAAATAACTCTTATCTGAGCTTTATGGAGAGAGGGGGGCAGAGACAGAGACAGGGAGACAGAGAGAGGAACAGAAAGACAAAGAGAGAGAGAGAGAGGACAGAGTGAGAGAGAAGAGAGATGTATTTTTGAAACAGACAGAGACAGAGAGAGAGGACAGAGAGAGAGACAATCAGACAGACAGACAGACAGACAGACAGAGAGAGAGAGAGAGACAGAGAGAGACAGAGAGAGAGAGACAGAGAGAGACAGAGAGAGAGAGACAGAGAGAGACAGAGACAGAGACAGAGACAGAGACAGAGAGAGAGGTATATTTGCCGAGTAGAGAGTGCTGCTTTAATTGGTATAGATTGGAGAAAGTCTTTTCCTTTCCAGTCCTCCTCAGGGATCTAGCAGGGCATAATGGACTATGCTTCTGACTATACTTAAAGTCAGAAGATCCAGATCCTAATCCTAGTCCTGCTGTTTATTAGGCATGTGACAGGACATGTTGGCAATATATTGATTTCATATGTGTTCTTATTTGAAATTACATGCAAAACTGTTTTGTAAATGATACTATAAGAAACATCCTCATGATGATTTAGTTGAGAATGAAGAAGACTTATGAGTTGCCTTGCTCATGTTTTTCATCATTCAGTGAAAATTTACAAAATAAAATCCACTGGAAAATGGTCGTATTCTTGACATGCTCCATCACGGAAGGGTTCAATTTTAAAATTCTTATATCAGAAGCAGCTTTCTTCAGATTTGATGTAGAGAGAAAACAATTCAATGGTAGTGATAAAAGAACCACTTTTTATATTTAATGAGTTGGGAGGGATTTTAAAAGCATTTAACTCAACTTCTTGACACAGTTAAAGAGAGTGATAAATTCATACCATACAAGTCAATCCTCTCCAATGGTTATATGAATGAGGGAATAAATGAAAGAAAAGTATTTTTAAGTACTCCAAGCACTGTGCTAAGCACTGGAGATATGAATAAAAATCAAGACCTTTCTTGTTTTCAGGCTGCTCGCATTTCAAAGTTGGGGACACGAAACATATATGAGGATTTAGTTGCAGAGCAGCTAGAAGGATCCAGTGATCCTAAAGGTCAGCAGCAGGATGAATGGCAAGGACAATCATGAAATAGTCTTTAAAATTTCTACCAAGGAAAAAGCTCTCCATTAAATAACTGCTAAATGTCTGATGTACAAAAATCTATACAAACATAACACAAATATATGATCAGGATTGATTCCCCAGTAGACAAGTGGTCAAAGAACATAAACGATTAATTTCAAAGGAAGAATTCAAATTATCCAAGGTCACCTGGAAAAATTCAAAGTAAAAAAAATCAGATCAAAACATTTCAGGTATTACTCACTTCAAAACCTTTGAGTAAAGTAAGATGCTGAAGGGTTGAAAAAGTCATTGTTGGAAGCTGCAGGTAGATGGATATGTTAATTCCCTGATGATGGAACTGTGAATTGACTCAAAAGTTCTAGTAAACAATTCAAAATTATGCAAGGAAATTTAATAAATTGTTCATATCCCTTAACCCAGAGATTACACTACTAAAACTATATACCCTAAAGAGATTACTGATAACAAGAAGGGGGAAAAACATATATAAAAGTATCCATAGATGCATTATTTGTAATGACAAAGAATTGGACACAAAATGTGTTTAGGGAATGGTAAATAAGTTGTGGAATATTAATGCAGTGGAATATTATTGTATTATAAGGAATTATGAGTATTAAGAATTCAAATGAACATGGGAAGACTATGAAAAGACAATACAAAAAATAGAGAAAAGAATACAGTACACAATAATAGCAACAATGTAAGTAAAGTCAACATGGAAAGTCATGGAGCATTAAAGTTAGTACCATACTACCAAAATGAAAAGACAAAAATCTCTTCTTTGTGTTAATAATCCATATTTTGTTTGTTTCAAGGAATGTACTTTGGAAAGTGGATTGGCAGAGGTATTTGTTGGAAAGTACCTGCTGATTTGGAATTATGCAAGAAAAAAATTTTAAGTTTTCAATATCCATTTTATTGGCAATGTATCTCAAGTAAAACAAAGCCCCCCCAAAAACAAACAAACAAACAAAAAAAGAATGGTCCTTTGGGGGCAGCTGGGTAGCTCAGTGGAGTGAGAGTCAGACCTAGAGACAGGAGGTCCTAGGTTCAAACCCGGCCTCAGCCACTTCCCAGCTGTGCGACCCTGGGCAAGTCACTTGACCCCCATTGCCCACCCTTACCACTCTTCCACCTATGAGACAATACACCGAAGTACAAGGGTTAAAAAAAAAAAAAAAAAAAAAAAACTAGAAATGAAGTTCACAACCCTCAATTGCTGAATGGTTGAACAAATTGTGGTAAGTTCATGTAACAGAATTATTTTTGAGCTTTAAGGGAAAAAATGAATCTAGATTTGGAGTTAGGATAACCTAAGTTTGAATTCTGCCTCAGATATTTGTATGACATTGGAAAAGTAATTGTGTTTCCCTAGGTCTGATTTCTTATCTCTAAAATAAAAGCATTGGACTCTTTGCTCTCTAAGTTCCCTTCTAGCTCTAAATATATTATCCTATGATCCTATGCAGCTATGATTCAGTGGTTAAGAGTACTGGACCTAGGATCAGGAAGACCTGAGTTCAGATATGGCCTCAGATACTTCCTAGCTGTGTGAACTTGGGCAAGTCATTTAAATTCTGATGGCTTGAAAAAAGAATTCACTGGATCTACTAGAGAAGGAAATGGCAAACCTCCAGTATCTTTGCCAAGAAAATCCCATGGATAGCTATGTTCCATGGGGTCAAGAAGACTTAAACATGACCTAACAATAACAACAACATGACTCTATGCATAAAAACAAAAAGTCAACTGAATTCAGAATAAATTCAATGACCAATATTGAATCTAGAGGTCAAATGGTGAAAGATGAATAATGTAGTAGACTCAGTTGCTATACTGTTTACTTTTACTTAATTGTTTTTCTTTGTTTTAAGAAGTTTAGAGTTGGAAGTGGGGAGGGATATATAGTGAAATAATTATGCCAAAAATAACAATAATAAAAATTGTATCTTTTTATCAAAAATATCTTTTATCAAAAATATCTTTTTATCAAATATCTTTTTATCAAAAAGTTATCAACACATTTAGACATAATAAAAATGAAATTTCTATTAGAAATTTTATAATGTTCCATGCAAGTGCTTTTGATTTCTGGTTTTGGAAAATTCTTGAATTCCTCTAATATCTCCTTCCTTCTTATTTATTGGTACATCATGAGGAAATTTGCTTTCAAACACCAAAAATTAATCTAGCAATAACAGCAAATGGTGGCCAGAAAGACAGACTGGAACAATCTCTCTCCCACTAAACTCATGCATGTGGAAACTGGACTGCTTTCATTTGGGGGTCAAAGAGGGGAAATCCTGACCTCTAATGAGAGAGGTTAAGTTTATTTTTTCACATCTGCTCATTAGACACCCCAATTGTTGTCCTAAGAATAGTTTGCTTATATTTGTGGTATACATTCATCTCAAGTATCTCCTTAAGGGGAAGAATAGAGAGGTATTTGATGTAAAATATGAATCATAATATGTAGAACAAGTTTCCTATACATAAAAAAATGCAGAAGTGAAAATATAATCTCTTACCAACACAAAAACATAAAATAGCATGATAGAGTCAGACATGACTGAAAGAGATGGATGATAAAGACATAAAAAGATAGATAGATAGATAGATAGATAGATAGATAGATAGATAGATAGATACTGTTATGAGGAAAATTAGGATTTTCTGCATTAAATATGTTAACAGCCATGCTAGTCAGGCAAGGCTGAAGTGTTCCAATCATGGGATGGTGAGAAGGAAGTCTTTCCTGAGGGACTGGTATGGCTGAGGCAGGTAGATGCTGGTTTTACCTGTCTCTAGTGAAGAGCCCAGGAAAGTGGATTTATCTCCTACAAGAAACATCTATTCCATGGAAGTTCAGGTTTGAGCAGTGAATTTGGCTCTGGATGGTAGACATCCAGACTGGTTCGGCTCCCTGTCTTCATCTCTTTGTGGATTTACTTGCTGTGGACCCATGTTCCTGGAAAACCTTAGATCATCATTGGAGTTGAGGAGGACCCAGTTGTGAGACATCCACTTCCCCTTCTAGCCAGCCAATACATACATACATACATACATACATACATACATACATATATACATATATACATACATATTAGATATATAGATGGATGTATGAAGAGCTCACTTACTACATGCCAGGCACTTTGCTAAATGTTGGGGCTATGAATAAATGCAAGCAAAACAGTCTCTGCCCTCAAGAAGCTTACATTATTTTAAATCAATATTCTTATTTGTTACATTAAGTTACTTCCTTCCCTCCTCTCCCTGGCCCTCAGTGATGGGGACAGAGTAGCAGCAAAAGCTGAAACTGCTCTGACAATCCTTTCAAACCAATCTTTAAAAAGCACCTCAAAAAACCAATAGCAAAACAGAATGAGGAGGCTCTCCTACTGAACACAACTTTAAAAGTATGCAAAGAAATTAAATTTTCACAGGATAAGGGGGAACCAGAAGCAAAACTGCACATGGAAGAATGCTGGCTAACCACACACCCCAACCTACTGCACCAGGTTCTGAGCCTGGACACAGGCCAACATCAGGATCTTGGGACTCTGTCTACACCAACAACAGAGTACCCCACACCCCAGACCAACTCCTTGAAGCTCCTGGCCCTGGCACCAACCCTCAGTGAGATCCAGAAGTTTGAAGTACTTGGCCCTTTCAAGCCTGTGCCTATATTGAAGCACTTAGCCCCAGGGCAAAATAGTTCCCAGTGCTGAGCTCTGTAAGACATCAGCAGAGGAGACAGTATCATTAGCTTTCAGAATTATCAATCCAGAGGCAAAAAAAAAGACTTGGAAAATGAGCAAACACCAAAAGAAACACCTAACCATAGAAAATTTCTGTGGGGACAAAGAGTCAATAGGGAATAGTGAGATCCAAGCAACCACAAGCAAAATTTCAAAGAAAAATGGGAATTTCTTTCTGATGCTCTAGAACAACTAAAAAAGGAATTCAAAAATCAAATAAGACAGGTTGGGGGAAATGGGGAAAAGAAATGAAAGTATGCAAAAAGTATGAAAAAATGCAAAAAGAAAATGACAGCTTAAAAAGCAAAATTGGTCAACTAGGAAAAGAGGCAAAAAATCTAATAAAGAGTTCCATGAAAAAGTAGAATGGACCAAATGGAAAGGGAGAATCAAAAAGTCATGGAAAAATTGTTCCTTAAAAATCAGAATTAGGAAAATAGAAGCTAATGACTTCACAAGACATTAAGAAACAGCAAAATAAAAATGTATGAAAAATAGAAGAAAATATGAAATATATCAGTGAAAAAACAAGTGGCCTAGAAAATAGATACGGGAGAGACAATTTAGGAATTATTGGACTACCTGAAAGATGTGATCCAAAAACGAAGTCTAGACATCATATTATAAGAAGTTATCCAAAAAAAGTGCCCTGATATATTTTTTTTTACTTTCCATCTTGGAGTCAATACTGTGTATTGGCTCCAAGGCAGAAGAGTGGTAAGGGTAGGCAATGGGGGTCAAGTGACTCGCCTAGAGTCACACAGCTAGGAAGTGTCTGAGATCAGATTTGAACCTAGGACCTCTTGTCTCTAGGCCTGGCTCTCAATCCACTGAACTACCCAGCTTCCCCCTGCCCTGATATTCTTGAACAAGAGTAAAATAAAAATTTAAGGAATCCACAGATCACCTCCTGCCATAAATTCCCAAATGACAACTCCCAGGAATGTTATAGCCAAATTCAAGAGTTCCCAGACCAATGAGAAAACACTGCAAGCAGCCAGGGAAAAAAAGTAATTCATATCATGGAGCCCCAGTCAGGAATACATAGGATCTGGCAGCATCCACACTGAAGGATTAGAAGGCTTAGAATATGATATTCAAGAAGGCAAGGGAACTGGATTTACAGTAAAGAATCACCTATTCATTAAAACTGGCTATAGTCTTTCAGGAGAAAAAATGGTCATTTAATAAAATAGAAGATTTCCAAACATTCATGAAGAAAAGATCAGACTTAAACAGAAAAAATGATGTCCAAATACAAAATTCAAGAGAAGCATAAAAAGGTAAATGAGAAAGAGAAAAAATTTAAGGTCCCCAATAAAATCAAATTGTTTATATTCCTATATGGAAAAATGTTATTTGTAACTCTTAAACATTTTTATCATTATCATAGTAATTAGACAAAGTATATATAGACAGAGGATGTGATAATAAGCTGTTTAAGAAGATAGGCAAAAACATTTAGGAATTAAAAAGAGGATTGCATTAAGAGAAATGGGAAGAGAGAAATAAAATGTGACAAATTATATCACATAATGGGGTGCAATGGGGAGAAACTATTACAGTGGAAGGGAAGATGAGGGTGGTGACAGGTAATACTTAAACTTACTCTCATTGGAATGGACTCAGAGAGAGGAGAACAGCCAGATTCGTTGGGGTATAGAATCCTATCTTACCCCATAGAAAAGTAGAAGGGGAATAAGAAAGGAGGTGGTGGGAAGAAGAGTAATATAAGGGAGGGGGATTGGGGAAGTGATTAAAAGCAAAACATTAGTGTGGAAGGAAAGAGTGAAAGCAGAAAGATCAGAATTAAAAGAGGGAAACAAGATAGAGGAGAATACACAGATAATAATCATAACTATGAATGTAAATTGGATGAATTCACCCATAAAACAGAAGCAGATAGCAGAGTTGATTAAAGACCTCCTCCCCCCCCATTCACCATTTGACAAAAAAGATATACATACATATTAAGCTATATCTTATTTATTTCTATTTATCAATTCTTTCTCTAGAGGTGGGCACGCACAAGCCATTCTTAAAACAATATTTCTGTTGCTATATATGATGTTCCCTTGGTTCTGCTCATTTCACTCATAATTTCATGTAGATCTTTCCATGTTTTTCCAAAATTAACCTGTTCTTCATTTCTTATGGTGAAGTAATATTCTATCATAGGCCGAAACTTGAAGGAAGATGGTGCATAAAAGGAAGCTGGAAAGGGGATGTGCTGCAGACACCATAGTCTGGCTAGAGACACTCAGGAAGTGTGACAAAGCTTTGAACCAAACAAATAAAATCAAAGTGGGCTTAATGAGTCCCATTCACAGGCCTGAGTAGAATAAGATGGCATGGCTAGACAAGTACAAGAACTTTGAAGATACAATCATTTAACTTATCACCACAGTTATATTATCTGAAGATGTGGATACTTAAATCTCACTAAGAAATAAAGTAGTGTTGGGATTCCTAAATAGGCACTATAACATTTCACCTTGGTTCTTCACTGTCTTCCTCAAAGCCCTATCTATTGACCAGCCAGGATTGGGATTGGCTTCTCCTCTCAATGGCATTCATCTTCTCCATTGTAGAAATTTCTCCTATTGCTAGTCAGGGTAAGCTTCCACCTGATGGGCTTGAGACCTCCACAACTCTCGAATTCACAAACCTAGACATATATAGGAATAATCTTTCACCCAGACTCAGACAAAGAAACAAACAGGAAGAAGCAGTTCAAAACTCAAGCTCCAGTTAGTCATTTCTGCTGAAGCTGGGGGAGGTTGAAGGGAAGGAAGCCCTTTTTCCTATCCTACTTGAGAGAGACCAGTAAAATCCAAGGAAGAAGGCCAAGAGTTGAGTACTCATATTTGAAAAGGTCCACTGAATGACTCTCCCTACTTAATATTCAACGAAGAGATTTCTTTCTCCTCTCAAAGTGGCAGCCCCACTCAGCATTAAGCCACATATTAGGCAGCCTGAAGCAGCCAGGAATTTCATTGTTCCTGAAGTCTTAAGTGCAGAGTTAATATCTAAGGTCTGTTAGAAACAGAAAGGACAGCTCCTAGCCTTCTCCATGGATTGTCCCTATCTATTGTCTCTTGTCCAGCAGAAATTTAGAAGCAATTGTGCAATATCCAAGAAGAAAGTAGGACTGTACTATTTGTCATAATATCACAGTGCCTGACACATAGTAAGCCCCTACCAAGTGCCTGCTTCTTCTCTTATTACCCTTTCTCAGAAAAGATCAACTCTGCAACATCAACTTTCTCTCCAAGTCACAAGTTTGTTTAATCTTTCCAACTAAGATTTCAAGCAAGCTGAATCTATATTTTTAAGTCCCTTGTCTTCTTCTTCTTCTTCCTCTTCTTTTTTTTTTTGCTCTAATTTCCCGACTGCCTTAGGATGCATCATGGTTTTGGTTTGTTTCAGGAATTCTCATTAAAACAGAAAAAAACGAATGGAATAAGCAGATTTTTGTGAATGATTTTTATAGCAAACCAAGCCTTGATAGACTTACAACTGACATAGAAGTAGAGAGAATATAAGATCCCACTGCATTTATTGCTTATTGGTTTTAGCAGAACATTTGACTCATTAGTGGCAAATGAAGCCTTGAAAGCTCTTCTCAGACTAGGTACTCCCCCTATATCCATTAAAATCATACAAGAATCTATAACAAATGCCACTATGGAGATAATTTTGTTCAACAAACATCTGCTTTATATCCACATCAAGTGAGATGCTCAACAGGAATAAATTTCCTCACCTAAATTATTCATTGGTGTTGTGACAAATATCCTGTGTAAATTCTGAACAAAAGGGGATTCTCTATTGTCGACAAGATTCTCCAAATATCTCCTATTTTTAGTTGACATTGTATAAATGACATCAAGCCTTGGCCTACTACAAAGTTTCCTCATTGAAAAAATCCCCACACAATGGAAAAAAAATAAAATTCAGCCAGATGGGAAACCAAGTGTATTAATATTAGCAGTAGTAATGATAATAATAGCTAGCATTTATATCGTGTTTTAAGATGTTAACTCATTTGAGTTGAGCAATAGGTCCATTGATATTTTTATCTTTGATGGGTGGATGATATAATTGTAGATGGACAAGCTAGACTCAGAATCAAGTAATAAGGGGAAGAATCAGGTGAGATCACACTGGAAAATTGTGTAGGACCCTTAGGAACAAGAAGCTATACTTTAAAAGCTTATCTCTTTAACACCACTGTTCTCCTAGGAATCCTATACAGATATAAATCATGGAAGGTCATGATCTCAAAGCTACAACTACGGTACCCTGAGAAGACATTAGAAAGATCCATAGCAGTTACAAATCACAATGTACTACTCCCAAGAAATGGAGCAAAAGACATGATTGGGAATTATTTGCCTACAAAAAGAGATGAACGGTCATATGGTAAAAAATGAGAAGCAAAAGATGGACATCCTACATACTACATTGGTATTATAGGAATAACAGAACAGTTTGGACAAATTTAGCACATTGGAGAAATCTTTATGTAGGAATCATGAGGGGACCTGGACAATAATTACATAGAACAAAAAGGTATAGAGAGTTTTCAATCTATAGTCAGTCAGAAACAGAGAATCAGAATGTGAGAGAAGGAACTCCCAATCCATGTTTTACAGATGAGGAAATTAGACAGATGAAATAATTTGCCTAAGCCTCATGTAAAATCTACAGCAGAATCCATATGCAAACCTAGGATGCAAACCCAAGTCTCCTGACCTGTCTCTTTTTATTAGGTCATTATAGGAAGAGCAAGCACTCTGAAGTAGACAGCAAAATACCTAAGTGATCACTACTGCCCTAGTTTTCTTTACTATTATACCATAAATATAATATGCTAGTCTAGTCAGGAAGTGGGAGGAGGTGATTAGGGACCCCATTCTATTGAGTTCCCCTGAGTCTACTTGATGAAATTACAAGATTTCAGGAACATTGTTAAGTATTAAGATCTTAAAAAAATATAAAGAAGTGTTTGTACTTTGTTGCTCCTTTAGGATGTATGAAAAAGCTCTGTCAATTTGATGGAAATGCAAGGTGGCTAGCCACAGACTGTTGTAGGGGCAGCTAGGTGGCATAGTGGATAGAATGCCAGGCCTGAATCCAGAAAACTCATCTTCCTAACCCTGGTTTCAGACACTAACTGTATGACCCTAGGCAAGTCACTTCACCCTGTTTGCCTCAGTTTCCCCATATGTAAAATAAACTGGAGAAGGAAATGGCAAACCACTCCAGTAGTTTTGCCAAGAAGACCCCAAGTCAAGTCATGAAGAGTCAGACATAACTGAAAGGACGGAACAAAAATAACAACAATCCATTGGCTAAAGGATCTGTCATACTTTGAGATACCCTTAAAGAATGAGTTAGCCTTGCCACCCTAGGTACAATTTCTAAGGAGATGGTTGACATCCTCTCTAACAGTCAAGAAGAGAGTCAGTTGTAGAAGAACTCTATTTTTGAAAGGATTTGGTTTTTTTTCCCCTTTTTCCCTTTCCCTTCTTCTTGGTTGAGAATTGTGGCGGTACAGTAGAGAGAGAAGAAAAGTTACATGAAAATAATATAAGAAAAGAAAAGCCAGTAAGGTCCTGTAGCATTAAAGAGATAAGCCATAAATCTTCACTAAATGTGTACCTCTCCATTAACGCATATTCACTCATGTGTGCTTACCCTTCCTATTCACACTGTATGTATTCGTGGAAGAAGGCAGGCAAGGTTAGAGGAGAGATGATGTTTTGTCATTTTACTGTTTTGACTATGACATTTCAGTAAATATCTGCTTCGAGCTAATTGTTTCAACTGGATAGCTATTACACATATTCAGGTGCTATAGCTTTAGGAGTTTGGACCCACAAAGTACTTTGAACCTGGGGCATCCTCCAGGGTACTTAAACTATAAGTCCCAATGGATGGGGCAGGGTATTCCAGAGGGGATGCCGCACTATTCTAAAATTGCATATTACTATTAACATTGCATTTCCTAACAGCATATTCATCTTGGTAGAAATTATGTCTGGGGAAACATGAAATTTATCTGGTTTTTAATGTAAGATAGAACTTTCATGCTGGGGGGAAAAATAACCTACCTTCAGCACCGTACCTGATTTCCCAAAAGATAACTGGACAAATTAAATTCTCTTTTGTTCTCAGGTCCTGTGATTTGGTCTAGTGGTAGAAAACATACTATCAAAATCATTGACCTTTTTGTCGATTCCATCACTTTAATAAGTTGAGATCACATTTTCATATCTCCTGTTCACACACACACACACACACACACACACACACACAAATGAATTAAAATCTTATAGTATTCCCTGTCTTCACATCACTTGCTCGATTTGAATTTTAACAGATTTTGTTAGTTGCTCCCGACTCCCATAGACTTTCCATGGGCCAAATGGTTTTGTTCAGAAAACCTTAAAGGCAAGTGTGCCAAAGTATTAAATATTAATATTGTGAGGAAAGATGATAATATTAAGTTGTATATTTAACATCTACTCTAAAGTAGGGTCTTCAGTACTAATATACAGTGCATTGGTTATCAGGTCTGGAAAAGATTAACATCATCTAAATCTCAAGGAGAAAACTCTGCCAGAAAAAAATACTGACTTACAAGACAGGTATCTTGTCATAGTGGACAGAGAGCCAAACCTTGGATCCAATAAGACGGGAATTCAAGTCTAGCCTCTGGCACATCAGATGTGTGACCCTAGACAAGTCACTTAACTTAATCCTCTAGGCAATTCTATAAGAATTTAAAGTTGTATAGAAGTGCCAACCTGCATTTTAATTTCTATGTCCAGGAGTTCCCTTTTCTAATGAAGTCATAGGTTAAGACCCTAAGTTTCTATTTATTTATCTTCTGTCTATACACATACACTGCCCTTGAAAATAGGGGTTTCGTTGATTTAAAGTGGTAGATTAACCTTTCCAGTAACACAATTAAAAAAAAAACTGAACCAGAAAGTTACCAAATCAAAAAAATGGAATCAAAGCAATGCAGTTGGATGGTTTTGAAGAATATTTCACATAGTATATTGTCCATACATACAATACAATCTGGCAAACTTCCCATGCTTCAGGATAAAGCACTTGTCCAGTCATTACAATACTCACAATGCTCAGATTCAGGCTCTCTCTTTGTCTTGCTTTCTCTTTGTCTCTCTTCTCTTTCTCTCTCCTCCCTCTCTCTCTCCTCCCTCCCTCCCTCCCTCCCTCCCCCTCTCTCTCTCTCTCTCTCTCTCTCTCTCTCTCTCTCTCTCTCTCTTTCTCTCTCTCTCTCTCTTTCTCCTCTATATCTCTCTGTGTCTTTCTCCCTCTCTCTTTCTTCTTCTTTCCCTAACTCCCCACCTTTCTCTCCTCTCTCTGCACACACAGACATCTATACATTTATTTTCTCTTTATTTTTTTCTGACTTGTTTTCTTTCCTCTCACACTATTGCCTTCTCATTTAAGTACTGATAAAGAAATAAGAAAAAGGCTTCTATTTGAAGCCCTTCATTTTTTTAGTCCTCAAGTTGGACCATGATCCTTTTCATACTTGTTTAAAGTATCATTGCAATATATTTTCACTGGCAACTCTTTCCAAGTTCATAATTCAATTTCATATTATATCACAAGGGAAGTTTCTTCCATTACTTCTCATTCTCTCCTTTTCTTTTTTTAAGACTAAGCTCTATATCTTGCCCAAGCTAGAAGTGCCAGGATTATTCATTGATCAAATCTCACTACTGATTGGCATGGGATCTTTGACCTGTTCTGTTTCTAATTTAAACCAGTTCACTTCTCCTTGAGAAATCTCACTCTCAGATCACCATATTGATGCTAAAATTAATGCAGACACCTGATTGGCTGAGCCTCCTGCATCTCAGAACTCCCAAGCCTGAGAAATCCACACCCATCAGCCTCCTCCTAAGCTGGGATTAAAGGGTTCCACCAACATACCCAGAAATTCCATTATTTCTTTATTTTAAAAAAGTCACTACTTTGATTTACATACATAATCTATAATTAGATTCAATTAATGGATCTTTCTGATAGAGCATCATATTCTTTTCCTGATAATTGCCTCAGTGACCTATGCCTATATCTGTAGGTTCTGTCTTTTATTTATAGCTGTGTTTTTTCTGTCCAATTACTATTTCAATCATGCCTGATGGCTGTTGAAGTCTCTTATAACTGATCTCAATAGCTCCACAAGCCTGAAAGTAAAAGAGAAGAAAATGATCGGCAGAACTCGACTCAGACTCATTCAGATCAGTCAGTAAAACTTCCCATGATCCCTAAACTAGAACATAAAGTATGTTCACTTTTTAGTTTTCAAGAATTTGAATGCATACCCTTTCTTCCCTTTTCATGTCATATGGACATAGTTTAGTAGTACTTAAGAGACTCATTCATTAATACATGACACTATCCTATAGCAGTGGTTCCCAAACTTTTTTGGTCTACCACCCCCTTTCCAGAAAAAATATTACTTAGCCCCTGGAAATTAATTTTTAAAAATTTTAATAGCAATTAATAGGAAATATAAATGCACCTGTGGCCATCACCGCTTTTCTGAATCACTGCAGCACCCCCCCAGGGGGCGGTAGCGCCCACTTTGGGAATCACTGCTATAGATGCTTGCATCAAAGATTGAAGGACATCACGAAAGCTCAGTGAACTTACTTTAAGCTGTCAGTTGACAAGTACCAGTTCTGTAAAACCTCTGTGAAGTATCAGGGAGATAGTATGGTTAAAGCAGGGCCATTCTGTAGCAAGTGAAATGAAGACTCTCTGATTCAGTTTGAGATTGGATCGATTTTTCATACTTATGTTAGGTCCTATATTTGGTGGCAAACGCATCTCTAAAGGTGTGACTATGTGGCAATCCAGGATCTGCACTGGCAAAAAAGAAGACTCGTGCATAAGACTTGATGCATCCAAAAGAAGTTTTACTTTTAGAAGATAGTCTTTACAACTGGCTAGAGCCAGAAAGGAAGTACTGTAATTCTTCATCTCTGATTTCAAGGTTTGACATGATGGTGTGGCAACCCTTCCAAAAGATGGCTCCCCAGATTTCCATTTTGCATAGAGAAAAGTCCCAGCTCTGATAAATATTAGAGATGATCCCTTCTTTGTAGGGTTTCCAGAATGGTAAATTGTATAGAGCTAAGTGCTATTTGTTCCATCTGCTTTTGGATGCAAATTGCTATACCTCCTACCTCTGTTTCTATGATTTGGGATCTTTAAGCACAGTGATTTCTTGAGGTGGATGCAAATACAGGACTATTTCCCAATGTACTCAAGATTGGCAAACAAGGAGTATGTGGAAGATCTTGTCCGTGATTGTGAGTATTGTGTAGCTATTTATACCCAAATGGAAATTTCTATTGGGAAAATGGAGAATAACTTCACCAGCTTGTTTCAGGGGTGAAAAGCAAAATAAAGCACCAAGCAATTAAAACAACATAGGTATACAGAAGCCAAGTGATATGGGCTCAGGATCTTCTCTGAGAATTTTGCCTCTAATTGCTTGACCAGAATGTCCATAGGTTGTTCTCTCAGAGTAACTATCAAAGACCTTATGAATGTGTTGATGGCTTTTCCCCTCGGGATTTTATACTATGAGTGTTAACTCAGATTCTGTAGAGGAAAGAGAATAAAATTCTAATACATAACGACACTAACAAGGGGAGAAAAGGCCTTAATTATTAATGTAGCCATGTATAAATGTATGTGCATATATATTTTTTTTCTAACAAGCAATATCAATTTATTTCCATTCCCCAGAGAAAAGGAAGATAGCACTTACAGTTACAAAATTCTACCGAAGAGCAAACATATGTTTTCATAGTAAGGACAGTCATAAAAACTACAAGCCAAACACTAAAAAAATGAATCGTAGCAGTCATAGTTCACCTCCAATGGTGGTAAAGTCAAAGAGGACTGAATTTAATACCCAAGGAGCTGGGTTCAGATTCTAGCTGGTCCCCTTGCTATAAGACTATGTGCAAGTCCCTTCACCTCTACTCACATGTCTCCTCATCTGTAAATGAAAAATGTTGAGACTACATCATTTTTTTTTATTCCTTCTAGCATTAACTCCATAATCCTAGAAGGACTGACCCCAAGAAGGTAGAATTTCTCATTATCTAAGCACATTCAAAGAACTGCTGAGATCTGAAGGCTTCAGGTTACACCAGCTACAATCAGTAGCCAGTGTTATTGCTATCACTGCAAAACTTCTCAATACTCTTCCTTATGAGCAATACATTCCCTGGTGCCATTTTGAAGATTGTTGGGATGAAAAATGTGATCTGGATATGGAAGACTTAATCAGTTGACATGGGTGACATGGGGCATATATAGGCAGCTACCATAGGCAGGAGAATTCAAGTCAGAGATACATCTCTTTCAATATTTAGACCATGACTTTCTTGGGGACCCTTTCCCCTCCACTAATATAACAATCTGTGGGCTATAGACATTCATGTCCAATTTATGGGTGGGAGAGAAAAAATTAAAAATGTTTCTATTGCTTGATTTTTTTCCTATTATTTACTTTGTTCCTTCACATATTCCTATCCCAATTCCTCAGTGTGGCATGGAAGTAGCCTTTAGTATGCAGAAGCTATGCCAACATAATGTGGATTCTGGCAGATTCTACCATTCAGGACTATTTTGATTGCAATTCCAAAAACAGGAGGAACAGAGAGGTGAATCACTAGTGGGCTGCTTTCTTACTGATGAATTATTTGGTCATGGGAATCCATAAAACCAAGAAAGATGTAAGATGGCCTTCTCTTAGGCTAATATTAGCAGAGTATCAGAAAAGAAGGCAGAATGTGCTAAGAATAATACAGTTTTTAGATTGTCTATAAAGATTAATTTAGTTATTGACATTTTAAATGTGAGATACTTTGCAATTCTCTCTTAAATGACTTATTTGATTTAGTTCCTGTCTGATCCATTGATAGAGAATGCATTATGTGGGGGTACCCACAATCAGCCTGAGTAGCAATGTGATTCCAGAGATGAATGGAATATACTCTACAAATACCTAAACATAGGGAAAATGTCCATTTACTTGGTTTTCTTATTCAGTCATTTCAGTCATGTCCAACTCTTTGTGACCCCATTTGGGGTTTTCTTGACAAAGATACTGGAGTGGATTGCCATTTCCTTTTCCAGTTCAATATCCAGATGAGGAAACTGAGGCAAGCAGACTTAAGTAACTTGCCCAGAATCACACATTTATCTGAGGCCAGATTTGAACTTAAGTCTTCCTAACTCCAGACATGGTGCTCAATCCACTGCACTAATTACTTAATATCCCTATATTTTATATTGGGATAATTTGTAGTTTAAAATGGCCACTATTCTTCTTTGTGCTATTTGTACATCTACTTATGGCACAAGTTCAACAAGAGAATGGAATACCATAATGTGGGGTTGTGTGTGTTTAAATTATGTTTAAATATATTTAAGTCCTATTGATTTCCATTTTTCCAATCTCTCTCTGGCATTCTGTTCTGCCTCCATCTTCACTGACCCCTTTTACAACCTTTCAGTTTCCCAACACCTATTAATATTCACATAGTGCTATCATACATCATACTGTCCTCTGAAGTCAAGGTTCTATCACTCACTGAAATTTTCACTAAAAAGGTATTCCTCTGCCCTTCATTCATCCATTAGAGGCAGTGAGGTGGTGCAATGGCCAGAGAACTGGGACTGGTGTTAAAAGACTTGGGTTCAAATCCATGACAAGTGTGACTCTAGACAAATCACTTAACTCTGCTTCAATTTCTTTATCTGTAAAATGGTAATAATAATTGCACCTAATTCTATACATATTGTAAGCATCAGAAGAGATTACATTTGTAAAATGCTAAGCCCATAGTAAGCTCTACATAAATGTTATTATATTATGCATCATTTATTTATATATTATTTATATGATATTATATATTATTCTTTCATTCATTCGTTCATTCATTGGACTGGTCCTGCTTGGCCCTGGGACTAATACAAAGATCATTTGGCATGGCCTCTATCCTCATAGAGCCTATAAGCCAGAAGCTCTCATCTTTGGAAAACAAATATTCTATTTGTTGACTATACCCTGTTTCCTTGGATAATTACCCCCTGACCTAAAAAGTCTAAATCTTTCTTCCTGCTGGTGCAGAGAGGACCACTAGTATGCATTTAGATCTATTATGAAAAAAGGTTTTCTATTGTTCCCTATGTATTTGATTTTTCCATTGATCTGTTCTATAATATTTGTCCCTGGTACCTTACTGAAGACATTCCTATCCCGGGGTTTTTCCACCCCCCCCATTTTTGAGCCACCCTTGTGTTTTTAGAATTTATGTAAATTTGCCACTGCCTTTGGTTTCTTGCAGAAATGCGTGAGGTAGCAATAGCCTTAAACACTAATAAATAACTGATTAATATTTTCTGTTTGTGGAGAAAGGTATTATTAGATTTTCTCCTCTAGGCTTAAAAAAAAACCAAACCCAAGGTCACCATAATCAGAGGAGTTTTTCAACCAGGCATTTTTATTATATCTTTGACTTAGTGGATCTAGAAAGCCTATCACTAATAGACACAATGAAGATGCATAAAGGATAAACAGCATGGTTTTTCCTCCTTGCTTGATTTTAATCTCCTGCTCTAAGTTATATTGGACCATATATCAAAAATGACACTGATTATACTCCTTTCAAATAAGTTAGGGTGGGGAATGCCCTAACTTCACCCTAGTTTTAAGGAAGCACACTCCACATACTCAGGTCAGATATCCATTCTTCCTTTCGGTTAACATTAGCTCCTGACGAAATTTCCTTCACATTTTGCAGCAATTCCTCCTGCTATCATTTGTAGAGTTTGCTTTTAATTTTCAGGAAAGCTTAGGGCCCATAAAAAAAGGGGATGAATTCTAATCAGGTGATCCATCAACCTCCAGGTACTGATAGCTTTTCTTTCCCTTTAAAAGGAAGCATCTTAACTTAGAACATTGCTGCACCAATCCGACTGTGAGACTCAGAGCTATCACTAGGATGGAGAAACCAGGGCATTATCTATGTAAGAGTGCTGCCTTTCTCCTGCATCATCTTTTCTTGTGGTCCTCCACTGCCCTGAGAAATCTCAAAGGCTGGAAAGAGGGCAAACATTGGGAGAAAGTGAAAGAGCTGTTGGTTGGAGATAGTGAGAAGAAGAGGGATAGAGAGAGATTGAGCCACTCACTCTCTGGTCATGGATTGACTTTGGAAGGATCTTTCTAAGTAGCCATTTCTACCCCTTCAAATAGTCCCAGGATCCAGAATTTCTAATTATAGCACTGGTGAAGATGGTCTTCAGGGAACAGATCATGGCCATCTGAAAACTATACTAAGATCATCATCATGTTTAAAATTAGGGTTAAAAAAAAGATAACCATTTTTCATGCTTTTCAGAGCCAGCATTTTTCTCTCATAATAAATTACTATACTCTGAATCTGGAGTTCTAGAAGTTAAATTTATGACTATGAACAATTCCCTTTGTGAGTTACTGAACCTACTGGAGGATTCTTTATTTTTAATTTATTAGCAAAAAATATAGCTTTGAGTCAGCTATAAAGTGGACAGGCTTTATACATACAAAATTGCTAAGAACCAGAGAAAGGGATTCTAACAAGAATTGAAATGAAGCCTTAAATAGCACATACCCCATCCCATCCTCAACATTATAAATGATTTGTTTAGGTGTCTTTCCTTTTTTATCTTGGTGCTCTCCCCATCTTATCATTTGTAGAATTGAGATGATTCAAGGGATAGCTAGAAATCTTTGTGTATTAAAAGAAGTACCAGAGCCACAAAGTTTGGGGGGAAGAAATATGGGGAGAAAGATGGAAGTTGATAGTTTTGTTCCTCTGCCCCAAGTAGTCTTGAAAAATAGCAGTAATGATTAAGAAACGTGAAAACAATAGTACTGTTCTCTCTCTTTTTTTCCATTTAAAATTTAATTTTTTAATTTAAAACTAGATTTTTCTTTCATCTGTTCACTGACCCCTCTGGGTCTGCTCTGATGCCACACTGTACTATTGTATATGAGGAGAACCCTTCTCAGTCTGATATGTTCCTCTAGAACCCTTGATGAGATTAACATCTCCCATGGAATAAAGATGAACTCTACCCACCATGGAGGACCTGACCCTTATAGGGAGGAGAGACAATGAACCTCTGATTGGTCCCCATTGACTTGCTTTGATTGGTAGCTCAGGCAATGAAAATGGATATTTGTTGGAAAGCTATTTGAGTGTTTTATTTTTCCTATATTTGTTCATGTGTATCTTTTTTGTCTTCACTGATGGAAGAAACCTAAAAAGCTGCCCCATACCTAATACCCATACTGTTGAGTTAGGTAGAAACTGGAATCTGTTCTATGACTTTGAGCCAGTCACTTAAAAAAACTCAATTTCTTTGGCTGTCAAATTGAGATGATAATCCCTGTCTATTTCATAGGGTTGTAAGGAAGGTTAAATGAAGTAATACAGTTAAAAGACAGCCTTGAAAAATCTAAAGTGAAATTAAAATGTAAAGAATTTGATTTAAATTTTTTGGTTGCCATATCACACTTTTGAATTTTCAGGGCACTGAAGACACCAGGTCTTTTTTACAAATTACTTTCTTGCCATACCTCTCATCTTGTAATTGTGTGTGTTTGCAATTTAATAAAGATAAACATAAAGCCCTACACTTAGGTTCAAAAAGTTCTTAGCTATGTTCCTGTTAATTAAGATCCTGAAGTACTTACCCTATTGTTTACACTTTGAAACTCATTCATGGTAAGGTGACACTCTCAGTCCTTCCATAATATCTAATCTGTCATCTTTTTTTTTTTACCTTTATAGCAACGAGGCTAAATTCCCCTATTTCTCCATTGACCCAAACCCAACCCTTGAATCATATTACTACTCACCTGGACTATTATAATCTTTTTTTTTTTTAAATTGGTCTCTTTGCCTCAAGTCTCTTCCCATTGCAATCATTCTCTACTAGGCTACCAAGTCTTCCCGAAGTGAACATCTGACCATTTCATCCTTTTACTCATTACATTCCAGTGGCTCCCTATTACCTCCAGAATCAAATATAAAATCATCTGTTTGGCATTTAGTGCCTTTCATAATCTGACTTCATTTTAGTTTGCTATCTCTTTATATTTTTCTTCTTTTCATGCACACTATGTGTGACCTAGCATTAGTAGCCCACTTCCTATTGCCCAACTCAATGCACCAAGAATCAGCTCAAATCTCAACTTCTGGAAGAGGTCTTTCCCTGTCCCATTCCCTTGTCACCCCCTACTCCCTTCCATCTGAGATTACTTTACATTTATTTTATATAAACATAAGTTAATTAATTGTATGTTGTTACTGTGTCCCAGGTTGTACTAAATGATAGTAGCAGCAACTAAAATACTTGAAAACAATAGTTTCTTTTTTTCATTCAGAACTAAGTTTTTTCTCCATCAGTACAACCCCCTGGGTCTGCTCTGATGCCACATGATGATGTGAACTCCTTGAGAGCTTAGGCAGTGTTTTTTGCCTTTGTTTCCCCAATGACACAAAGTACAGTGTCTGGTACCTTATAGCACCCATAAATGCTTGTTAACTGACTGACAAATGAAAGGCTTGTCCTGTTAAAGAAATTCCAGTAAATATGACAAATGAAAGGCTTGTCCTGTTAAAGAAATTCCAGTAAATAATGAATGGAATGCTGAAATTACACACAGTGCCTATGGTTGAATTTAATAATAAAAATGCTGTGGAAATTTTAAGGTAAAAGAGAGGGAAGGTGGAACTAAAAGATGTTCCTACTGCTATCTTTTTATATATCCTTTTCTTCCCTTCAGCAATTTTATCCAGCATTCCTAGTTTCTAGGATCTAGAGTTCATTCTCCCTGGGCTTACTCTCCCTTTACCATTGACTTGCATCTCTCCATCTTCCTTGTAGCAAGATGATATTTCTGTTGATTCTCATGAGAGACAATATAGTCTACTAGATAACATCAGCTTCAATGTCAGGATGATCTGGGTTCAGGTTCTACCTCTGACATGTGTTGACAAAAATCCCTACTCATAACACAGAGTTTCTATTATTTCCATTCTTACAACATCTAGGAAATATTTTTTCTTTTTAAAAGCTTTTATTTATATTTATANCCAGGCATACTTATAGATAGAAGAGTGTTAACACCTCATATAGGAGCTGGTACTTCAATTGAGCTTTATCAAATTTTAAAAATAGATATGTAACATTATATATGCAATATATAACATTATGTGTATAATATTAGGTATTATTATATAGGTATGTGTACATGTGTGTATATATACATTACATATATTTAAAGTACTTAGCAAACTTGAAAGCAATTTTTTATAATAGTAAATTTATTTTTTATATTATATATAACAATAAATAATAATAAATAAATAAACATATCCACACATAAGTAAATATATAAATGAAAAGTCCCCACATTTTATAAAAATAAAATATAAAAAATAAAAATTATAAATATAAATAAATATATAATGATAAGTAATAATAAAATTACATATAATTTATAAAATTATAAATAGTAAAATAAAATTTACTATTATTAATTAATCATGCTAAATCAGAGAAATCCTTGCCTTTAAAGAATTATAAGCGATAAAAGGGAATGGTGGCCTGGAAAGGAAGTTTTGGCCTAGAGAATCAAGGATGATAAACTGATCTATAGAGACTTTAACTGGCACTGTCATTATTGCTAGGTGCTACTGTGCCCAGAACAGGAAGGTAGAATCTGTGTGGGAGGAAGGACCTGGGTGGACAGGGAGATGGAATGTCAAAGTGAAACTCGATTTAGGTTTTTCAGCCCAAGTGGATATAAGAGGCTAAGTGGGCTGTCACCAATCAAGACATGGTGACCACAGAACAGGAGTTCCAAAGATTCAGAAGATGAATGTGTCAAGTCCAGGAACTGGATTCTGGGGGTCCAGGGTAGAGGTGTGAGGTCCAGAGGGTGTTAGTCTACCTGAGAAGAAGCAGGATAGAGGCAGCTGGCAAATGGTAAGATGGCCTGGGTGGATAGCTGAATGGAAATTAGAAGAGAAAATCCCATCTTAGTCATGTAAAACTAATTAATGTGAACCACTTGCTATTTTTGCCTAATTAGTATGCAGCACAATCACAGTGATGTATATCATTATCGTTTTATGAGAATAGAACAATGAACTTCAAGTCCATAGCTTATTGTTCATGTTGCTTAGTGGTCTATTCATGTATTATTATGGTGCTTAGTTTATAATAACCAATTACCATTTAGCTCTTTAAAATTATTAGTCATTTTTACCTTAGTCTGGATTAGTTTGGTCCTGGGAAAATGTATCTAATAACAGTTTTGTTGGGGTTTTCAGTTATGTCCAACTCGTTAAGACCTCATTTGGAGTTTTCTTTGCAAAAATGCTGGAGTGATTTGCCATTTCTTTCCTTAGTGGATTAAGCAAAGTGACAAGTCCTGGATCATATAGTTAATAGCTGTCTGAGGCCAAATTTAAACTCAGGACTTCCTGATTTCAGGTCCAGCTCTTTATCCAATGAGCCACCTCAATGCCTCCAAAACAAACCTCTAAGAGACCACTGAGGAAATGGGAGTTTCAGTAGGGGTTGGAAGAAAAGGGAACTTTAGGGAAAGGCAAGGTAGTGTGGAGAAGCACCATTAGGACAGTTGAGATTAAATAGAAGGGAAAAGAAAATATTAAAAAATGAGAAAAGAGAGTGGAAAGGGGAGCTCAGAGGAGACCAAGGATAAATTTTATCTTCTTTAGGTTTTGTTTGGGGTCCACTCTTATGATAATTAGATTAAGCCTACACTGCCCATGTTTAGATTTAATCACCAAAGGTGAGAGCACCTCCAAATTCTGGGAGGTCCCAACCCACATGTGCTAGAGTGAGTGACGAATCAGAATCGACTGACCGCCCCTAGGCGGTCTGTGAGAAGTGTCTATTGTGATTGGATATGCAAATTAAGAGGGAGGCATAGGAAGTGATGCATAAGTGACCCCTTTAAAAGGAGAAGGTCCTCAGTTAGCTGGGAGCTTCTGGTGAAGAGGGCAGCTGGTGAAGGACTTCTTCTGGTCTGTGGAGGAGTTCTGGCTGGAACACTGAGACCTTGGTAGGACTGCTTCAGTATCTTCTTTAGAAGTCCACGTGGTGAGTTTAAAGACTGAATCTTCCTGAACTTCTTTTAAGGAACTTCTTTAAATAGACTCTATGAATGAAGGTTTGCTTCATTCACCTACAGGCCTCTGGCCCTCTGACTCTGGGCTGAGGGTTAATTAGATCTACCTGGATTAATTAGAGGATCGAAGTAAATTACCTACTGTGTTAGATTCTTATTTCCTTATTTCCTTTCTCCTCAACTGTTAATAAACTTTCATAAAAGTCAATTTTGACTTGAGATTATTCTTAATTGAGGATTGATAATCGTTCAATCCTCTGATGACCATCTTTTAATATATTGAACCTAAAATAACCCTTTTTCTCTGTTACACCCTGCCTAATATAGTGTGACAGGTGCTAAGCCTGTACTCATGGGAGATACTATTGATGATGTAAGCAAAGACTAGAAATACTTCATTTGTAGATGATATATGTTAGAATATGAGAATGCCCTCACATAGACCCATACATACCGATACATGCATATGCATATATAGCTAAACAAATGCATATATTATGTATATATATAAATACTTTTATAGATGTACACACAGACACATGCATGTTCCATTTCAGAAATGCAATAGGCATACATGTGTTTGTAATGGAAGTAATCGGCCAGAGCACATGTATCAACAGGCATGACCCTAGCTCATGCTCAGTCCCCACATTGGAACTGCTCCAGTCTGCCACATCAGGGGGCTACCCTGATTATGCCCCTCACACACTGTTAGCCTAAAACAATAATATTAAAATTAGAGGAGGTAAGGTGAGATGGGGTGGCCTGTGTGACCTAGCCTGGCTTTATAAACTCAAGTCACCAGATGCTGTTAGCATCATACGTCTCACCATTTGTAAAATTAACCGGGACAAAGGAAGTGGGGCAGGAGATCGTATGTCTCACCTTGCTCATTCTGGACAATATTCTGGCAGTAGTCTTTTTATATTATCAAGTGACTTGAGTTCATAAAGGTTTTCTTTTACAAATGCATGTCCAAAGTGAATCTAATGTCTACTAAAAGACATCAGGCAATCAAGAGTCAGAGCTCAATAATAAATATGGGGATGAGATACTTTAGAAAAGCACAAATGGAAACTTAACAGTCAAGTACAACTATAATATTTTATCATTCCCAGGCCTCTGCCTGCCCCTTTCTTGGAAATGTTCTCAGTCTCACAGAATAATGTGGGAAAATTGGTTTCCTGCTCTGTAGCTGTCTCTAAACAAGAAGTAAAAAGGGGAGAGGGAGGGAAGGGAATAAGCATTTATATAGAATTAGTATATACCAGACATTGTGCTAAGTGCTTTATAAATATTACCTCACTTTGATCTTTACAACAACTCTGCAAGATGGGTACTATTATCCCCATTTTACAGTTGAGGAAACTAAGAGGAACAGAGGGAAAGAGACTTGGTGTCTAAGGTCATATTTGAATTAAAATCTTCCCAACTCTGGGCCTGGTGCTCTATCCATTGTGCTCCTAGATGTTCATAACAACAGAATTGCCCTCCTCTTTTATCTTGTCCATTTAGGAGGCCACAGGAAAACTTAAAGGTGGCCACCGGGGATCTCTCTGCTTTCATTTCCCAAGTATCACTCCCCACTCAACCCAGGTAGACCTTCTTCCTTCTCCTATGCTAGCATTAGAGGAAGACACTCATCAGCTGCTTCTCTGTCCTACACTTTCAGAATCGCAGTCATCGGCTCTGACTTTTCTCACTTAGATCTATAGCCATTATCTCTTTGGTCCCTCCCATTCTCTCAAACATTTCCCTCTCTTATCAGAGAGGGAGGAATTAATGGATCCCAGGGACACTCATTTTTAAGGAAGACATCAATGGGACAATAGAAATAACTGGAACAGGAGAAAGGAGATGTGGGTTCTGTAAAGTACCACATTGTTAATTACTAGTTATGTGACTTTGGATCAATGACTTACTATTTCTGTTTCTCAAATTTATCATCTGTAAAATTAACTCTAGGGTTCTTTTAGCTCCAAGACTGTTTAAGTCCTTTACTTTTTTTGTAGTTTCCTCTCTGTTGTTGCAAGAGAGAGGTATCTGGAAATCATGCCCTCGACTATAGCACAGTTGAAGGAAGGAGTCAAATAGAAGACTGAATCTGCATGTGGGTAGGTGAGTACTAGTGTGTGTTGGTAGGTTGTTGTCCTTTGTATAAAAGTGATGCCTTTTGATTCTCACATAAATTGGATTTCAGTGACTCAGAGTTGACCAACGTCATCAGCCTCACTCTCCCTTCCAGAGTCCTGGAAGTCCAGTGGCAAGACAAAAGTCAAGCTGACCGATGATGGCTCAGGATGCAGAGGATAACCTTGGCTTCTTCAATGTCTAATCAAGCTCTAAATACTCCACAATTCCTGCTTCAGCCATCTTCAGGGACATTGGAACAAATTGTTTTAGTCTGCCTATTCTTCTGGGGAAAGTCCTCACATGCCTGGGGTAGACACTCCTAATTCACCAATGGGTTTGAGGTCTGTTGGTTACCCTCAACCTGGTTTAGTGCACTTGCTGAGACAGTTTACCAAGGTGTGGTTGCTGTATTTTTTACAGTTCTTGGAGCCACGAGTATGAGCTAGATGGCAGGTGAACAACAAAAGAGGCAGGCAGCCCTGAAAAGGGCTCAGCTAGCCCTCAGACCCGATATACTAGTCTTCCCTAAATACCTCATCCTCCCCATTCATGTGTGTACATGTGTATTGATATGTGGGTATTAAGATTGATATAGTGACTATGAAAGAGGCAAAGAAATAAAAGACTATGCCAGAAAATGAAGAAAAGAAATGACTATGAATCCTTAACTTAGTCCAGTCTACAGACATAAAGTAAAGTAATTATGAAATTAAATGAAGAATTGTAATGATTTTCAATAATATTGGCAATCTTCTTCCCTTCCTTTCCCTTACCTCCCCTTTGTCCCTTCCCCTTTTGATAAATATTAGAGAGAGCAAGAGAATACTTTGTTTTTAGTAATGATTGCCTTCATTTTATTTTATTATTATTTTGGGCCACAACTGTGATTTCTTTGGTTAGAAGGAACGTGGTAGAGAAATTCCCTCCACCAATGCAGACACCTACTCTACAACTTAGTCTTAGAAGTTAAGTGACTTGCTCAGAGTTACACAGTCAAAGGCCAATTTAAAACCAACTTCTCCTGGCCCTAAGACCAGTTCTTTATTCTCTACATCCCTGTCTCTCTCTAATACATTGCCTCAATTCAATTCTCATCTTCTTTTTGCTAATATAGACCTGGACATAGTCTATACAAATCTGGGGTTTAGTCAGTTCTATAAAGATATGAATATTTCCCATATGTCTTCTCTGAGTTTTAATATAGTTGCTATTATATGGAATTCACTAGTCTCTTTTATCCTCTTTTATTTACTCCACTTGGAATTGAAACTTGATGACAACAATTTGCCAACATCCAAATTTAAAGCCACCCAAATTTTGGGTTGAAGTTTGCAAAAAGTTACTGCTACTATGGCAAGATTGGACAAATCAGGTAATAGCTCCTCACATTCTCCCTACTATTTTAGGAATTAGAAGGAAAAAATCAAGTATTTTTTGTAATAATTTTAATATTTTAATTAAAATGCATCTGAGAAGGGACACTAGGTATCATCATGGATAGAGCACCAGGTCTGGAGGCAAGAGGACTGGCCTCAGATACTTCTTTATCCATGTGACCTAGATAAGTCACTTAACTCTATTGGCTTAGCTTTTGCCAATCTCTCTTTGAGTTGTTACTAGACCAGAAGTTAAAGAGTTTTTAGAAATCCATTTGATAGGGGCATCATGGCAATGACGGTAAGATGCTAGCTTTGGATTCAGGAAGGCCCAGACACTTATTCGATAGTATGATTAATCAATAGTTAGGCACATCCTCTCAAAGCCTTAGCTTCCTCATCTCAAAAATGGAGATAGTCTCTTCCTTCTTGAATTATTGTGAGGGTCAAACACTTTGCAGATTCTCCAGTGCCTTGTCAATGTTACAGTCAACACAACCAGGAGGCCAAAGGGGCCTAGAAAGTGCTTCAGCTAGCAAGTTAAAGGCAGTGGCTTTATGATTCTGGGTGAAAAGTAAAAAGCTCAACCAATTATCTAAGCATGGCTTCTATTCAACATCAAACACCTGCACATGGCTAAATGTTTGCAGTTAGTGAAATTTTTACCCTTTGTGCAGATGTTTGATGGTTATCTAGACAGAGTCATTGTGGCACAGTAGAAAGGAGACTGAACTACCTTTGATAATAATAACTGACATTTACATGACACCCTACAGCCTTCAAAGTATTGAATCAAATGCATTATTTCCTTTGGGCCTCCCAACTACCTTTTGGGTAGGAACTCTACATTTTATTACCTCCATTTTACAAATAAGGAAAATGAGAATCAAGGACAGTTAGCAATTTACTTACTAAATCCCTTGGCTGATATGCATCAGAGGCAGAAGTAAAATGCAGTTCTCCTAGACTACTGAGTCCAGAACTGGCCATCATGACAGATTGCCCCTAAATTGGGAAATCTAGGTTCTAGTCCTGGTTCCTCTAATAGTTCAGGGAAACCCCTTAATCTCTTGATGGCCCTGATTCTTCAGGTCTAGCCTCACTGGTCATCACCAAGATGAACTTTGCCCTCCTCATTTCAACCTGGGCTGCATGCTTTGGCACTTCCCTGACTTCTCTACAATGCTTCAGGAAGTTCATCACTGGGAAAACTTCTTCGTCAGCATCCTACAAGATTCCGTTAGCCTTGATATTCATACCTCATTATTATCCTCTGATCAAAGGGTGGAGCCATGAATTCTAAAACCTCCATTTCATTTTAGGGCATCTCATTTCTCACTTGGTTGCACTGATCTGGGGCTTCTCTGACTTTACCATGTCCCCAAGGGTACCTTCCCACAGAGGTGACTCCCTTTCGGTGTGTTGTCTTTTCTCATCCCTTTGTAAGTGCCTCAAAGGCAGGGACTATACATACATACTTACATACATACATACATACATACATACATACATACATACATATATATTCATATATATAAAGGGATGGATAGATAGATAGATAGATAGATAGATAGATAGATAGATAGACAGACAGACAGATATTTAAAGGGCTGGAGATATCACAGCCCTTAACAAAGTTCCTGTCATATAGTAAGCATTTAATAAATGTTTATTGACTGAATAAATAAATGACTAGTGATAGAAAGTTACTAAAGATTTAAGATCATAAGAAATTTCACTTGTTCTGCTGACATCCAGTCCAGAAGAACTTTGAAAAACATTGCAATGATCAAAAAGCACCATTTGCAAACTAGTTCTGTCTGTAAAGGAAAATACGTGCCTTGTGAATTTTATTCAATTGTGATAAAGAAAAAAAAACAAATATCAAGCACCACATGAATGTAAGGCATTAAATTATAGCTTCACGTCAGAAAAACATCATTATTACAATCATATAATAATATTTACAAGCATATACCATTTTTCCTTAACTTCTTTGTTTTTTTTAAACACTTGCTTTCTATCTTAGAATCAATAGTGTGTATTGGTTCTAAGGCAGAAGAGCAATAAGAGGATAGGTGATGTGGGTTAATTGACTTGCCCAGAGTCACACAGCTAAGAAATAGCAGAGATTAGATTTGAACCAAGGACCTTCTGTCTCCAGACCTGGGTCTTTATCCACTGAGCTACCTAGCTGCCTCCTTCTTTCTCTTCTTTATATAAAATAGATCTCAAGAAGCACAGAAACTCCCTAAGAATGAGGGTGTTAGAGAGCACAGGGAATAGATTATGGGCTGTTTCTCATTTTTAAAAGCTGCCTTCCCACAGAGCTAGCCCTGGATTTAGCAACTAAACTTTTACATTTTAAGGAATGCACATGTATGTCTTTTAAAAGGCAGCATAATATATAATAGAGTTGATCTAGGAGCCATTAAGAAATGAGTTCAAATCCTGTCTTTTATATATGCTGGCTGTATGATCGTGGGCAAGTTTCTTAGCCTCTCAGTACTGTAGGCAATTCTCTTAGCCTTTAAATTGTAAAGAAAGAGCTGGCATGAATTAGAGAAAATTTCCCTACCCAAGAGATCCTTCCCAATAACAATCAAATGGCAGATTCAGTCTCTATGAGATGCCTGATGCATCATATTTTTTTAACCTGTTATACTTTGGTGTAGTAGAAAGAAATCTGATTTTTACATTACAAAACATGAATTCAAATAAAAGCTCGTTTACTCATTACTCCATCCTTCATCCCTTACATTATTAGAGAAACTATATCGACTACTGATTCTTTATCTCACACTTGTGGAGTACCATTTTCCCAGTTGCCTTACATCTAGATCCTAAGCTGCCTTCCCTTGTCTGTGTTAGAGATACCACAGAACACTAGCTTTGGGTGAGAGAGCTTGTTAAGGATTTGACTAAAGGCTGAAGACTGAGAATTCTCCCAAGGGAATCTTAATAATTATTGTGTGCCTCAAAAAACACCCTATCTAGGCAATATCTGGGCAAGTCAATTGACCTTTCTAGCCTTTAGTCTTTTCAATCTTAAAATGAGAGAAACAGTACAAATGTTCTTCCCAGGCAGCCCTAAATCTATAATCTTATGGTCCTCTTTTTGCAATGACAGTAGGGAATGGTGGAAAAAGAGAAGAATTTTCAAATAATTATATTATACAACAGTTAGGTAACCTTAAAACATTAATTTAACTACTGCTACTCTTAGAGATAAAGTTGCCATGATTTCTTTGACCTTTGATGTTGTTCAATCTTTTTCAATCATGTTCAATTCTTTATGACTCCATTTGGAGTTTTCTTGGCAAAGATGGTTTTCCACTTCCTTCTCCAGCTCATTTTACAGATGAGGAACTAAGGCAAATAGGGTTAAATGACTTGCCCAGGGTCACATAGATAGGAAGTATCTGAGATAAGATTTGAACTCAGGAAGATGATTCTAGGCTAGGGAGACTCTATCCACTGCACGGCCTAGATGCCCTTCTTTGGCATAGGCAACTCCTAGAGAAAGAAACTTCTTCCTCTATCAATTTAGGTCAATAATTTGGGAATCTAGAGAGTTCCCTAAAGCACTGGGAAGATTAAATGACTTGCCCAGTCTCAGGCAGGGAGTCTGTGTTGGAGGTGAGTTTTGTACCCACCTTCCGAGGTTAGCTCTCTATCCAAACACACTGCCTCTATTGGTGCTCATCATGTGCATTTCTTCCAAATAACAAGTAAGTTATGGTGAGGATATTCTCCATATAGGTGAATCCAAAAAACATAAAGAAATTATTGTTAAGTACAAAGAAGGATCCCAAGCTCTACTTAAAGGAATTCTATCAGAGTAGAGTTAGTGGAATCAGTTTCACCATTTGTACAAAGTCAGAGTGAAATGCCATGATACTTGTTCATCTGGCATTGTGGTTCTCATGCTGAGCATAAGCAAATAGAATATCATGCAACTTAAGTCCCAAATATCTTTTTAGTTGTGGATTAAGTAGAGCAGTGGTTCCCAAACTTTTTTGGCCTACCGCCCCCTTTCCAGAAAAAAATATTACTTAGCACCCCTGGAAATTAATTTTTTTAATTTTAATAGCAATTAATAAGAAAGATAAATGCACCTGTGGCCATCACCACTCTCCTGGATCATTGCAGCACCCACCAGGGGGCGATAGCACCCACTTTGGGAATCACTGAAGTAGAGAAATTTAATAAAGGACTTGACATTGTCCTTCAAACTAGTTCAACACATACCTTGATATTCAATTGCTATGAGGTGAACTCAGACATAGGAAAGGAAGATTAAAAAGCTATCATCAAAAATATATTCTTGGCAGGGGCAGCTGGGTAGCTCAGTGGAGTGAGAGTCAGGCCTAGAGACAGGAGGTCCTAGGTTCAAACACTTCCCAGCTGTGTGACCCTGGGCAAGTCACTTGACCCCCATTGCCCACCCTTACCACTCTTCCACCTATGAGACAATATACCGAAAGTTAAGGGTTTAAAAAAATATACATTCTTGGAATAAAAACAAAGAAATCAAAGAAGCCCAAGTCTTGTAGAATATTCTGAATTCCTATTCCTAAATATTTGACAGTGGATTGAGAGCCGGACAGGAGGTCCTGGGTTCCAATCTGGCCTCAGACACTTCCTAGCTTTCACTTAACTTCCATTGTCTAGCCCTTCCTGCTCTTCTGCCTTGGAACCAATACACAATATCAATTTTAAGACAAAAGGTAAGATTTTAAAATGAAAAGACAGTGAGAAGGTTCCTGTTAGTATCCTAGCCAGGTGCTAGCAATGGGTGATCTAAATATGACTGCTCAACCTTTTTCTCTTTGCCAAAATGGGTAATTGGACATTCTCATTGTGAGAAGGTGAAATTGCTTTAGGAAATGTCATGAAATGTATATATTTATGTAGAGAAAGTGAGCAGAGAAAGAAAGTAGTTTGGAAACAAAGGAAGGAAAAAATGGAATTGGGAAAGAAGAAGGGGAGGAGAGAATAGGGAATAAAAATAGAATCAGATTAAATTAGGGCTTAGCTGTTATTAATAGAGTTATGAATTGGCTTAAATACTCTGAAAAGCAACTGGAACCACATCCCCAATAAACTAAACTAAAAACGCATATCCTTTGACCTTCTAGCATTACCCCTTCTAGGCATATATCTGAAAGAGATAAAAAATAGAGGAAAAGTTCCTATGAAGTACAAACATCTTCATGGCAGCACTCTTTACTGAAGCAAAAGACTAGGGATTAAAGAAGGTAGTGGCTATCATTTGGGGAACTGCTAAACAAATTATGGTATATGAATGTAATGGAATGTTCCTGTTCCATAAGACATAATTAAAGAAATGAATTCAGAGGAATCTAGAAAGTCTTTTGTGAACTGTTAATGCAGAACCAAGAGAGCACTTTATACAAAGACTGTGGTATAGTAATGGAAAGCGAACATTTGACCCAGCAGAACTCCAGAAGACTACCAAGAAAGCATGCTTCCCACCCATTGACAACGTCAGGAATGAGACAAATATTTCCCAACACAAACAATGTGTGGATTTGGTGTGCTTAATTATATTTATTTATTCAAAAGGAAAACTTGTATTTGCAAGGAGGGTGGAATTGGGAAGAAATGGGAAGATTGCTAGAGATTTTTTTTAAAGCATGAAGAACATCAATGAAACATTTAAAAAACACACAAGAATGTCAAAGAACATAGTATATGCAGGCTAAGACTGAACTTCAGAGAGAGTAAAAGGGGGTTGTTTTCTTGTTTTCATGGGATTTTTTTTTATTTTTTAAGATTATTTATTTTATTACAAGGAAATACAAGTTCACAAGGGGACCCAGGCAAGCAAGCAGGGCAATGTGGATACTACCATGTTAAATGTAATATAACATTTAAAAAAAGAAAATCTCTATGGAAAAGAAATTAAATGCAACCTGCCATATTAAATTTATTATATACTTTAAAAAGAAATCTATATGAAACCGAGATTCATGTAGTAATCATTCATTTCACATTCATTTTTCTTTTTTTCATTCTTTGTATGTGGCAATGTTCACATATTGTTGCTGTTGAGTTCATAACAAACAAAAAAGAAAATCTGGACAAAAATTTGGATTCAGGTCATTCAGAAGTGACCTAAGAAACCTCTGTGTGAGCTACAAAGTAATTTCTAAAAGGAGTTATTCGAGCCAGTTCCAAGTGGCACTCATGTGACCTCACAAACCTCTGTAGCTCTGTAGATTAGGTGTAATGACAAAATTTCTTTGGCCTTGTCTGGTTGCCCTCTATTCTAGGAAATAGCGTCACTGAATTAACAATAGAGACTGATTTAACACCATTTGGTGTTATTTAAGCTTTCCTCATAGGTGGCTAATGAACAACCCACAAATGCTAAGAAAAATATTCCTGAGTATCTATAATTACTTTGCCTTATATAGGTTTATTTTATTTTGTGTCCTACCTCCCCCATCCACATTGCTCCTCTCTACCACTCAATCTCCTCTCCTTTATCCCAAACTGATAATTGAGTGTGGCTTTATGGCCAGTGCTCAAAAGATATATTTTTTTTTAACCAGGAAGGGGAAGTGTGAGGGGGTGTTGGATGAGAAAGGAGAAGGAAGAAAGAAGGGAAGGACAGAATCAAGAGATAAGCAAGTCCAGATCTCCTTAAAATAATCTTTGTTCGGGTCTGTGTCAAAATACAGGGACTAGAAATGACATGAGAAATGTGACCCGGGGAACAACAGATCACAGGAAATGACAAGCTATGAAATTTGAACATAGCATCTATTACCATATTGAATGGTACTAAGTGTTCAACTTTGGGAAAGGGATCTAACACTGCCTTAGCAAGGCGGCATGAGTTATCTGGGTCAGCTTTAAGATAAAGATAAGAATTTTCCTTTTATGTCAGAGAACACAGAAGAACTAAGTAATACATAGACTAAGACTGAACTTCAGAGAGGGCAAAAAGGGGGTCATCTTCTTATTTTTGTGGGGTGTTTTATTTTTTAAGATTACTCTCTAGTATTTTCTTGTAATGAAATAAAGATCTGCGCATAAGTAGATTAACAGTCATAAAATCAGAAAATGAATGTGAGAGTCCTCATAAGGATATGCACAATAGACAAAGATCTGTGATTGCTGTCAGTATGGGAAACTCCTTCTACCAATTGCAATCTATCGGTAATAAATAAATTCTACAGAGTTGCTCCTGGGACCCAGATTTGCTCGGTGATTTTGCTAATGCTAGAGGGACAATTGAAGCTCAGACCTTCTAGAATCCAAATCTAGGCACTTCTCTGTTATTTGATCCTGATCCTATTTTTATTGTTATTTATATTTGCAATATTCTATATAAAATATTCAATCTTATTCTTATTTAAATTTATAATATTCTATATAAACACTCTATTTTTATTATTATTATTTATATTTGCAATATTCTATTTTTATATTTATATTTATAATATTCTATTATATTTCTACTTACAATATTTTATTTTATATTTATATATGCAATATTCTATTTTTATACTTCTATTTGTAACATTTTATATAAAATTCTATATTTTATTATTTATATTTGCAACATTCTATTTTAATATTTATATTTTCAATATTCTATTTTATTATGGTTTACATTTACAGTGTTCTATTTTATGTTTATATTTGGAATATTCTATTTTTATTATTATTTCTATTTGCAATCACATGGTGAGTGCTGTAGACATGTAAGTTATTCATAAATATCACTGTAAGCTATTAACACTCGCAAAATGCTTTATTCTGATTGTAAGAATGGAAATACCCTGTTACCAAGGTGTTTAGAAGTTCTGCTGCTTGTGGCTAGGAATAGTGTCTTGTCTGACCTTTGTGAGCAGCTAGGTGACCCAGTGGATAGAGCTTTAGAGCTGGAGTGAGGAAGTCCTAAGTTCAAATCTGGCCTCAGACACTAGCTAGGCAAGTCACCTAACTTCCAACTGCCTCAGTTTCCTCAAAAGTAAGATAAGGGTCATGACAGCACCTATCTGTCAGGCTTGTTGTGAGGATCAGATGAGATAATATTTGTAAAGTGCTTAGCACAATGCCTGGCACACAGTAGGTGCTATATTATTTCTTATTTCCCTTTGTACCCCCAGTACTGCTCTATCAACCAGTCTCACCACAGCCTTAGTTGTTTGTTTTTTTTTTTAGCAAAAAACACTCTTATACTGTCTGTTACAATTCAGAGTTGCATTTAAAATTCTATACATTCTGCTTCCAATCTATGTTTTCTCCCTGGATTCACATGACTCCTCCCATGTCTCAAGTCTCAATTATACTGTCCTGCTTGCTGTTCCCAGGCGCAGACATTTCATTTCAGCACAAACTATTTTCAATGACTGGAATGTTCTCTCTCTTTGCCATCCCCTCTTAGAATCCCTGATTTCCTTCAAGGATCATTGCAAATGCTACCTTCTCCATAGAGCCTTTAAATATACTTCTCCTCCTTCCCCCCATGTTTATTTTTCTGATTAATTAGTGGTGCCCAGTGTTACAAATGGAAAAACTGAGGCAAATAGAGTTATGTGATTTGCCCAAGATCATACAGCTATTCAGTGTTTGTTTCTCCCACAATTACTTTATATTTACATATAAAGGAAGTAATTTGACATAGTGAGAAAAACACTGGTTCTACAGGCACAGGACCAGGGTTCAAAACTTTCCTCCGTCAGTTATTACTTGTGTGAACTTTGGCAAATCACTTAATCTCTCTGGGCTTCTGTTTCCTCGTTTATAAACTGAGAGAGTTGGACTAGGTAGACTTTAGCTTCCTTCTAGCTCACAATCCATGATCTTATGATCCCAGAACACCAAACTCTCTCTTGGTTTCTTTCTCTGTTTCTCTCTCTCTGTTTCTCTGTTTCTTCTCTTTCCTCCTCTTTCTCTTTTTCTTCCTCCTCCTCCTCCTCTTCCTTCTTCTTCTCTCCTGTCTCATCTAAGGTACTTAAAAAGTTCTTTTCAAATTTAATTAAATTCTATACCCATCCATTCCTAATAGGGCTTTTGAACGTTTTCTTCCTTTTCAAGCAACTAAAGTTGGACTTTAAGAAATAAATTAGCAAGAGCTGGACTCTTACAAATGAGAAGTAACACGTGGGGTTTGAGTCCAAGTCCTTTTTTCCAGTTATTCTGAGGTCGTGGGAGCCCCGGATTGTATCTATTCCTAATACTGAGCTGACTAGAAAACACTGATATCTGAAAGGCTTATTGGGATTCTCATGAGGATGTGTGGATGATTAACCTCATTCTGGGAAAAACAAATAAGCCCTTTGCCTAGACGAATTCAGGGTTGAACTTCTCCTTTTACCTTAATGGTCTTTTCTCAATATAAATTCTGAGTCCATTCCTCACAACCTTTTCCTAGGTGCCCTTGAGTTGATCCTGCACTTCTAACTCCTTATCTAAGACTAGTAATCATGGTGTCACATAATACGCTTCACTTCTGCCTTTCCCTACAATGAGGGCAGGCAAACAACAGCATCACTCCCGGAACTGGGACAGACAACACTTTCAAAATAGCCAGATGAATCATTCCCTGCTCATATCCTGTAAAACTAGGTTTATTTCCAACGTTCCAAGTCACAATAACCAGAAAATAAATGTGTACCTAGCTCTGTGACCAACCACCTTGTTAACTATTTGATTGCTAGAGAAAACATAAAAATCGATGGGTTGGGGGAGAGATGGGAAAGCAAACACCTGAGCTACTCTCACAACCTTTATCTATGCCAAACTAGTGGACAGCATTGGGAAATATATGGGCAAAAAGTCAGTGTGATGGTTCAGCTGTTAGAATAGACTTTTCTTCTCTCCGAAATAGTTGGGTTGTTTTGCTTTGGGGAGGGGACAAGCATTTATTAGGCATCCACTGTATGCTGGGCACTGTACTAAAAACACTTTTATAAAATAGGATCTCATTTTATTCTCACAACCATATAAAATAGATATTATTATTATTACCAAGGTTGGTGGTGGTTGTCATTCAGTGGTGGTCAACTCTTTCATGACCCAAATGGTGTTTTCTTGGCAAAGATACTAGAATATTTTTGCCATTTCCTTTTTCATCTAATTTTGAAGAAACTGAGGCAAATGGGCTGAGTGACTTGCCAAGGGTCATACAGCTAGTAAATGTCTGATATTTTTGTTCAGTTGTTTCAGTTGTGGCCGACTCTTCATGACCCTATATGGGATTGCTAATTAAAGATACTGGAGTGGTTTGCCATTTCCTTCTCCAGTGGATTAAGGCAAAGAGAGGTTAAGTGACTTGTGTGGGGCCACACAGCTAATAAGTATATTTGAGACCAGATTTGAACTCAGGAACTCCTGACTCCAAGTCCAGTACTCTATTCACTGAGCCAACTAGCTACCTCTAGTGTCTGATACTACGATTTGAATTCAGGACTTCCTAACTCTGGGCCCAGCATTCTATCAACTGTGCTGCTATCACTGCCTAGCTGCTAGGACCACAAATAGGGTACAGATAAATAACAATATTCTTGATTTTTCAACCATTCCCTTTCCTAGGTCTGAATAATAATAATAATAATAATAATAATTAACAGATATACATATATGTGTCATATATATCACTTTAAGGTCTGAGGAAATATTTTATATAATTTATCTATTTTGTAGATGAGGATCAAAGGACATGCTGGATAGAACTTGAGTATAGCTACTCCAACCCCCATATGTTACAGATAAAGAAACTGTGGTTCAAGAAAGCTAATGACTTGCCCAAAGTCACACAGGTTACTAAATATAAAACACAGGATTTGAAACCAGATCTTATGATTCCCAAGTGAATGTTCTTTTCACTGCACCAGGAAAATAAGATTAAATGATTCGACGGTGGTCTCATAGCTAGTATGTGTCAAAAATAGGACCCAAACTTAAAATCTTCTTACCTCTTCTACCTGGCAAGATCTATCTACTATGCTATGCTACCCGTCACTATTATTTAGCTTTTTAAAAAATTTTTCAAAGTTGAAGAATCACAAAGCCCAAGGAGTTCTCAAATCATAATAGGAGAGGTTGAGTAGAACATAATGCATTTTCAAAATCATTTAGCTTAAGCTTTGTGTGTCTCATTTTCCCTTACCTGTGAAAAATAAAGAGAAATCAATATTGCCCTCTTAAAAAAAAAAAGAAACATCATGGAGTAAGTAGCTAGAAGGCTAAACTTGGAATTTGGAATCCCAGGTTCATATGCTACCTCTGACACTTAACACCACTGAATGTTGGAGTCTTCATCTGTAATGTCAGGGAGTTGAACTCAATACCCTCTAAAGCTCCTTTCTAGCCCCACATCTATTTAATGAGGCTAGTTATAATGTCTATAGAGAACTTTGAGCCTTTCAGAGAACCATACATATAACCAAAACAGAATTATTATTCTGCTAAAAGAAACAAACTAACAAACAAACTTGGGTCAACAGCTTAAGGGTCAGCGGGGTGGCCCACTGGATAGAGAGCCAGACCTCAAATTAAGAAGACTCATCTTCCTGAGTTCAGATCCAGCTTCAGATGCTCACTAGCTGGGTGACTCTGGGAAAGTCACTTAATTAACCCCATTTGTCTCATCTATAAAATGATCTGGAGAAGGAAATGGCAAATGACTCCAGTGTCTCTGCCAAGAAAACCCTGAAGGGGATCATGAAAAAGTCAGACACTCATGACGGAAAAACAAGAGAACAAAAACAACAACAAAAGAGCTTTAAAGGCATGTTAAGTAGACCAGGGATAAATCTGTCTTGTTGGGGGAAAAAAATCCCCAACTCCTTGAGCAGCTCATGATAAGTAAACATGATTCTAGTCCTGGTCCCTGAGCTCATTGGCTGGGATCTTACTTAATTTCTTATGTTCACTTTGTGTTACAGGCGAATTCCACAGCATTAAGTTCAATATGTCTGTATTCTATGTTATCATATGCAAACATGAGCATCATGATAGATTGGGTGCACCCCTGTCAGCCCCCATTTCTTCCTTCACTAAGCTCCTGGACCATTAACAGTCTGTACCATTCACTGATTACTTAATTAGCCTGTGCTACTTTGAATTACTAGCTATTTTTTATGTATATGTCCTCTCTCTCTAAAGAGCACTAGAAGGTCCTGCAAGATCCTAAAGATTCTTCTTTTACATTCCCGTAGCACCCAGCACAGTGCCTAATAGAATGCCTTATTCATTATAGAAGCTTAGTAAATATTTGTTGATTGATTGAAATTTCCAGGTAATTTATTGCACATTTGCTTCCTTCTGCTCCTCATTTGAAAGGACCAAACCATTTCAATAAGCAAAATCACAATGACATTAAATATCATTCACACATATGTATTACTTCATCGCTTACCTACTGAAATCCAGATATGCTAGTTCACCAATTAAACTACCCCTTTATCAAAGTCCCATTAATCTCTTGCAGGTACCTCTGTGTTCATTAAGTAAATGCAATTCACGCCAGATAGACACAGAAGCTATTTTGGATTTCATTTAATAAACCAAGGCAATTTAAAGTAATTACTCATAGCTGTAGCCCAAGGTGGAGCCAATGGAATATGGTGAAGATGAGTAGGGCAAAAGTACTTATCAAGAAAAGGTGAGATTTAGTGTATGATTATTATTGGCTAAGAACTTTTTAAATTTTTAGTTTTTCTTAAGTATTAAGAATATAGTTTGTAAATATAATCTTGATTAGTTCTAAGCTAATATATTGCCCAAGTATACATAAATGACTTAACTGAATAATTACTTTAGTAATTTTCTTTATTATAATCTCTCCTCTGATTCAGTTAAAAGAAATAAACTATAAAGTGGATGGCAACGTGTACTTTTTTCCAACTATAGATCTTCTGAGTTCATTTTATTTTGTATATAGTATTTACTGTACTTAAATATTTATATGTGGCAAATTAAAATAAGTTAACTTTAATGTGATGGCCAATAAAATGGACAATGTTAAGTTAAATGAGAGATTTTTATTTGCATTAAGATGCAATAGAAAATATTTTACCCATTGCTATATACAATGTGAATCTGATATAATGAAAGTCAATTCTATGATTTCAGCCAATTGAAAAGAAATATTGTTTAAACTTTATCCAATATGTATATTCAAAATAAATCTATATTCCATCTGTTCTATAAAAGCCAAATTGTGCACTAATGTTTTCTAATTTATAGTCTAAAATCCACTTAGCTTAGGTGTTATAATTAGTGTAAAAAAAGCTACTTCAATTAAGGAGTAAGAACAATTAAGATTTCTAACAACATATTTATAGACTACAAACAGAATATCAACATTCTCTATAATGTATTTTATGATCTGCCAACATCTAATCTCAAACATTTCTTTAAACACACTTTGAAATTTGCATTCTTACTTAACATAAGAAACATTTGATATACTTTAATCACTATCAACTGGTTGACTCATCTAATTGAATTGCTCCAATGGAACCACACTCAGTCATAAACTTTGCTGGCTAATGGCTTTGTGTCAAATATACACCCTACATTTTTTCCTATAATATGTTTTTCATTTAATTTGTAATAAATGGACAATGTTTAAAAATGTTCCTCTCTCAAATTATCTGACCTCTGTTCTGCTAACCTTTACATATTTAATTCCTTTATCTGAAAAATGAGTCAAATGCCATTTTCCATCTATATTATATGATACTACAATCCTTTCCATAAAAGTCAGCTCACTCAACCAATGAGCATCTGTTAAGTGCCTACTATGTGCCAGGCATTATATGAAAGATGATACAAATATAACAAATGAACAAATCCTACTCCCCAAGGATCTTACTTTTGTACAGGGGAGACAAAGACATAGACATATACATAAATATAAATATTTGTGAGTTTATGTGTCTTTACATTTATACAGAACAAATAAAAATAATAAATTTATGCATGGTAAGAAATGATGAACACATTAATTTGAGAAAACATGGAAAAGCTTGCATGAAATTATGAAGAGTGAAACAATCAGAACCAAGGGAACATGGTATGTAGCAACAGAAATATTGTCTGAAGAATGACTGTGAATGGCTGTCTCCGGAGAAAGAATGGATAAATAGAAGCAAACATGACATGGTTTTACATATATATGTATATATAAAAAAATATACACATGCATATATGTATATATGTTTTTATCAAATAATGCCTTCTCTAGTGCAGAATGTAAGGTAGATACTTTCCAACTTTAATGTAGCCAAAAAGAATAATTTTTTTAAAAGAGTAAATATAAACTAGCTAAATTCATAGTCTGCGAGTCATTAATAGCTAAGGGGATTCAGGAGAATTTAAGAAGTTGGGAAAAAATAAAGTATTATTTTAAAAAAGAAGGTGATGCCTGAATTGTGTTTTAAAGCAAAAAAGGATTCTATGAGGTATAGGCAAGGGATGTTAAGGCTCAAATGAGATAATGGATGTAAAGGGGAAAGATTAAGCATTTATAAAAAAGTTAAAGCACTGTATAAAAACCACCAATTATTATTACTATCATCATCATCATCATCATCATCATTAGCCTACAGTCACCGGAATTCAAGGAGAAAATAGCTAGATAGAGGTATATCGATCAAACTATTCAAGAAATCATCAAGCACAGGCTGTGGGCCAGGCCAAGTAAAAGAGCACCAAAGAAATATATAACATGATTTTTATTCTCAAGGAATTTATAATCTAGCTAAGGAAACAAAATAAACCCAATTTAATATTTACATTAAATTATATCTATATTAAATTATTATATTAAATATTTTTAAATTTAGAACTATAAGGCATATTAATCAGGGATAGTGTGAGGTTCAAATGTGATGACTGATATAAAGAACTTTACAAACCTTAAATCATCATATAAATTACTATTATTTTTGTTGTTAGCTTCCAAGCTGGTAATAATTCATTCCTTGAGTCTGCTACTATACTCCAGCTGAGTTCAAGAAATGTTTATAAAACAATACAGGGCTGTACTGGGAAATATTTAACAATCAGACTGAAAAAACAAAAAACTTATTAAATAAACTGTATTATTAACAATTTCTTAAGTCTGGACAATCAACAAAACAATAGATCAGATTTCTATTTTGAGGGAATTACTGATTTCTAAGTGTAAATGCTCAAGTTTGAAAATTTAACAATAGACTCTCCAAGGTCAAATAGAACTGGCACACAGTCCTAGACATCAGAAGGTGAGGATGGAGTGAATGCTATCATGGACCACAGAGAAGAGATGGAGTGTCTATGTGTGACAAAGAGAAGTCAACTTGGCCGGACAGCAGTGTACAGGAAGGAGATTTTATTATACAGAGATAGCTTTGATGACTAGGGAAAATAATTTTAGGGCTAGAAGGGAACCGAAAAGGTTTCAATCGCTTCACTTTTCCAAAAAAAAAAAAAAAAAAAAAAAAAGGACACTGAGGCCTTAAGATGGCACAGTGAGATAAGTCTAAGCACCTAGTTTGGTGACAGAAGAAGAAAAATAATCAGTTTTCCTAAGCCCTTAGACAAATACAATTGCCACTCCACCATGCTTTCTTCTTGACTTGACAGATACTATATTGGGATCCTGGAATAATAAACCACTATAATAGATTTCCTCCTCCATATTAATTTCTTAATATAACAAAATTCTTAAGTAATGGATAGGGAGAGAAAGAAGAGACAATATATATTTATTCTTAGAATTCTCTGTAATATTCACTGAAAACATTTCCCAAACCATATTTTGTGGAACTTAACTATCCCGCAATGTAAATTGGAATTCCCAAAGAAAATATTGTAGTGACATTTTCCCCCGTAAAACATTAAATATCAAGTTCTGTCATGCATTTAAAAACCATTAAATCCAATTTTTTTGTATGAAGTAAACAATTCTATTTCTATTATACTGCAATATCTCTCTGACCATTGCTTTACTCTCAGAATCTCAGAGTTCAAAGGGACCTCACAGGTTATCCAGTCTAACTTTTATCTAAATAAAAAAGAATACTTAAATAAAAAAGGAACAGCAACTTTGTTCTTGTGATTTCATGAGTCTAGGGAATTCCTGGATGATGAAATTCTTTTTATCAGTGTAAGTCCTCATTTTCTCTCCAACTTGATCTCATCAAAAATTGCCTAAAGCACAGAGGGTAAGTGATTTGCCCAGAGATCAAACAAGTGGCAAGACTTGAGCTCAGGTCTTCCTACCTTTGAGGCTAGCTCTCTATCTACCATGCTACATCCCATATGATGTAAATATCCTGTAAATCATCAGTTCCTTTGGACAGCTCCCCCTTTTCTTCCTCACTGGAATTATCTTTTTTTTAAATGTGCTGCTTCTTTTAATTTTTTTTGTTAGCAAAATCCATATTTATTTTTCCATTTCTGTGTACATGTGTTGAAGGTTATTTATTTACTTATTTGTTTGTTTGTTTATTTATTTGATTTAGAATATTTTTCCATGGTTTCATGATTCATGTTCTTTCCCTCCACTCCTTCCCTCCCCAAACACCCCCCTCCCCATAGTCAACAAACAATTCCACTGAGTTTTACATGTGTCACTGATCAAGTCCTATTTCCATATTATTAATATTTCCACAAGGGTGATAGCTTAGAGTCTACATTCCCAATCATGTCCCAATAGACCTATGTGATCAAGCAGTTGCTTTTCTTCTGTGTATCTGCTTCCACAGTTCTTTCTCTGGGTGTGGATAGTGTTCTTTCTCATAAGTCCCTCAGAATTGTCCTGGATTATTACATTGCTGCTAGTAGAAAAGTCCATTACATTTGATTGTGCCACAGTGTATCAGTCTCTGTGTATAAGGTTCTCCTGGTTTTACTCCTTTCATTCTGCATCAATTCCTGGAGGTCCTTCCAGTTCACATGGAATTCCTCCAGTTCATTATTCCTTATAGCACAATAGTATTCCATCACCAACTGATACTAAAATTTGTTCAGCCATTCCCCAATTGAAAGGCATCTCTTTGTTTTCTAATTTTTTGCCACTACAAAGAGTGCAGCTGTAAATATTTTTGTACAAGTCTTTTTCCTTATTATGTCTTTTGGGTATGGCTGGATCAAAAGGCAGACAGTCTTTTAAAGCCCTTTGGGCATAGTTCCAAATTGCCATCCAGAATGGCTGGATCAATTCACAACTCTACCAGCAGTGCATTAATGTCCCAATTTTGCTATATCCCCTCCAACATTTATTACTTTCCTTTGCTGTCATTTTGGCCAATTTGCTGGGTGTGAGGTGATACCTCAGAGTTGTTTTGATTTGCATTTCTCTAATTATAAGAGTTTTAGAACACTTTTTCATATACTTATTGATAGTTTTGCTTTCTTTATCTGAAAATTGCCTGTTCATGTCCCTTGCCCATTTATCAATTGGGGAATGGCTTGATTTTTTTGTACAATTGGTTTAGCTCCTTATAGATCTGAGTGAAATTTTCTATATTCAAATCTTTTTGAATTCACTATTTCCTCAATTTAAAAAAATTTTTTAAAGATACTTTATTTTACCTACTACATGTAATAACAATTTTTCACATAAATTTTTTTGAGTTCATTCTTAAGATTTTCTTCAAAACTCCTTCCTACTCTAGCCCCAAACCAGTATTTATGGATTCAGTTGATATTTTTGAGAGTACTTAGGAAATCCTGTCCTAAAGTGTTGCAAATGCCTTGTAAATTTTCAGTAAAATTACTATGCATATATGCCACACATATTTTGTTCCATAAGAAAATACATTTGGCCCAGACAAAGTTTCTGAAATAGTAAGAATTTTAGGAAGAAATGATAAAGCATAGAGATTTTGACATAGAAGCAGCCAAAAATGGATTAAATTCAATTTTTAAAACAGAGAAAATTATTTTCAGTGTCAATACAATTTACAGTGTCAATACAAGTAGCAAAAGTAGCCCTAATTAAAAACATAAGATTGGGGGGAAGAGGAAGACTAGTGGATCAGACCTAAGCTCCAAAGTTAAGCTTCTTAAGATCTTGACTATACCACAATAAAATGCTTTTATAGCTCATATTTTAAAATAAAGATGTTATAAATGACAATAAAAAATGAAGTAGGGGAGGCAACATATAAACATATGGAAAATATATGCAAAATTAGCCCAAAGGCTTTTTCAGGGGTGATGATAAAAGTTGAGGAAACTAAGAAATATTGTATGTAAGGAGAAATATTTGAGCTAGATTTTAAAAGAAATTAGAGATCCTTAAGATGCAGAGGTGAATAGTAACATAAACTTCATGCTAAGACTGAAGATAATTAAAAGTGAAATTTAAATTTCTAACTTGAGCCTCACCAGCTTATTATTTCTTCTGGGTTATGTGTGAAAAGTTCAAGACAACTCAACATGTATTTAGTAAATAATTACCTTCTGTGTGCAGCTAACTGAAGCAGTATACAGAGTGCTGAATTTGGAGTCAGGAACATCTGAATTTGAATCCCACCATCACCTACAAGTTATATGACCTTGGCTGAGTCACCTAACCACTACCAGGCCCATTTTCCCTATCTAAAAAATTGGAATAATAATAGCACTTATTTCACAGAATTGTTGTGAGGATTTAATGAGATAATATCTAAAAAAATACATTGTAAAACTTACAGTGCTAGATCATTACTACATTATAATAACGGAACTTTTTTTCTAGTAGAAAAAACTGACACCTCTCATTGAATACTTAAGTGGATCCTCTATGCAATGCTGCCTCTTACCCAACATTTAAAGCCCAATTCAAATGTTCCCCCCTCCAAGAAAACTTTATTAATCTTCCCACTAAAGATTATTAATATCCTTTCAACCTTCCAATCTCAGAGTTCTTGATTAGGCTGCCCTCTTCTATGTTTATTCTGTCTTATAGTTATTTACATTTTTTTTCATGGTTTACTAACTATGGCTTTTCAGCCATGGAAGATACTCAATCCAGACTCCAGACAGAAGAGAGATTTACTAGAAATGGCGATGGTCTCCAGATGCTCCTGTTTGCAGATGACATTGTGCTGATTGCATCAACTCCCGGATAATATAGTGCTCCTTAATGAAATCTATGAGATCCAAGAGATTGGTTTAAAAATGGAAGAAGAATCCCTACTGGCTAGATTATGAAATGCAGTTAGATAGGCAACCCATCAAGGTATTCTATCAGTATGGACATCTGGACAGTAACATATGAAGGGCTGCACATGAACAATTGGGCGGGGGGGGGGAGCAAAATCGAAAGTGGAGAAGAGAGTGATGCAACTCATTCATAGAAGGTGAGAATTCTAACTCAAGTCTTTTGTTTCCAAATCCAGGATTTTTTTTTCCTACTATACTGCTGCTCCCATGGTGACTTGCATGCAAAGTGTGCCAGAAAAGGATATTCAGGAAAAGATACTCAGAAAAGAAGGTGGGTCAGTCCATCAAAAAGAACAAGGTATAGCTTAAGGCTTGTCCTGGTACCCATTGCACATAAAAAAGATGTAGAGAAAGATCTCTGTTACTTTGAGTAGATTCAAAATGGAGGATGTATGAGAGGACATGAACAAAACTAATTAATGCAGGATGAGAAGGCATGGATGATAACCTACCAATGATGAAAGTACTGTATTCACACTGAGAGGATTACAGGTACACTTAAGTGGTGTCATTTTTCTCTATAAGATGATAAACTCTCATATTCTAACACAGAAGTAATAATTTTATGTAGCACTGTAAGGTTTGCAATATACACTTAATCTTCACAAGGTCCTATTATTATCCTAATTTTACAGATAGGGAAATTAGGATTGGTAATGGTTAAATGACTTATGCAAGATTACATATCTAGTAAGTGCTCTGTATCCTAAGGTCCAAGGCTATCTTCTCACCTCCTCTAAATTTGTCTGAAAATTTGATCTATAAATGTTTTTGTTATTCCTTTCTGATTGTTTGTTTTGTGGTAATTGCCCTGGGTGTCAGAATTTCTGGTGATGGCTCTGTCCTCAGACATTGCTTGCTCTTTAAAAATCATTCTCTATCATTAGATTGCATCTCATCCCTAGAAAGAGGACTAACTATTCTAGAATGGCTCTATATTCCCAGGAGAAACCATTTTCCATAGAGTGTAGTTCTAATTCCAGATCAGACAAAGTACTTCTATGTTCCAGGATTTCCCTTTTGTTTTCATTCTTGATAACTTTACACACATTGGTAGGAGGGTTGGAGAAAATCCTGCCCTTCTCATCTCCAAGAATTTTCAGTTATCTTTACCAAATTCAGACAAGGGCTAATTGGTTAAGCAACTTAACCCACCCAAACCTTATTTTCATCATCCATAAAAATAGAAAAAACACAAACACATCATCTCCCTCACAAAGTTGTTGTGGAAAACATATTTTCAATGCTATAAGAAATGTGAAATCACTCTGAAACTTGATATCATCACCTTGGGCAAGTCATTTTAGTTCTCTAGGTCTCATTTTCCTCACCTGTAAAATGAGATTAGATTAGATGATTTTTAAGGTCCAAGTCAGCTCCAAATGTGTGATCCTACGATTGTTATTTTATCATCTAAGTTCCAGTGCTGACACAGTACTGACTTGGCTATTTTCTGTATACCTGTGGAAGAGCACCATTTTCCCTACTGTTTCCAGAAACTAAGCCTAGGTAATTTTACATATTTGAAATCTACCAGCACCATCTTCATTTTCACCAGAATTCCAACTATGTGCTTTACATGTCGCTGCCTTTGTGAAAGGAGATGTGATTTCTGATTGGCAGAGAAAAGGTGAAAACAATGCCTATATAAGGGATGGAGTTGGGGCCACAGATTCTTGGGAGAGTGATGTTGCAGAATTTATAATTTGTCTCTCTTAGGAAAAGACATATAGAGAAAGAAGCAACACACAGGTAGATGAAGCCAGCTCCTTAACATTGTCTCTGATTTTAGAATAGACCTAGGGTGAGACTGAGCTCTCCCTTCCAATTTGAGCAAGCCTCATCTTGCTTCCATATAAAAAGTTCATTTACTAATGCATTTCTGGTATATTCTGACCTGTATACATTTTCTCGTTTCTGTTTACTTGGGTAACTGAGTTTACTTACTATTCGCTATTTGTGGAAAGGAGGTACTATATTTGTGGTTGTAAGAGTTACCCTCCCTCTTAAGAGGAGCCAAGAAAATAACTTCCCTTCTGAATCGAAATCATGCTCCCAAATGACCAATATTTGAGTCCTTTTATTTATCTGGCATTTAGAAGAAAAAAGCTAAGTTTGTAGGTGTAAGCTAAGGGTTATCCTCCCACTTAAGAGACCAGGGAAGCAACCAGAATCATACTCTTGTGCTACCAATATTTAAAAAGGGCATTTAGATTTAATTCTAGGCTGAAACCTTTCATGGGGAGAGTTGAGGGAAGGAAGAAGTGACGTGACATAGTTCTTATGCTTCCCTCAAAGAAGAAATTAAACTCTCCTTTGGAAAGGGGAAGGCCAAATCCCAGAGATAATTATCCATGCCAATCCTGAGCTATATGTACACATCTAGACAATCCATGTGAACATACATATCTTAGAAAAATATCCTTTGTTAACTTCATGATGAGTGGATCTATCGCCTTTATAAAAAAAAAAATCTTAAATGGTCCCTTGGATTTAGAGTTAGAAATAACCTTAGAGATCATCTAGTTCAAACTTCTCATTTTTTAATCCCTTACTTTACGTCTTAGTAACAACTCTAAGAAAGAAGAGCAAGGGCTAGACAAAAGGGGTTTCATTACCTGCCCAGTTAGTAAGTGTCCGAGGTTAGATTTGAAAAAAAGAATCTTCCTGAATCCAGGCCTGGTACTCTATCCCCTGAGCCTCTTAGCTGCCCTCAATCCCCTCATTTTAAAGAAGAGGACATTCGGTTTTAAAAAGGATATTGCTATACTATTGAGTCTTCGGAGGAGGACAATTAAGATGGTGAAGGGCTTTGAGTTCATATTCCATAAGGGTCATTTGAAGGAAGTGGCTTGGAGAAGAGAAGACAGGGATAGGGAAAGAAGACATGATAGCTTCCTTCAAATGTAGGGAAGACTGTCATGTGGAAGACAGATTAGACCTCATGCTCAGTGTGGTCCCAGAGATGGAATGGAAACTAAAAAAAAAGCAAATTTTGGCTTGATGTCAGAAAAAAATTATAATAGAGTTAGATAAAAGTGGAATGGGCTGCCTCTAGAGGTAGTAGTATCCTCCTTGGAAATTTCTAGATAGAAGTCAGATAGCTGGACAAACTATTAGTTGAGTATGTTATGTGATAGAGATTTCTTCTGAGTATGAGTTGGATTAGAGACCCACTAGGGTTCTTTTCAACTCTGAAATTCTGCAAGCATGAAATGGCCCATAAATGTTGCATGACTTGCCCAGTCCCACAAGTATTAAATATCAGAGCCATAGATAGGCCCTTCAACTAAAAATCCAATGCCCTTTCCACTGTATTTAACTATTTCCATACATGCTAAAATTCTTTAAATTTACCAAATCTAAAGCAACCAAAAGTCAAAGTTTTGTTAAACTTAAGATAACTGAATCATGGAATTGCTGTAATTATGATATTGTCTCTACACTGACTTTTAATTTTAAATCTGTTTTTTTTCTATCTTCTTTTGCCCTCTGTTCTGCTCTCTCTCCATCTTCCTCTTTCTCTCCTGCTCTGTCTCTCATTCTGTTGTTTTCTCCGTCTGCTGTTCTCGATGTCATCTCTCTGTGTCGCTACCTCTTGTTCTCTCTCTGTCTCTGTCTTCTCTCTAAAATATACAAAGAAAAATATAGTACCACTTGAACCTACTCCCTAGATTCTAGTCTTGTCTGACAGTAGGTGATTGGATAAATGTTTACAAGTAACGTAGGTACAGCTCATCTGGAATGTAGGGGAATTAGAATTGCATGTAGCCCTATGGAAAGAGAAAGGTGAGAGAAAGGGGAAGTTGTCTCAGTACAGACTCAAAGCACAAGTTTCATAACTCCAAAGATATTGACTTCTCTTTCTGAAGCTGAGACGGTTTTGGCTCAATGGGTATTGCATGCAAATACAGCATTCTCCATCAGCCCTGTGATAATTACACTAATTTTGTATAAATACCCTTACTGAATGAGCAGAACCTTAGATTCCTAGGGCTTACCGCTAGAAGGGACCAGGGGGATCATCTAGTTCACTTCCCACATTTTATAGATGAGGAAACAGAGGCCTAAAGAAATTGTGCGACTTGCCTGAGATCAAAAAGCAGGACAGGAATTTTAAGACAAGTCTTCCAGCTTTTGTGGGCACTCTCTCTTGGGGCTCCTGTCCCAAGCCTTGAGGGCTATTTGGGTCATAACCATGGCTGTCCCTATTAATTTTTGGTTGGTACTAAAATGAATGTTTGCTAATTAATATAACTATCATTTCATAGGGATTCACCTTGCCAAAGGCAAGGCAAGTTTGAACATCGGCTTTGGTTTAGAAGAAAGCAGTAGCTAATCCTGCAACTTGAGGTTTTTAAATGTTCAGCAGGATTTCTTCTGACCCTTCAGGTACCCAACTGAAAACATCTTAGAATTCCTTCCAGCGGGTTCCTAACCTACCAGAGGAGAAAAGCTAAAGGAAGGAATAGGAAGGGACTTCAGGGAGATGATCTAGTCTCTAACTAGATACCCTAGATACCAATTGTCTCAGGGTGGCTCTTGCTCAATCTGTATCAGGTAATAACCCTATCCTACAAAGGTTTTCATTCCATTTACAAAGGACCAAAGCAAAGTTAGATCATGTTACCGTAAAATTAAATCTATTTACTCTAACAAAGACTAGGAGAATCAGAAGACCTTAATTCCAATACTTTCCAGCTTTGTGACCTTAGGCAAGTCACTTACATTCTCTGAGCCTCAATTTTCTCATCAAATGGGGATAATACTACCTGTCTGACTATTTTATAGGGTTGCCATGAGGATCAAATGAAATCACGTATGTGAAAACCTTTTATAAAAATATAAAAATAATTGTTAGAATTTATTAATTTTATTCTCCTTTGTTAGAAGACTGGAAGGTTAAGCTTGGTAGCCAACTCTTAACCAACCCAGATACATCATTTCTTCCTTTGAAAATGGCCTTTGGCTCAACTCTATAGTATTGATCCAAAACTTTACCAATCCTTTAAAAAACTTTACTGATCTAAATTTTACCCTATTGACAGGAATTTGCTTGAGAGACATAAGCCCATGCAAAATCTCCTTTATTCTGTTGTGACACAAATTCAGAACTTTCAAAAATAGTGCACTAGCCAAATAGCTCCTTCTAAAGGGCCTCATCACCTGACTCAGATGTAGCTTTTTGATTGCCTCCTTTGGGTGCACGAATTTTTAAATCCTTTATAAACATCAATGATTGGCATAATTTGTGTAATTATAGGTGTCTAAAAGGCAAAAAAAAATGCCTATGTAACAGCTGCCAGTGGTTGGTTTCAGGAAACATGCAGTCACTTGTGGAAAGAAAATCCTGTTCAGTATATGAAAGCTTGGGTAACAGCACTTTCAAATGGACTCACTTGAATCAAAGATGGGATGGAGATAAAGAGAAAAGTGCTCTCTCCAAAGAAACCAAGGCTGGGAAAAACCAGAGGCACATAGATGTGAAGAAGCCAAATGGCCCAACTCACTATTTCATTGTAATCATGGGTTAAAGAGAATCTCTGGACATTTACTATATGTAATAAAATGAGTGCTTATGAATTTCTTTTATAAGGTAGTATGTATGTGTGTGAAAGAGACTTTTAGCAGGTGTTTGGACTTTAATAAAGTGGTAAATAAAACTACATGTGGCCCCTATACCGGTAAGTCATCCACATGCAATAGCTTCCATTTGTGTAGTTCTTTTTTTTTTTTAATTTTTTTTAAAACCCTTAACTTCTGTGTATTGGCTCCTAGGTGGAAGAGTGGTAAGGATGGCCAATGGGGGTCAAGTGACTTGTCCAGGGTCACACAGCTAGGAAGTGTCTGAGGCCGGATTTGAACCTAGGACCTCCTGTCTCTAGGCCTGACTCTCAATCCACTGAGCTACCCAGCTGCCCCTTTGTAGTTCTTTAAGGCTTATACAGTGCTTTCCTGATAACAGCCCTGTGAGTTAGTATTATCATCACTTTTTAGAGACAAAAAACCTTAGACTCAGAGGAGTATGTGACTTGCTGAAAATCACACAGCTAGGAAATTATCAGAACTAAAATCTGAACCTAAGTTTTCTGGCATTAAAATCTATACTTTTCCCACTATACCATATTCTTTTTTTTAAAGGCAATGGGGGTTAAGTGACTTGCCCTGGGTCACACAGCTAGGGAGTGTCTGAGGCCAGATTTGAACCTAGGACCTCCTGTCTCTAGGCCTAGCTGTCAATCCACTGGGCCACCCAGCTGCTCCCTATACCATATACTTTAAATGGCCTTGTTCTCCTACATTTCATATTGCCAATGCCATGGAAGGAATTTAAAACTTTTAGACAACCTCAGTTTAGAAGAAAGAGAAGAGCTTGTGGGTTTTTATCATAGAGGAAGACACCTAGTTTGGGCTAATCTGCCTGTAGAGTGACCCATCTTCTCCTAAATATCTTCAATTGAACAGTTATAGCATATATGACATGGTAATAGCAGTAAACTTGGAGTTGGATGACCTAAGTTAGGGTCAAGTCCTGGATCTTTTACTTATTAGCTTTCTTGACACAACCAATGAGACCCTAATTGCTAGATCTCTAAAAAAGAAAAAAAAAGGATGAAAAAACAAAGTGAAATATAGTATTTAAAACCTCAAAGGTTTCAAAGGAGATGAAGAACTACTATGTTCCTGTCAATAACTCTCCACCATTTTCCTCTTAGTCTCACACTCTGGGAAAGACTCCAAGTTCTCACCCTAAGCCTGTATGTCTTCTTGATGGTTAATTGTCTCCATTTACATTCTCAGCAAATATGTCTGCATAATAGGATGGGGCAGGGGAAGAAAAAGAAGATGCCTCTTGGACTCCCATGCTTCTAGAATCACTAGTGTTTTTTTTTAAATATATATATTACTTTTCCCCAATTCTAGGTAAAAAACATCTTTAAATTAATTTTTTTTAATTTTGAGTTCCATATTTAGTGGGAAATTTGTATCTCTAAATGCTTACATCAATAAATTAGAGATCAATAATGTGGGCAAGCAACTAAAAAAAGTTAGAAAAACCTCAATTTAAATACCAAATTGGAAATCTTAAAAATCAAAGGTAATATCAATAAAGCTAAAAGTAGATTTTGAGTTCCAAATTCTCTCCCTTCCTTCTACTCTCCTTCCCTTCCACCCTCTTAAGACAGTAAGCAATCTGATATAGATTTTACATGTGCAATCATGTAAAATGTTTTTCCGTATTAGTCATTTTCTGGAAGAGATCTCAAACAAAAAAAAGGAAGAAGAAAGAAAGTGAAATATAGTACATTTTGGTCTGCATTCAGTAGAGCCACTTGTCTTTAAAAGGAAATTAGCAAGGAATATGGGAACTGTTGTCAGAAATATATGCCAGGGTACTGAAAGAACTTTGAGATGCCTTTGCTGAGTTACTATCCATGATCTTTCAGGAAACATGGCAAATGGCATAGATGCTACTGGACCAGAGATGGAAAAATGTCCCAATTTTTCAAAAGTGGTAAAATGGTAGGTACTTCAAACTACGAGCTTGGAAAATTATAGCGTGGATTATTAAACAGACAAAACTGTGAACATTTTGGGGATGAAATAGTTATCACTAAGTACCAGAAATGGCTCATTAAGTACAAGTCATGCCAGACTAACCTCATTTCCTTTTTTAAGAGTTACTAGACTAATTGATAGAGGGAATATCCCCAGACAGTTAGCATTGGGTGCAGTGATAGAACACAGCTGGGGCAGTGTACCAAAGATGACTTATGGAAGTTCTTTCTGCACCTGGGTTAAAGAAGAGAAAGTATTTGGGGGGGGGAAGTCATTGCCTCAATGAGTACTGGTGAATGACTGTCAAAATCATCTCATTCTGTGAAAAATATTTGGTCTAATGTGGGAGAATGAGAGAGTAAACAGTCATGCAGGGGCAGAAGGCACTAGCAACAGCTCATTTGTGGTGGTCTATTGGCCCTTTCTATTCTCTGTTTTGAGTGGCTCTGGTTGTTGACAATTTTGGAGAGGAATTCTGGATCTCTCATGGCCTATCTGTCCATCCTCAGATTTCTTTTGGGGATTGTGGTCCAGTCTTGTGCTTCTCTAGTACCAAAGGATAAAGGGGATCTGGGTCTCATACATCCCACATATCTGTCCCACAGTCCCCCTATGACTGAGCTCAATCCTCTTCCCACACATAAGGGTGCCCATGGATTTCCATTTGAAGGGAAGGGGAAATGAATAAGCATTTATATAGTGCCTACTCTATGCCCGACTCTGCTAAATGGTTTTCAAATAGTACCTTATTTAATGACATATAGGCAAGGGTATGCTGGTAAATGTTTTAACAACAAGCTTCATGGTTGGGGGTGCGGAGTATGCATAGCACACTATTAAGGTCAATCTAAATTATTATAATTTTCCCCATCACTTTCTTAAGTCTATAAGTCAAGCCCTGATTTGTAGTTTGCTGATTTCTAAATGGAAATGCTTAAACCAAAAATGTAATGATCACCTCCAATGAGCAGATAGAAGCTAGCTCTAATACATCTCTGCTTTGAGTATATTTGGATTTGATCAAAACCTCTGACAAAGTCTCTCAAGAGCCTCTCATAAATAAAGATGGAGATAAATGCCTTAGTTGACCAATAGAACCCAAGGATGGTAATTGATAGGTCCTTGGAAGACTAGAGGGGTGGGAGGATGTTCAAGGAATCTTTGACAAGCCTTAAGATGAAGACATAGATAACAAGTTTATCAGATCTTTGGAACAATATGAAGTTGGCAGAGGCATGATGGATGACAAAATTGGGATCCAGAAGGATCTACATCCCAGTTTTGTGATCAGTTGGTTGGAATGATGGGCTGTGGCTAACAAAATGAAATTCAATAGGGATAAATGTAAAGTCCTGCACTACAGTTGGAAAATTCATCTGCATAAGTATAAAACATTAGAGTTGTAGCTGGTAAGTAATTTACATGAAAAACATCAAGTTGTTTTTTTGAATGGACTGAAATCTGGGTTGGCAGTGTGATGAGGGGATCAAAAAAGCTACTATGGTGTTCTGTTCCAAGGGAAAGTCCCTCAATATCTAACCCTTGAGATCACATCACTTGGAATACCACACTCAGATTTGAATATCATATTTTAGACAATGACAAGTTGAAGCCTATCCAAAGGAGCCAACCAAGATGAAGATGGGGGTGGTTGGGTAGAGATTCAAAACCATCCCATAAAAGTTGTCAGATCTAGGAATGCTTAATCTGGAGAAGACACAAGTGGGGACATAATAGTTGTTTTTAAATATTTTTTAAAAGTTTTCTCTTCAAAAAGGAATTATACTATCACAATAATAATTGATATTTATATAGTCCTGTGAGGTTTACAAAGGGCTTTATATACATTACCTCATTTGATCCTTGCTATTGAGACTTATTCTGCTTGGCCCCAGAGGACAGAATCAGGATGAATGGAAGTTACAGGCAGGTAGACTTTGATTCAGCATAAGGAAAACCTTGCTAGGGATCAAAACTGTCCAAAAAAACAAAATACTCTACCTTCACAAACAATTAAGTCTAGTGAAATCTTCTGGAAGACTTCAAGATTAGGCTTCTTATAGATCAGAGGTATCAAACAGAGGACACATGGTGGCAGACATCACTCTTGAGAGCAGCAGGAACCCAATAAATAAAAATCCAATAGAATATAGATAATGTGTGGCTTTCTAAATCAGTATACAGCCCACAGAGATCCTTAGTGATGCCTCCATACCCGTTTTCATTTTGCTTTGACACCAACAGTCAAAGACTGTATTAATGAGTTGGGAAAGAGAATTAGGACCAAGAGGATTAGAGAAAGCCCTGGGCCCAAATGGGAAGGAGACAGTTACCCTAGGGTTTAGTCACAAAGAACAAGGCCAATTTAGAGCAAAACAAACATGGCTCTCAATTGCCAAGCATGGATTCAAAGGACTTAATATCCCCTTTTTGGAGACTGGAATTGTGGCAAAGCCACAACCAGTAGGTTTAATTGATCGGTGAGACATAAGTGGCATGTGCTTTAGAACCTAAAGGGCAGAGAGGACAGGGAGCCATGCTGCTTCTTACAAAATGAAGTGTGAGAAGGATGAATTCCTCCTATTTTAAAATTCTATCCAAGTTTAGTCCTAAACTTAAGAAAAGGGAAACTCTTCTTCCTTCCTTCTTGCACCATGTGATTTTTGCCCACAGTATCCAGAATACAGGCTGGTATTACTACAATTTAGATAAATTATGGGGTTATAGGCCTATGTGTACTTACCTGGGAACCCAACCACTATTTATATTATTGCTTCCTCAGGAAAATGTATTTCAAGTTCTACACAGACCAGGGAGTCAATCTACAGAAGGAAAAAAAAATCTATTCTAATTCCCCACCTCTTTTTTTTTTTGAGAAAGGACCCACATCAGCCTTCCTTTGTTCTCAGATTTTTTCACTATAACTTCTTAAATGAGAATCTTCCCCCCCCCCCACTTACTCTTTTCAATCCTCCTTTACATATTGACTTTATCCATTGAATGTTTACCTCTTAAATGACAAATGCTGCCTTTTTTATCTGAATTTGTATCCTCAGCATTTAGTATAATGCCAGGCATATAGTAAATGTTTAATAAATGCTTAATGACTTGTTGACTGTCTTGGAGTAGCAACTCCCTATCTAAATTGTACTGATAACTGGCGAAATATTTGAATTCTCTGTGAGGACCATTCTGCTCTCCATAGCCAATGGGGAGAAGGAGAGAGCAAAGGGTAGTTAAAGGAGCAAGGAGGGGAAAATAAGGCAGCTTTTTAAGTCTCCAGGTTTTAAGAATATTAGTAATTAGTAATAAAAGTTTTGATAATTGAAAATATGTCATTGACTAAGGATGGGAAACACTGACTTAGAGGGTCTGTGTCTACAATGTTTCATACTAATATCTATACAAATAACAAAAAAGATATTCAGTTGAAATCAGATTTTCTTTAAACTTGATGAACCTTAAGACAGTAGAGTTTTGTAATTTATTTTTAAGCAAGCAGTAGTATATCATATTTTAAACAAGCAATAGCACCAGTGTATTCCCATTTGTATATGCGGAGGCCTGGTGCCTAGTATGCACTTAAAAGATGTAGAGTGCAATTATATAGCACCAGGCACTGTGCTAAGTGCTTTGCAACAATTATCACATATACGAAGGATTAAAGACTTTTGTAAGTAAATATAATCCCATTATCTGAGTTGGCACTAAGACCAAATATAAGTATAAAGGAAAGGAGGCAGGATCATACCCATAAGATGGAGACTTAGCTAGAGGAGAATGTTACCATTGGCCTCCTCAGGTAAAGAACTAAGATTGAATATTCACATGTGATATAAATTTAAGCATTATAAAATAACCGTTATAAAAGGTTCAGCTTGTTATTTTTAAAAATGTAAATTTTGTTCATCTTCACCTCCAAAAGTATTTCTTTTTTGGTACAGGGCCTATGATTTTATTGGTATAAACAACTTCCATTCTTTAAAAAATTTCTCCTCTTAACTATTCAGATCAGAACTTTCTCTGAAACTTGTAGCCTGAGACACTTTAGCCAAACATTTAGGATTAGGAATGTTAATCATGGGAAGGAAAAAGAACACCTTAAAATTTTATCTGGGTGTTTTTCAGTTGCTTTTCATATTGTTAGTTTTCATCTTAGAGCTGCACCTGAAAAAATTCTCTGATAAATATTTAAGGTTTCTTTAGGATTATTTGCTGAAATAATACATTTACTCTCTAAAATTAGCATTCCTGATTCTAAGCATTTGGTTCCATGTTGAGTTTCAGTTCATTTGAAAACATCTGCAATAAAAGCAAGCTGTCAAAAGCCTATGGATGGCTTCTTGATTCTATATCCAAATTGAAGTCAGCACAGCAGATGCTACACACTGGTGAGTGAAGTCTCCTTGCCAGGCTCAAGCCCTGTATACTGTAACATAGAATATGCAGCCTTCAGGAAGTATTTCCTATTCAAATGAAGCTCTTTTAAAATAGGTCAGGGAGTGTAGACTGGAAAAGAAATACATTAGTATCAATCTTGCTGCAATAAATTTAATTGGATAAGAGGTAACGTTGCACCTAAATATCTTTTTACTTAGAATGTTCAGTTAATAACCTCTTTTCTTTTCTTCTCCTTCCTCCCCAACCTCTACTCCTTATCCTTTCAAATTTCATTCGGTGCTCATTTTGAAAAAAGATTGCCCAACTTGCAAATTATTTTCTGCACAGCTTTTCTTCTCGTCCAAAGAAGTAATTCCAGGTATGTTTCTTTTTTTTCAGAGGAAGATGAAAACAGATCATGCTATGTATGAGATAACAGTCATACTGTCTCCTAGGGACTTCAGAGAAATGATTTAAGAACTCAGGGGAGAAGCAAGCCAAGAATGTCAAAAGACAGCCATCGGAAAGTTTGTAGAGGGTGTAAGAGATTGCAGAGGTAGAGATCTGGGGGTCAGAAGTCAGGGAGAAGGAGACTTCTTTTATAGGTGTTAAGTGTGCCAGTTGGGGGGAAAGAGTGAGTGCACTCATTTGTGTAGAAAATGACTGCAAAACAACACACATCTGTAGTTAATTGATCATTAAACAGAGCTCTTGCAAAAGCACTTACATGCTCCATACACATTAGCTAATCATCTCACTACACCACTGGGCATTTTCTACCCAAGAAGTCTACCAAGGATAACAGATAGTTTTCTCATTTACCTCCTGATTTTCAATAGCGTGTTGTGTCAGGAAATAGCACCCTTCATTATGCATTTAACAGCAATGTCCAAAGAATTATGCATTTGAGAGATTAGCTAAAGAACAAAGTGGGTTAAATAGATTATCATATATAATTATTTCTCCTCCTATCTCCTATCCCTTATGCCCTTCCCTTAAACCAACAGAATTCCATCCAAATGTTTTGTGTAATGCAAAGCAGTAGGTTGCAACGGTCTCCACCCCCCCCTCCCCTTAGTGCTTCTGTCTATATGTAGGTCTTTTTCCTGCCATGACTTGACTCGGCTTTGCCCTTTCTGGCAACATTCTACACACAAATCTCCTGAACAGGACTTCTCAAGAGACAGAAAAATGGGTTAAAGAGATTATAAAAAACTGTATACATACCTAGAAAAGGGTGTATTTTCACAAATATACAGACTAAAATGCACCAACCTTGTGAAAATAACATCCCCCTGGGAAACATTGTACTGTTTGTAATGTGGTGCTTTTATTTTTTTTAAACATTGAGAATGAAAACAACACATGCAGGAAACCATAAAAACCTTCAAGCTAACTGTAGCCAACGGTCAATCTAATTAGGCTATAATGAGTATACTGTGGCCCTTTCTAAAGGCTGAGAGTGCTCCTCTGAAAGATTTCCAATTCTCTCACTTGTTGGAATCTGCAATTTAACCTACAAATCAGAGATTCCATTCATTAAGCTCATTCCTTCTCTCTTTCTCCCTTTACCTGCCCTCCTTTATATTCCATGGCTTAGAAAAGGCAATGCACTGGTTGAGTTGAAAACCATATAAAAGAAAAGTAGTTTGGCACAGTGGATCAGTAGCCAATGTTGTAGTCAGGAAGACCTGAGTTCGAGTCCCACCTCTGACACATACTTACTATAAGACCATGGTGCCAAGTAACACTCTTAAATTTTCAGCTAGTCATCAATCTGAATGTTAGCTCCCAATCTGAATTAGTATGGGCAGTTTTCCGTATCAAGAGATTTATACACTGAGGAAATCACAATTCGGACCCTAACTCAATTAAATAACCATCCTAGGCTTCCAACTCCTAGAAAAGGAGACAAAGTGGTAATAGCATTATCCAGTCAGAAGTTAGATATTAATGACTTTGGATAGGTCAGTTTTTCTGATTCCTTATCTATAAAATGGAGATATTTTCCCCTGAGGACCACTCTGAAAATATTTGGTGAAATACATTAATAAATATTGAGTGTTTTCCATTTTTCCCCTTATTTTTAAGTACATAGTACATAGAAGTACTAAGGGACTGAGAGTTACTTTGGAACAGAGATGTCAAACGTGACGGGTAACACTTCTCCCAGTGCTGCTCAAATCAGATGAAAATATAATTGGGAAATATCTAACAAAAAATACAATAGACCATAGATGGTATTAATATGAGGTTTTCTAAGTCAATATGAAACCTGTCAGAATCATTATATAAGGGTTATTGTCTCTGGTTTTCTTTGACATCATTGCTCTAGAGGGTACAAGAATATTACCATGATGGTAAGAAATCCTTGTCAAGATACTTCCAATCCTAGATGGTCATTTTAAATTTGGATTTGAATTTGAAACTCAGAGGTCATCTAGTCAAACCCCTTCATTTTATAGATGAGAGAACTGAGTTGACCAAGGTCACCCAAGTAGTAAGAGGAAGGGCCAGTACAGTGAAGTCCACTATCTTCCAAACCAACTCTGCCATTGTGCTGCCTCTCACAAGGTAAGGCATAGGAAAAGGTAAATAACAGTACAAAGCAGTAGTAATATTACATTTGGTAAATAAATAGAAGAATCAATAAATACTCTTAAGAAGACAGAGGAGAAAAGCATCACTATGGCTTGGGGTGGTCACCAAAGACCTCCAGGTCAGGGAGAAGTTCAGGTGAGCCTCAAAGGATAGGTTGGAGTCAGATGGGCAGAAAGGAAGTGAGGAAGGTCTTTTGTAGGCAAGAGGAATGTAATGAGCAAAAGATGAGAGACTGGATGCATCAAACATTTCCAAAAAGGCAGTATATAAGCTATTTTGGCTGGACTATAGGGTGGCCTCTTGAGAGTAAACTGTAAAGCCCTAAATGTCAGGCTGGGAGAATTGGTTGGCCTTTATTCTGTGGGCAAAAAAGTTATTGGTTCCTGCCTAAGGGAGAGACATGATGAAAAGGATTGCTTAAGGAAGGTTCATCTGGCAGCAAGATATAGTATGAACTGGATAGGAAGAGAGTCAGGGAAACAAGTTAGAAAGCTACTGCAGTAATTTGGATAGAAATGACAGCTTGACTATATATATGGGTAATGTATAATTAATTTTTTTTGGCAAAGTAATGGGCTATTTGAAGATAGATTTTTTTATATACCTAAGAAATAAGACTATTGCTTCCAAATGCTCTCCTTACAGAGGAACAGTGAGTAACTGGGTTTGTTTGGAGTATGACTTCTTATCATGGTGAAACATGGTGAGTAATTTAGAGAGATAGCATGGAGTTCCTCAGAAAAACTACTTTTTCTTCATTTTGATTCAGCTTTTCAAATAAGAATGGGAGAATGATACATGAAGAATGACTACATGCATGGCTCAGAATGGTCATATGTATAATATGAGTAATTACACACCAGGGGATTGTTTTATAGGCTTTGAAGAAAAAAAAATAAGCTGCTGGGTCAATCCAGTCCTGACTCCTGAAAACCAAATGCTTTCAGAGGCTGTATGGTTGCTTTTCATTTGTTTTCCTAGCAGAAACCATTTAGGTTTTAAACATAGGGATTTTCCCAAACACTATCTTGGAAATCTTAAAAATAAGCTTTAAAAAATAGGTAGCTTCAGTAATTACAGTATCATATAAAATTTAAATTAGGAAAATGTCATTTTTATATTCTTTCTCTGTACCAGACTTAGTATAATATTCAGCATTCCAAAAATGCTGATGTATACTTATCCTTTTACTTTATCTTTCTCCTCCCTGAATCATTTTGTGCTTATCCACAAGCAGTAAAGCAGCCAGGAAACTCATTCCTTTAACCCACCTTCTCAGGTTGCACCCTTTCTATTTTCTTTTGGCATTTCAGTGGATTCAGCCCAGAATTGACAAAAAAAAAAACCAAAAACATTGCCTAAGAAAGTATCATGGAGTCACATTTCTGATGGATCTCAGGAGTGCCAGAAGCTTTTGCATTATATAACAATTGGTTAATTGAAATTCTTAAGAGGAAAAAGATTAATCAGATCAATTTTCTACCAGGACTTTGGACTATCTGAAGCAAGTGAGCCATTCCAAACAGTCGGGTTCCTCTGGGTATTTATTATACTTCCAATGTCTGGAACCCTAGTGAATGGAAATTGACTCAGAGGAGACTGAAAACAATAAAAGCACTTTGGCATTTATTGCACTACTTGGTGAAGGGACAACATTTTTTAATCTTAATTTTCATAGCAATATTGTCAAGCCTTTTAAAAGGTGTCACAAAACCTGAGAATTGGCAAAGTTGGGAGAACATCTGAATGTTATCTAAAGAACCCCTGAAAAATCAAATGACACAAAGTCCAGTCCAAAAGAGTTGTTTCCTTAATTTCAAGGTATTGAGGTTTCCAACTCATTGCAACAAACCTGTCCTCAAAATGAAATCATGAATTTTCACCATTACTATAAAAAAATCTCAAAAATTGGGGAAATACTAATAATGTACATGGCACTGCCAGTATTTCAGACATCGGCAAACCCAATGTTGTCTGGAGAATGGAAAATTACAAGTCAAGGTTGTACTTACATGTCAATAGTTGCTAGGAAGTCGGGGGTGGGGGGTGGGTGGGGATAATAAAAACTGACATCTTTAAGAGGTGAAATTTTATTGGAATATCATAAGCTGTACTAATTTTGGAAACATTTAACTTTCCCCTGAAACAACTGCTTAGAATCAGTAATGTCATGAATCTCCCCTGTTCTCAGTACTTTATCCTAGGGTGATGATCATCTCCTGTATTAAGAGGCATCCACATTGATTACAGGAGTGTTTTGAATCCCTTTTATCATCTTTCCTTTCATCTCCCTCTACACAGATGGAAAACCATTAATAATTTTAAAATGTCTTAAATAAACATTTTGGAGATGGGAATAGGGCAGCCTTTTTTTTATTTTAATCACAAAATAATCAAGAAACAGTACTACTTGATAAACTATGTATTATAAACCAAATAATTAAGGGAAAGTCAACATATCGTCTTTTTAGCAGGCATGACTTGGTAATGTATTGTGGTAGATGCTCATGAAAAACATGCATTTGTTGACTCTCACAAGATATGGCTAATACGTACCTTACAAGGAGTGAGAGTGAAATGTCTTTCCCTCTATCTTCCATCAAATAGACTACCCTAGGGTATTCTTACTGTTTCACCCCTTTGTATTAATATCCTTGCTGAACGGCACTCAAAACTGTTTTAGTCCATAAATGACAGTTTGCACCAAACCTGAACTGTTTTCAATCCTTTCAGAACTTAAGTCAATTTTTAAAAATCACTTTAACACTTTAGTATTAGCAGTGCTTGCTTCCCCGTTCATCCTCACAACCTCCTAATGATTTAAAATAAGCTTGTTTGTTGTCCTTGACTCTACCTGTGTATGAAATAAATAATTCTACCCAATCCTAGATGGTAACTGCTAAAATGACCTGAAGGTGGTTTGATGGGCTTAAACTGAAGCAGATGAAAACAGCCAGTTCCATCTGGAGAAAATACATTTTTCCTCTGCTGTCATGACGCTGTGCCAAGATTTTGCTCACTTTGTCCTTTGCCACTTTTCTCATGTCCAGAAAAAAAAAAAAGGGTTTTCTTTGTATTTGGTTAGTATGTGGAAATTCCTCGAGAGCATTCGGAGTTGACACACATTTCAGCCCAGCAGCCATCATTTCAAGGTTGAGGCCTGCCAAGTCTTTCCAGGCAAAAGAAAGAGTTTAGTGTTCCTGAATAGAGACTGCTTTTTACAGGCACCTCCCTTTGAGGGCATTTACTTATTTATTAGCAAAGGCAGATGGTGCTCAGCTATTTCAGTCCTAGTTGTGGGACACAAAAATGACAAAACAGTCAAGTTTTAGGGTTCAGTTCCAGCTGATTTTATTTCCTTCTCAAAAAAAAAAGTTATTTACAGAAGGTATATATCAACAATCTGACAGGCAGTGAACTTGACATGATTAGCTGGCATGATTTTTTTTCTTTTTTTTTTCTTTTTTCCCAAAACATTGTGGTGTGGCGTTGATTTTTAAGACAAATATTCTACACAGCATATTGCACAGGATGGATGACCAAAAAAAGTAAAAAACAAAAACAAAAAAGAAAACAACCAAAAAAACCCTTAACGGAACTACCTTAATAAGGCAGACGTCCTAGTGCCTGTCATGTTATATTAAACATACATACACACAATCTTTTTTTTGCTTATTATAATACAGACTTAAATGTACAAAGATGTTTTCACTTTTTTTTCAATCTTTAAACACAACAGCTATAAACCTGAACACATATGCTATCATCATGCCATAAGAGACTAAAACAATTATATTTAGCGACAAGTAGAAAGGATTAAATAGTCAAATACAAGAATGAAAAACGCAGTACATAGTGTCGCGAACTCAAATCGGCATTTAGATAGATCCAGTGGTTTAAACGGCACGTTTTTGCTTATAAAAAAAGTGCAAAAAAGATATGGTTTATAAGTTAAAGCTACAGGATCCCTTTTTGCTGAAAATGCACCAGTTTTAAAGCATCTGTACAGCATATCACTTCATTCATTTTTTTCCTTGTTGGCATACAGTGTATCAGCTTATTCTCTCCTTTTTGAGTGAGGTTAGAGAGTGGAAACTGGAAACTGGTGGTAAATTAAGGGATACTGTCACTTTAAGAAGCCTGCAGATTGAAGTGTAAACATGGAGAAATTAGGGGCTGATTTTTTTAAAAATGTGTGTGAGATATTAACCAGCCGCCCTGTTATAAAAATCAGGAAATCCAAACAGCGATTTACACCGATTAACACCCCCTTTATATATTTTTTACAAAAATACACTGAGAAAATAATCAAACGTTTTCATCTCTCTTGTCTTTTTTTGTTTTTTTAAAAGTGTCAAAAGTCTACATTTAAATATAAAAAATTAAAACTTAAAACTCTAGCCCTTCAGTGAAGGAGACATAAAATGGTGTGGGTAACAAGAACTACCAAAAAAAAGGGGGGGGAATCAAAATAAGTAAAAAATGTTTGGCCAGTATAAATACTTCCACATATAAAATGGCATCTGATTACATTTATAAGGAAAAAAAAGACGAGGATGGAGCATCGGTGAGGGAAAAAAAAGACCACAGTCTTCTCACTTACACCTATAAGGAAGAAACACATACATACTGAGAAAAAATTTGGTCCTGAATTGTTCTTTTTAAAGTCCAGCACAGATTTGAGTTGCGTTTGAATCCTTTAAAGAGTTAAGAATGAAAAAAAGCTGGTGATAATTTTTTGTTGTTTGTAGGAATCAAACATAGCGCCATCTATCTGCTTTTTTTTATATTATCCTACACTATTTATCTTAAAAACTGCTCAACAGTCTTATACAGAAATCTTTAAAAGATAGACAGGATAACATGCTATATTAACCCCACCAGTGAAATAATCCAACACCATCACGATTCCGATTAAGAGAAGAAAAAAATGTTTGTTTGTTTTTTAAAAGCAATCGCCCTCCATTTCCCCTGTACCACATCAATACAGAAACTTTTCACGTTTTGTATGTCTCCTTTCCAAAACTTTTCAGTGTCTATGAAGTTCCATCTTACTGGTTTCATATATATATAATAAGAAGGTGGCCAAGAAAAAGCGCTGCTACCCTCTCCTCTATACGTGCAAATCCGTTTGTTTTATTATTATTTTCCCCATTTCCAGTTCATTTCCTTTCTCTCCCACCCCCCAAGCCCCCGCCCCGCTCACGTTTTCCTTCCAAATAGGTTCTCAATCCATTTCCTAGCACAATTCAATCTCTCCTCCTCTCCCGCCCCCGCCCCCCATCTCCTCCTCCTCCTGCGGCAGGAAAAAGGAAAGGAAAAAAAAAAAAAAAAAAAACACCAAACTGGAATTTGTAGCCATGGAAGGCTTCAGTTCTGGCTTGCATGCGCGGGCGCGCAAAATCACCCCCTACCAGTCCGGATCTTTCAAGGAAAGAAAAAAGAAAAAAAAAAAACCGTAACTATGCGAAAAATACAACACAATGTAGTATTTCTTCCTTCTTCAGATGAAGTGGGCCGAAAAAAAAAAAACTCGCCCCCGAGGTGTGTAGGATTTTATCTCTTTCTCTCCTCTTAAAAAGGAAAAAAAAAAAAAAAAAAAACACACACACACACACACACAAAAAAGGTGGGGAGGAATGGGGAGCGACTCCAAGCAGTCTATGGAAAAGCAACCGGGCTTTTTTTTTTTCCCTGGGGGTGAGACGTCCGGAAGTGTCCGTTTGTTTGTGTGGGTTGGTTGGGGGGGGGGGGGTAGCAGTGTGGGTGTCTCTTCAAGCCGGGGGAGGAAACGTAGTTTTAACAAAAGTACGATCCTTTCCACCCTGATCCTTCCAGGTCCCCCTTTTCAATCTTTTCGAACAAGTCTGTTTTACGAACCCGGGGGCTTGAGGGGGGGATGCGGTGTCAAAATGGGGGTGAGGAACACCGCCCCCGCCCCCCAAAACGCACCCAGCTGGCAGAGAAATCACTCACTCCTCTGGATACAGTAACTTGTTAAGTGGGCGTGGGTGTGCGAAATCTTTCCCCTTCTCACTTCTTTTTTCCTTTTGTCCTCCCTTTCCATTATCCATTTCTCCTTTGCGTCTTCTTTTTTTTTTCCTCTCCTCTCTGTCTCTCCTTTAAAAAAATTTTTTTTTTCCTCCCGTCCCTCTTCTCTCTTGCTCGCTCTCTTCAGTAAGTGAAGACCAGGTTGGAGATGCTGGACTCTAGCCAGTCCCCCGAGATCATCTCACTTACCTCTGGCGTGCAGTAGTCCGGGAATTCAAAATGTGAGCCCGAGCCAGGCTCGAAGTTAAAATCCAGGTCCCGGTCCAGCACGGAGGTGGAGCTGAAGCTTCCCAGAGACATACTCTCAAAACTTGGGCTGGGGTTCAGGTCGAGCAGGTCGTCATCAAACTCCTCATCCGAAGAAGAGGAGCCCGAGGAGGACGAGGAGGAATGGGAGGAGGACGAAGAAGAGGAGGAATGGGAGTGCGCCGTGGAGGGAGTGGGCGAAGCGGCCCGCAGGCTGGTGTAGCTGCGGTGGTCTGCAGGGGAGCCGCCATCGTCTGGGGATGAGGCGGCGCTGCCGCGAAGGTTGTGCCCGTCGGGCGGGCAGCCCGCACCTCCCTCCTCATACAAGCTGCCCGCGTCGCTGGTCTCCTGGCCCCCACTCAGGCTGGGGCTGGCTGGCACGGCCCCGCTCACGGGGGAAGAGGAGGTGAGGCCGAACATGTACACACGCTTCAGCTTCTTCTCGGCCAGATGTTTGCTGGAGGCCGAGAGAGAGGAGGAGGCCGAGGAAGAGGAGGAGGTCGAGGAAGGGGAAGAGGAGGAAGAAGCAGAGGAAGAAGTGGAAGAGGTGCTGGTAGTCCTGGACTTGTAGAGAGAGTGGTGGTCAGCAGGGGCCCCCAGGGGGAGTAGGGCAGCGGCCGCCACCGTCTGCTCTGGGGAGAAGGAGGACGAAGAAGAGGCTGAGGGTTTGCTGCTCCCGCCGCCGTTGCCTCCCAGGATCAGCTTGGCTTGAGGTTTGCCGCCCCCGCCACCCGCGCCGCCGCCGCTGCCGGACAGCTTGGAGCCGCAGCTCTTTTTCAGCGCGGGTTTGGAGTTGGCGCTGCTGCTACTGCTGCTGCCACCGACGCCGCCGCCTCCCCCGCCTCCCGAGCTGCTGCAGCCGCTGCCGTTACCGCCGCCGCCACCACCGCTGCCGCCGACCTTGTCTCCTTTCTCCCCGGGCTTGGAGGAGGACGAGGAGGAGGTGGAGGAGGAGCTGGAGCTGGCGTTACCCGATTTCACCTTCTTCCTGGGCCGGTACTTGTAGTCTGGGTAGTCTGCCATGTGCTTGAGGCGCAGCCGCTCCGCCTCCCGAATGAAAGGGATCTTGTCGCTGTCCTTGAGTAACTTCCATCGCTTGCCCAGCCGCTTGGAGATCTCGGCGTTGTGCATGTCTGGAGATTGCTCCATGATCTTCCGCCTCTCGATCTGAGACCACACCATGAAAGCGTTCATGGGCCGCTTGATGTGCCCGCTGGGGGTCTTGCACCAGCTCGGGTCATCCGCCTTGCCTCCGGTGGAGGCGGTGGAACCCGGCGTCGGGGAAGAGGCGATGCCTAGCTCGATGCTGGCCCCAGAGTCGGAGGTCTCGCCGGCCAGGAGCGCTTCCGTGTTCTCCGCGTTGTTCGTCTGCTGCACCATCTCCCCGGCTCAAGCTCACACACTGACGGCGGCAGCTGCACAATCGCTCGCCAGGGTCTCCCCCCCCACCCTTCCAAAGTACCCAAAGCAAAATACACCACACACACCCCAAAAAGGAGAGAAAATGGGGGGAGTGAGGTGAGGGGAAACCTCAACTTTACGGGAGAGGTGGTGGTGGGGCGAGAGGATAACAAAAGTCCTGAAGTAGATGCCCTCCCGCCACCCCTCCCCCCCAAAAAATACTCAGCCCCTTGCTGAGGAGTTGTAGTTCCAGGCAAGCTCTTCTCTCACCGTGTTGCCGTAGGCTGTCTCCCTCGCTTTCTGAAAATCTGAGAACGCCTTAAAGTGGAGAGTAGTTTCTTTAATGCTGGTTGCTGAATCCTCCAATGCAAGTTTTTTTTTTCCTCCTCCTCCCAGGCAGCGTTTTTTTTTCACCCTGCAGCAGTTGATTCCAGTTCACAAGTGCTCTCAATGCTCAAGAAAGCAACATAGTCTGCATTACTTAGTCTCTTTCCGACCATGCAAAGCAAAAAAGAGTCTGACTCCAGGACTCTCTTCTGTAGGCGGAATCACTAAGGAGTTTGTGCAATTATTTGGTTGCGAGGTATTAAGCCAAAAAAAAGCACTCGTGCGACAGAATGGCATTAATGAATGTATGCTTTTCCCCTTCTGCAAAAAAAGGGAGCTAATTATAGAGTTCCTTCTCTTCTTCCCTATGCACACCCTTAGAAAGAGAGAGAGGGAGAACTAGAGACACTGGGGTAGTGAAATTGGCCTCTTCCCCTCACACACTGTTTCCCTTTCTGCAGCTTAGAGCAGACCCCAATTCCGCCTCGCGCCTCTTTATCCTTTCACTGTCTTTACCCCAACCAATCAGCCGCTGTAACCAACGCTTCCTCGTGCCAAACCCCGCCCCCAAAGCTCCCATTGGCTTGGAACCCGATGCAATAATAATCACCGCGTGCAATGAGAAGCTCCAAATCTGACCTCATTCCAATTTACAGAGCAAACTTTTTAAAAGGGCTAGAAGTACCGCTGAGATTTTTGCAGCTTCTTTTTCCTTTTGCATTTTTTTTTTTGCGCGCGATACTGCATGTGTGTGTGTGTGTGTGTGTGTGTGCTTGTGTGTGTGCGTGCGCGCGACTATGAAGAGGATGTTAATGCATGAAATTATTAAGGGGAGGGAGGAGATATTCTCACCATTATGTTATATAACAAGGAGGTTGGTAAGTGGGGGGGGGGGAGGGGGCAATGTGCAATGTTGTAAATGGAAGCTTTCTACTTAAAAGCCAAGTGATCATTTGTATTAGGTCTTTTCAGCATTGGAATAAAGAATCAGCCTGGAGTGTAAAATCTGTTCCTCACAGGGAGAAGCTCCTTCATAAAGGCAAGAGAATGAAGAAAGGGGGAGGGGAAGAGACAATAATAAATCGATTATATTGAAAACTATTAAGAAAGTGGCATCCAGACACCTGTCATCACCATTATTTTAACAACTCTAGATATGGCACACATGTGGATACGTTGTGTAAATCCACTCAGAATAATTTGCATGCTGTTTGTGAAAGGAATAGGTGGAAATTTTGTAATAAGTGTATGTTTCCTTAACCAAACAGATTAAATATGGTTATTTAATGATTTTTAACTCCTTGATAAATCCTAGATAGCCAAAACAGAGAAGCTTTTAGCCACATTCAATTGGAACATATTGAGTTCCAGTATAATTAACTCTATGGGAGAAATTCCATTGAGTCTTACATAGAATAGAAATGAGTTAGTAAGAAAGATGGGTCACTTTCTTTTTTGGCTAAATATTCCTCTTCTTACACCTATTCCTGATTCAAGGGTTTCCCTTTATTTTTCTTCCTATTCATTATTTAATTAATTATTAATGCTAAAGTCAGAGATCATCGATCAAGAATTCCGAATTTTTTCAGCAGGTCAAAACTGAAGATGACAATAAAGGTGAAAAGTGATTATAATGAGTAAGTATAAAGCCACCCAGAGACACTAATTTCTGCCCCATCGTTTCCACTAATTGTAAAGAAAACTGGAAAGGTGTAAAATATATTGTTTGCAACAAGTCATGTGACAGGGGTGTCTCTTAGGCAACCCTAGATTAGTAATGGATATTGCTTCAGTCACAAAAATTATTACAAGTTCAGAGTCTGAAAGCAAGAATTCTAATTACAACTTTTGCCCCAACAACTACTTCTACAGGTAAACTCACTTCTACACGGCAATTGTAGGACAAGCTATTTTAGAAGCCTTTGAGCTAGCCACTTGATTAAGGTTGAATTCACATTAGAAAAAATGGACTTTCATAACTTCTGTAAAATTTGTTACATATGTCAAATGGCAAAATGAATGCCAGAGTGAAAACTAACATATTTTGCATTGTGAGGGGGAAACTTTATTGACCTGTAGTTGTCATGATTATGTGATGTTCTCCAGGGGAAAAAATGTCATTGGCATATAGTTGCATTGATTTCCAGCTAAGAAAAATTGAATGGATGTTGCCATAAACATGAATTTGTTAGTTTTGAGGTACAAAGAAATTAGCATTAAGGATAGTCTTCCAGTGATTCCATTACAAATGGGTATCACTTAAGAAATTACCCCAGCACTACTACATCACACCCTCCTTCCTCAAAAGAGGCAAAAGAGGCTATGTTTTTTAGGAACTTGCACAAAATGATTTGTGGTACACATTCCCTGATGATAATTATATAGTAGCAGTGTCAATATAATAAATATTTTCCAAACTGTTCATCCTTCCATGATTTGATATGCAAAAGGGGGAAGTTAACCCAAACATATAGAGTATTTTTTTTTCCAAATCAAAGGGGAAAATGTTTACTAAGTAGAAAGTTACTGTCCTAATTCTGCTCTCAGGTACTCAGTGTAATTAATTAGTTTCTACTGATTTTAAGGGAAGTTATTTGAGTAGCACTTAGGATTTATATAAAACCCTTTCCATAAAGAAACCTAAGTGCTATACATAGTACCCTATGAGTTGGGTAGTGCAAATATTATTATTCCTATAATAAATATGATGAAATTTAGACTCAAGTTAAATGATTGGCCCAGAAACAAAGCTATAAGTATCAGATCTGGGATTCAAACAGAGGTTCCTTGAGTCTGAATCCAGTGTCATTCAGCCTCTTGTATACTATATATAGCCAAAATAATGAAGGAACTATGACTGTGAAAGGACTCCAAGTATAGAAACTCCTTCCATCAAATTCTATCCCAACCATCTCAGATATAGTTGAGAAGTCCTGGGATAGCTTGAATTACATTGAGTATAAAAAGGAGAATTGCTAAGGGTCAAAGAAACTGTTTAATCACCACAGGTAAGATTTGAATCCAAGATCCTCATGATTCCAATCAGCATCTACTATACCACCAGACAAACTAATGAATTAATGTACATACTTTGAATATTCTTAGTAGGCCTCTGCTAAGTGTTTCTAACTGTTTAAATGTTATTAAATGTAAGAATACACGTTATACCCTTTTTAAAGTTACCATCCCTAGTTGCTGAGTTTATTAACAATATTAACAATAATAAACCTCTTAATATAAAGGGAATAGCTATAATCCCAATGCCTGGATTCTCCTTTATAACTACTTCCCTGTTTCTGACTTTTTTGCTTCAAATAACAGGGGGTTTTATGTTTATTTATTTGTTTTTGGTGGGTCCTACTAAATCAATACTCAGTGTTCCCTCTGCTGGTTCTGCAGCATTAGATGTATTTCGTAACATTATTCTTAGATCTCTATTGACAGGAAGCAAACATAGAAGTATATAAATCTTCTGTTTCTGAAATATGATAAACTATTGATTGTATTCATACAGTCATTATTGTAGTGTAAAATCCTTCCAATTATTAATTAAAACATTTTACTTAGTACTCTAGCCAAATGCTTCAGAGATATCAGTTGGGTCATAAGCATAATATCAATGAAACTGAAGCTGGTTCTTCTATTATTATTTTCGTCTATATCTTTGCAATACAAGGGTCCAGTTCCCTAAAAGGATACGGAATAAATAAGGGGTAGGGTTCCACCTCAAAAGTAGCTAACATGAGATAGAAGCAGTGGCATAAAAAATAAATCTCAAGGAAAATTGGTTTAATATGTAAATACTCAAAATTCAGCATGGTATTGTGGCAAGAGGCCTCAAGGGCCAGGATAACCTCCAGTTAAGCACTACATCTGGCATATAATAGCTGTGTGACCCTGGACCAGTCAGGGTCTTAACTTCTCTGTTTTGGGCAATGCTCTGAAACTTGGAAGCTGCAAAGAAGATGCCTGCTTCATTGGAAAGGAAAGGTCATTATGCTCATGAAATCCCAAGTCCAGTTTCTATCCTTGTACCACTCACTCACATTTACTCTGATTTCCAGATTTTTGACCTCTTTCATTTAGTATCTTAATGCCTTGTAAAGTGTAAAACACTTTCTTTACAACAACCCCAGGAAGTCACTTAATCAAGTGTTATCTTCATTTTATAGATGACAATACAAAAGCTCAGAGGGATTTTTACTTCCATTTTCCTATTCCAGTGTTCCTCCCACTAAACCACCCAGTTTCCATGTTAGACACTTTGTTAATTGTCAGTCCTGTCTTAATGACCCCAGTTGGGGTTTTATAGGCTTATATACTGGAGTGGTTTGCCATTTCCTTCTCCAGCTCATTTTATAGGTAAGGAAACTGAGGCATTCAGGGTGAAGTGACTTGCCCAGGGTCACATAGCTAGGAAGTGTTTGAGGTCAGATTTGAACTCAGGAAGATGTCTTCTTGACTTTGGGCATGGCTGCCTAGACTCTTTAGTGTGCTAATTGTTTGCATTTAATTGTGATCTTTACCTTCCTTCTTAGAATCAATACTGTGTGGAGTAAGGGTTAGGCAATTGGGGTTAAGTCACCCAGTTAGGAATATCTGAGGTTAAATTTTTTTTTTTTTAAATAACTGTTACCTCCCATCTTGGAGTCAATACTGTGTATTGGCTCCAAGGCAGAAGAGTGGTAAGGGTAAGCAATGGGGGTCAAGTGACTTGCCCAGGGTCACACAGTTGGGAAGTATCTGAGGCCAGATTTGAACCTGGGACCTTTGGTCTCTAGGTCTGGTTCTTAATCCACTGGGCTACCCAGCTGCCCCTCTGAGGTTAAATTTGAATCCAAGACTTCTTATCTTTAGGCTTGGTTCTCTGTCCACCATCAGGTATTGTATGCTATTTAAAACCCAAACAATAACATATAACAAATAGTAATCCTTATATACTTATGAACTCTTTGAGGATAGTTGGGTGAATTTCTTATTTGACTTTTTGACTGTTTTTAGTATTTATAGTCTGTGCCTAGCACCAAATCTTATATATATATATATGAACTTAATAAATTCTTGTTGAATGTAAATCAATAGAAACTTAGAATCATAGAATTGGACAGGACTATAGAGATCCTTACATTTAGCCCCCATGTATATTTTTATTTTATAGGTGAGAAAAAGGAAACCCTCAGAAGTTAGGTTTAGCCAAAATCACAAAAGTTCATGTCATTTCCAGGTTTGTTCTTAGGAAGAAGCATTTGGAAATTTGGAGTCAAGTGAGTAAAATCAACCAATATAGCTTTATGAATTCCAGTACCATTTTTTTTGTGTCACTAAATCAATTAAGCATTGCCAGCCTCGTTTATATTTCTCCATCTTGCTTGGTAAAACCTTGATTCTTTGGAAAGAAGTGATATTTTCAAAATGAGAGGAAAAACATTTCTTTTTTCATATTATTAAAGCAATCATTTCTGGAGAAAAGTGGTCTATGTGCGTTATATTTATACACAAGGTTGATTATAAAAGTAACCTTACAATAAATGAAATTATAAAGGCTATATAATTTTCAGATGTTTTACTTTAAACTACCTTTTGTACTCTCCCCTCCCCCCATGACCACCATCTGGCACCCAGTTTTTTTTGTTTTTTTTGTTTTTAATTTTTGTCCACTAGCTTCCCTTTTAGCTTCACTAAAATATGGGTAGGAAATGTGCGTTTGAATGGGCCGGGTATATTTTTAGCACCAAATTTACGTTGTTTTGAAAAAGAAGAGGGGTAGGGAAGCAGCGCTATGTAAAATCAGTTCTAGGGAACGTTTGTCAGAGAAGGATTAGAGAGCAACCCTGATTTTTGGTCTCCCGTCAAAGTTGCTCCGGCTGGGGGGGAAATGACGCTAGGTGGCAGCGCAGAGCAGAGCACAGCATAATGGACCAGGGAAAACGTGGATCTAATCAAAGGGGCATTCTTTTCTTTTCCTCCTCTTTCCATCCGCCTCCTCCCCCAACCTTCTCCCGATACTTCTAACCTCTACTTTTAATGGCATTTTAAGGGAGCCTTGAATAACTGAAAGTTTGTCTGATACCTTCACATAAAGCAGAGTTTAAGGAGGAAAAACAAACCATCGAACACCTTTCAGATATAAGACCTCATTGGCTGGGGAAAATCACGGTTTCTCTCCCACATTTAGCTGAATACTGGAGATTGCGAAGGATTTTAGGATACGGTCCAGCGGGACCACGAAGGATTTGGAAAGCTGGTTTCCCAGTTGGCCACTCTCAGGATAAAGAAAACGTTGTGAGTTCCTTAAGAGTTAGGAAGGACAACCCCTCCCCCAGTCTCCTAAAACTGTTTCCATCGGCCAATATGACTTTACGAGACTTTACGAGACCAGAAATACAGCAGACTTCTTCCTTCCCTTAAGCTGAGGATTAATGGCACTCGGTCTTGTTTAGCTGCCGCTACCGTGGCTGCACTGATCTCTTGCTTTTCGATTACAGTTATGGGGGAGAAATAAATTGGAATCGACTCAGGCTGTGCTTTCTGGAGGAAAAATCTTTCCTACTGTAAACATGTTTTAGGCGATTCTGTCAGCAACGTTTTAACACCCATCTCTCTTTTAACTTTTATACCATGGGCAAACTAGCTGCAGGAATATACACAGGGATGGTGTGGGCGCAAATGCTAGTTCTTTCGAGCTCCTACTAAAAGGCTTTGCTGATTTTGGCGAGCCTGCCAGTCGTGACCCAGCTGCCAGGCAGGGTTCAATTGAGTCCCTGGAGGTGCCAGTTTCTCCCAGCAGTTTCTTTCTTTCTTTTTTAAGCGATTCATGCAAAGACCTCCCTTGTTCTGTAAATGACCGGAACTAACACGGACTTGTCTTCCTATATTTATTTAGTGCCCAACCCCTTCCCTGTTTATGCCTACACACTTATAATCCTTGTTTGCACGGCAAACACTGAGGTGTGTATTTGGAATAGAATCTCCAATTAGGATAATAACGTTCGAATACCAACTAGGCAACCACCCACGCAGGTCGGGTGACACAAATTCTTTGAGTTTGTGTCTTTCTAGCGGTTGAGGAATGGAGAGGTGGCTCCCCAAGTCGAAAGTGGCCGTGCTGCAGCTGCCACCTCTGCCTTGGAGCTGAAGCTCTAAGTAGTCCCAGCTTCCCTCTTCCCCAGCTGTCACCGCCCCGCCCCCACCCTCACTCCCACTCTCTAGAGAGCGGCAGCAGAGGTCATTGAACCAATGAGAAAAGTAGAAACCGAGGCTGCTGAAGATTGCGAAGCGCCCTTCTCATTGGATAAACCTGCGGCTTGCTTTCTGCCAGCAGGATTCCAGGCACCTGTAGGAGGAGGTTTCAGGTTTGGGCAGTAACAGCAGGGAGAAGAGTAGGGAGCATATGGCAGGTAGGTAACAGGTAAAGAGGGTTGCCGCCTCCAGTCCTGTTTCCCTGGAAGCAAAGCTTTCCAAAGGGCTTGTCTCGTATTGTCGGGCTTGGATTCACGTGTCTCAGCGCTAGGGAGAGCAGACGCTGGCACAGCTGCCAGAGCCCTCCCTCCCAGCAGCCTCTGCCCAACGAAGGCGGCAATCGCGCTCCCAGCGTGCGCCTCCTAACGCCAATGCTTCATGGAGAAATAAACCCAGTGACCTCCATCCGGGCAGGCAGGAGGAATTACACGATCGATTTCTATCTCGCTGGCTGGAACCCTGTCCTCCCACCCCAGTAGTTCCTACCAATCTACTAATACAGGAGGTTTTGCTAATGCTAAAAATGCCCCCAAATAAAAAATTACAATATGTGATTTAATGTCCCGAGTCCATTCGTTCCCCCATATCACTGTTCCACTGGGAATGCTTGGGGGGCACCTAGAAAGGAAGGGCAGGGTAGGCTCTAGCGAGTGGGGGAGGGGAGGAAGAACGAGCAGAGAAAGAGGGAGGTGCTGTGTGTGAGACTAAAGAAAGAAGTCAGGAGAAAGAGGAGGAGGATAAATGCGGAGCTTTGCAGCAGCATCCGCGCCACGCTAGTCTAGGGAAGAAAAGGAAGAGAGTGAGACTAGCAGCTGGCTCGGGGCGCGCTGGAGCTCGACTAAAGCACCCACCCAGCTTCCCTCTCCCCCAGCCTAGCTGACGCCTAGGGTCAGGGACCGTGGCGAAAGATAGGAAGACGCGGGGCTCTCGCCTTTACCGTAGTACTAGCATCTTCCGCCAGAGAGTAGAGAGGCGGGGACTTGGCGGAGGAAAGAAAGAACCCTGTGCCCCGGGAGCGTGCGCCTGTCGTGCGGCGCACCTGGCCTGGCAGGGACCCTCCCATCTGCTTCCCTCGCTCTCTTGTCTCTGGGGCTAGGGGTGTGTTAGGAGAGAGCTGGCAGCTGGCGAGTCTGGGCGGTGCTGGAGGATGCAGAGACCCTGTGACCTACCTACTTGGGAGTGCCGTGAGCGCAGAACTCTGGCAATGTGCAGTATTTATGGGGCCCCTGCTTTGTTGCGAGGTACCCTCTCCTTCATCCTCCCATAAAGATTAAGGTTTATCATGATCTCACAAGAGAAAAAAATCCTCCAAATTGAGCAATAAATTTGCCACATTGAAGGGTGTGTTATCGCTGGATTGGTGAAAGGCTTTTAATATTGTTTCGTTAATTGGAACTTTGTAATTTTTGGGGGGGGCCGAAATGTGAGGCTCCCAGGCAACCACAAACAGGGTGGGGAAAGGGAATGAACACCATCATCTATTACAGCCTTTCGAACGTCATATTATTTCCCACCCCCCAACTGGACTGTAAGCTTCATGAGAGCAGTTACTTTGTTTTCTCAAAGCTCATCCCTCCCCATATCTAGCACAGGGCTTTTTTTTTGCATGCAGTAGGCACTTAAATATTTGCTGTTTTCATGCAGAGGTTGATAGGCATTTTGAATGTATCGCTTGATCCAAATATTAATCCCTTCTTTGTAGATTATGAAATTAACAACAAGCCCTTTTCATAAAAGTTAATTAATCACTTAGGTTTAGAGAAAATAGGCCCTTCCCTGCCCACGAGCAATTTAGCTCTCCAATGTGGTCATTTTGCAAAGAATGGCTAACCTATTTTCCTTTGGGAAAGTGAACTGCAAAGGGATGGGCAGTTGTGTAGCAAATTGGTACTCATCTTGCTACACAGACAATTCTCTTTGTTTTTACTTTAAATATCAAATTAAATTATATTTGTAAAGTGCTTAGCACTGTGTGCCTGGCACATGGGTGGTACTTAATAAATGCTTATCCATTTCCTTGTACTCCACTCAAACCAGATTGACACCTACCTACCCAGAACTCAGCTAAAGATGTAAATTACATTTGGAAATTGGGATAGACACCAGACCAGCAGTTTCATCCACGATTCCAAGACTGGATCTCTCCACCAAGCCAAGCTTCCTTAAGTTTAAGGGAATCATAAGGATATATATTGAAAATAGAAGAAAATACAGTGAAAGCACAACTACTCAGCAAGGTAATTATGTGGCTCCAGGTAATATTCCCAGTGCTTAGCACAGGTGCTTGAAACATAGTAAATGCTTAATAGATGCTTATTGACTGACTGAGGAAGGGAGTTTCCACACAATCAAAAGATTTAATCTCTGAGCATTAACATTTATTATTAATGTAAAAAAATAAAGTATGAGTACTTTCCCTGGGCCTCTTTCCTCTCTTTGGTTGCTTGATCTCAGCAGCTCCCATAGGTTCAACTACCATTTCTGTGCAAATTACTTCCATCCTCAATTTCTCTCCTGAGCTTTAGTCCAGCATCACAAATCCTCACTGGACATTTTAAACTGGAAATCCCTCATACATATCAAACTTACCATGTCTAAAATAGAATTCATTATCTTTCTCCCCAAACCACCCCGTTTCTGAGTTTCATTCAGCTTCAGATCAGGTGATCTGGAAGGTCATCACTAAATTTCCAGCCACCCACAATTGAACCTTTGGTGTTACTCTCACACCACATAGTCAATAAGTGGCAAGATCTTCTTGCTTCAAACTACAGTATTTCTCATATATGTCCCTTTCTCTCCACTAACACAGTCAACACACTATGCAGGACCTTATTACCTTCCACCTAAATGATGGTAAAATCCTTTCAAGACTTTCCATTCCAATTCAACTAGTTGTCAAAATAATTTTCCTAAATCGCATGTGTGACTGTGTACTCAGAGCTCTACTCAAAAACACCAGTGATTCCCTAATTATCTCTAGGATCAAATATAAACTCCCTTGTTTGGAATTTAAAGTCTTCTTTCTTCTCCTTATAGTCTTCTTACATATTTTCCAGTAGATCAAGCATTCTTATAGTTTTTCCACACATAATGTCCCATCTCTAGTCATGGTGCCTTTGCTTTTGCCAGTCACTGGTTTGAAGAGCAGAGGGTATAAGGTATAAGAAGGCTAGAATGGTAGGAAGATGGCTTTAAAAAAGTTCCGAATTGCCAGACAGAGGTTATCTTATTTGATCCTGGAGGTGATAGAGAGCCAATGTGGTTTATTAAATAGAGGAGGAAGATGGCATGGTCAGACTTGGAGCAGGAAGACCAATAAGAAAGCTATTGTTATAGTTCAAATATATGGAGGATGAGGGCCTGACCCACGAGGTTACAGAGTCAGAGGAAAGAAGGGGATATATACAAGAGATATTGGGAACATAGAATCAAAATGACTTGGCAACCGATGGGATGTGGGGGGGTGGAGAATGAATGAATGGTAGGGGAAGCATTTAAGTGCTTAATGTGTGCAAAGAATTGTGCCAAGAGCTGAGGATACAACCTGTAAAAAAGTCCCTGCTATGGAAGAACTTAAAATTATTTTTTTAAACCCTTACTTTCTGACTTAGAATTAGTATCAATTCAAGTGTCAGTTAGTTCCAAGAAAAAAGAGCAGGAAGTGCTAGCCAATTAGGGTTAAGTGGCACCATTTGATGGTGCCAAGGACTTTGATGCAAAGTCTGGATCTTTAAAAGCTATGGCTCTTAGCACCTACTGGAGCAGTTGCCAGGCTGCAACTCCACAGAGATTGCTTTCCAAGATGATGGCTGTAGGCCAAAGGTTGGAAGCCTGGCTATTCTCAAGGCTCTTGGATTCAGGATCTTAGACTGTCTCTTCTGGGAATCCAAGGAGTAGTCATTTGATTCTGACACAAAACTACCTCCTCTCTCCCCCTCAGCATGCCCTGTTGCTTCAGCTACGCTAGCTTGCCAGCCCTGTAGCTGGCAATTGGTTGGAAGCTGGTGGACATGGCTGAACCTTTCTCCACAGGAATTGCTTTCCTGGATGATACTTGCAAGGGCTACTTGGATAGCAGGATGGTGGCCTGGGGGTTGCTGGGGCTCTTCTGCTCCATTATCTGCTGGTGGCAGTTAGTCAGCAGTTGTTGCTTATGGATGAAAGTGGGGCTCTTCTCCTAGTGATTTCTTTTCTCAAGGATGTTGATGAAGACTGGACTAGAGGTAGGTCTGGTGGCATATGAGAGATTGTGCCAAGGTAGAAATGACAAGACTTGGCAACTTACTGGCTATAGGCAGTGAGAATGAGGAACCAAGGATGATACTTAGATTGAAAGCCTGGGGCACCTGGAGGATGGGGGATGCCCTTCACAGCAACCAAAAAATTAGGAAGAGGGAAGGGCTTAGGGAAATGACAATGAGTTCATTTTTAGACATGTTCATTTAAAATACTTATGGAATATCTAGTTCAAAATGTCCAATAAGCAGTTGAAGATGCACATCTGGAAGTCAAGAGAGAGGTTAAGGCTGGTTAAATAGAATCATCAGCATAGAGAGATATTTTAATTCCTGGCAACTGAGGAGATTGCCAAGCAAAATACTATAGAGTCAAAAGACAAAAGGGCCTAAAGTAGAGCCTTGAGGAGCACATATGGTTAGTGGGTACAGCAAAAGAGACTGAGGAGTAGTTAGACAGGTAAGGTGAGAATTTGAGAACAGTTGCAAAAACCTAAGTGCCAAAGACTGCAGATAGGTCAATAAAAATGAGGAATAAAAGGCCATTAGATTAAAAAACAAACAAAACCTTAGTATCAATTCTAAGACAGAAGAGTAGCAAGTTTTAGGTAATTAGGATAAAGTGATTTAAGCAGGGTCACACAATTAGGAAGTATCTGAGACCACATTTGAACCCAAATCCTTCTATCTGGTGCTTTATCCATTGTGCTACCTAGCTGCCTCAAAGGCCATTTGATTTTTTTAAAAGCCCTACCTTCCATCTTATAATCAGTACTGTGGATTGGTTCCAAGATAGAATAGCTGCAAGGGTTAGATAATTGGGATTAAGTGACTTGTCCAGGATCACATAGCTAGGAAGTGTCTGATTCCACCTTTGAACCCAGGACCTCCCATCTCTAGGCCTGGCTTTTAATCCCCTGAGCCTGGCCATTTGGTTCTGCCATTAAGAAATCACGGTATCTTTGAAGAAATAATTTTCAGTTAAATGAAGAGGTTAAAAGCCAGACTTTAGAGAGTTAAAAAGAGAATGAGAGGAAATGAAATGGCAGATGGTATTCTCAAGAAATTTAGACGTAAAGAGAGGAAAAATAAAGGAGGATAACTAGCTAGGATGGTAGTTTCAGGATTTTCTCTAGCTTCACTCAGCAGCATATGAATAGGAACAAAGGCAGGAGATGGTTGGAGTATCCCAACACTAGGGCTTGGCAAGGCAAATTGACAATAGGATAAGGGAGAAAAGACTATCTGGTAAAGGGTAGGAAAGAGCCAAGGGGTGGAGAGATTGAAGGTCACTAGATAAGAATAAGCTAAGGGTAATATGGTAGAAGGAAAGGTGGAAAGACAAAAGGAACTTCACAATTCATGAATCTGGAAATGCCACATTTATGAGTGATGGCAGGAGCCGGGTTACCACCATCTTTGTGTAAAGCTGGTTAGGCTGAAGTAATAGGTTTTGGAAAATGATTAAATCAAGCAACTAAGAATTTAGAGAGTTTGAGGAAGTATTCATGTATTTATGGAAGTTCCCTCAGAGGAGGGCAGCAGTTAGGGAGAAGAGAAAGGAAAAAAATCTGAGGCAGGTACTAGATTCCTTGAGAAAAGGAGAAAAAGGTTAGATAACAAGAAATGGGTGATAGATAACAGCTGCAAGAATTTTGATTAGGGAATAAGTAGGACTTAAATGAACTCACATGTACATGTGGAGAGGTTCCTGAGGGATGGGGGTCACTTTGTTGAGCTGAGCCCCAGAGTGCTTCTAACTACTTCTCTCTTCAGGCTTGGAATATAGGATTTGATTGAGAAAAGTTGGAGAAAACATTTCGGAGCATCCTGGGAAGGTTAAATTCAGGATCCTGTTCCACCAGAGGGCAGCATGAATAGTTTGGAAGCCCTAGAAGGAATCCATCCACCACAGTTGCAAAATGAGGAATTTAAAGAGAAGACAGACAAACTTCTTATCCCAGTTTTCCTTAGTTCTAGAAGTAGACTTATCGTGTAATTTTGCATTGCTTTTTTGCACAGCTTTGGTGTGAATTCAGGACTACAGTTGTTTCAAAATAACTGGATATGGCAGCAGTTTCTGAAAAGTGTGTTTGCCCATGAAGCTATGGTTTCCTGTAGAGTTTGATAGTACCTTGGAAGCTTCCTACCTCAACCTCTTTTATTTTATATATGTGGATGCTAAGAGCCAAAGAGATTAAATTACTGGCATCAAGGTCACACACTTAGTAAATGGGGAGTGCCAAAAATTGAATCCAGATCTTCTAAATTCAGTGTTCTTTTCCCTTGATATCATTTTTTGACATTTGATTTACTTTAAGATAGTAATACAGAGAAGGAAGGTAGAGCTAAAAATAGAAGTTCTTAACTTTCTTCTTTTTAAGTCACACAGCTTTAAGATCTTGAGACTGGAAAATCCCTTCTATTAATACAAAGATAATAGCACATATTAAATTGCCTTGGAGTTAAGATATTGTGTTTACTGTGGACTCAACTTACTTTTTCATGCATTCTTGAGAAAAACCTCAAGGAAAAAAAGATAAAACATATAACATTCTCTAAATTGAAGGATTTTCTTAGAATCCAGATTTTAAAACCAGAAAGTAGCTTCGACATTATCTAATCCAGCCAGTTCATTTAAAGATGAAGAAACTGAGGCATATAAAGAGAAAGGAAGTAATTTGTGTCAGGCTAGGCCCATCATAGCAGAGCTGGGACTAGAACTTCAAATCCAGCCTTTGGATTTCCAGGACCAACTCTTCCTGTACAATATCTTTTAGAACTTATTTTAGAAGTATTAGTGGTTAGATCAGTGGACTCTCATAGAGAGTCAAGGTGTTATAATTGATAGAAGTTATCATTTGAAGTAAGGAAGACCTGAGTTCAAATCCCATCTCTGCCATTTATTGGCTGAAGCCACTAATCTCCCCTCTCTGGGCCAGTTTGATTATTAGGAAAGGGAGATAGGAATGTGTGTTGACCACCTTTATGTTGTTGGTCTAAATATCAAATGAAATACTGTATTAAAGGATTTGAAAATATTAAAGTGTTATATAAATGTCAATTATTTTTATTGGCATAGACCTATGATTTCATTGGCGATGGGAAATCTCTGGTAAGGAAACTATTTTCATAAATACTCATGAGCAACTTCTCTGCAATTTATCACCTTAAAGTCTTTCTTGGGGCTAGATAGGTGGCTGAGTGGATAGAGAGCCAACCAGGTCTTAGACAGGAGCTCCTATGTTAAAATCTGGCCTCAGATACTTCCTAGCTCTGTGACCCTGGGTAAGTCACTCAACCCTATTTGCCTAGCCTTTACTTCTCTTCTGCCCTGGAACCCATACTTAGTATTAATTCTAAGACAAAAGATGAGGGATATTAAAAAAAAAGAGTTTATTGGAGTCATGGAGACATTAAATGACTTGAGAGTACTATAATCATTAAGTATCAGAATTGGGACTTGAAATCGGGTCCTTCTTCTCCAAGACCAGCTTTCTATCTATAATTGTAGTCAGCTCTTTTTCTTGTTCATTTTCCTAATTTTATAATTTCATCCCCTGAAGGGAGATATAGAATGCATTTTGTTGTTGTTGTTAGTTGTGCTTTTTTTTCATCACAGATTCTTTGCACCATCATATTAGTGTAGTTTATTCTTATATCTTTGAATGGGAAGAGATTATTGTTGTTGTTGAGTCATTTTCAGTTGTGTCCAACTCTTTGTGATCTCACTTTAGGGTTTTCCTGGCAAAGAACTTTAGTGGTTTATCATTTCCTTCTCCAGCTCATCTTATAGATGAGGAAGCTGAGACAGACAGGGTTAAGTGACTTGCCCAAGGTCACACAGCTATTAAGTATCTGAGGCCAAATACAAAGCCTGGTGTTCCTGACTACTGGTCTGGTGCTCAATCCACTGTGCCATCTACCTGCCCACAGGAAGAGATAAGAAAACTTAAAGCTAAGTTCAGCAGTCTAGACCTTTTGAAAAGATGCAGATTTTCATCAATTTTTACTGTGATATGTTCATATATTACTAACATCATTAGCTCTCAGCAAAATAACAGATTTGTGGCAGTTTATCCCTCTGTTACTTTTGTTGTTTAGTCATTTCAGTCCTGTCCAACTCGTCCTGTCCGCATATGGGATTTTCTTAGCAAAGTTACTGGAGTGGCTTGTCATTTCCTTTTCCAGATCATTTTACAGAGGAGGATACTGAGGCAAACAGTGTGAAGTGACTTCCCCAGGGTCATACACAGCTATTAAGTGTCTGAGGCCACCTAAATTAGTGTTTTATCTATTTAAATAATGGTCAGTGTTTTCATGATTTTAACTGATAGTAAGTGTCCCAACAAATAGAAGATTTTAAATTAGGAGACCTGAATTTGAAGCCTGGCTTTAAGCCTCTTTTCAGTTCTTTCCTAACTTTCCACAATATCCTCTGGAAAAAATACACTACAATTCAATGCAACACAATAGCCATTTATTAAGCACCTACTATGTGCCAGGCTGAGCACTGGGTATATGAATAAGGAAAGGAAAGGCCATTCCTGCCTCGAAGGAGCTTGTGATCTAATGGGAAAAGATAATACCAAAAGGGTTTGGGAAGGAGGATAACGGCATTATGATGTTAGAATGTAATCCAAAAAAGACAGCTAATGAGAAAAGAGTAGTTTGCTGAACTTCCAAGCCTTCTTTATATGGAAGTCCTGGGAAGACTTTTAGGGGCTTTTTCCTCCAATCAGAGGGACAGAGAGAATTGAAGGTTCTGATGGAGTTTATGTACCAAAGATGAAGCATTCTCCTTGATTATGAGTTTCCAGATAATGAACCTTTTTTTTGTTTTTTTTTGTTTTGTGGTAGGGGGAGAGAGATTGAGGGGTAGAATGATGATGGAGTATCCAAAGTCGTATCCAAAGAATACAATTGATGGAAAATAAATAGAAAATAAATATTATTTTTTTAAGTTTTCCTTTATCTTATACCTTTTCTTCTACTGTGGCTTCCATCTTCTGGCATTCATAGAGCCCTACAATTGTCCAGAAGACATTGTATCCTTGGTCATCATCACAATACACCTTTTCTCATGGTTCTCAACACACTAGAATGGAAAGAAAAGATTTATTAAGCATGTACTATACTAAATGCTCTATGTGCCAAATAATGGGATTACAAATAGAAAATCAAGATCATCTTTGCTCTCAAGGAACTATTTCTCAAGGAGAGACAATATTTATAAGAGAGAACAGTGTCAGGATAGTTGGAAAGGCCCAGTGGTCCCCAGAGTATAGCAGGAAAGTAGATGACAAAGTCCAGGATTGCCTAGGGTACAAAATCAGGTCAGATGACAATGCCCTAGGCGTCTAGAAGGCTTAGTAGAAGAGTAGATGATAAAGCTGAGCAGACCTGGGGAGCAGTAGCACAGCAGATAGTAAGGTTCAGGGCTCCACCATCTTGGCAGAAAGGTTGTTATTAGTGATTTCCTTTTCCCAAAATTGGTGTGATCAGCCAAATCCTTGACCAATAACAACTGGATAAGAGCCAAAGAAGAGCAAGACGCTGGATTTACCTTGGCAGGAATAAGGATGGGGAGGGTCAGTATCCATCTAGAAGTGAGGATCCAGGACCTGGTAGAACTGGGTAGTAGGGGCTAGAACAAAGAGGAAGGGCTTCTCATGTCACCTGTTCAAGTCCCTAAACTACTCAGTGTTTTCCTATGATATCACCCCATCTCTGTCATCACTTTGTCCCCTTCTCAGTTTTGAACCTAGTGTGGTCAATCAGCACACTTATACATTGTCCTCTATTCTTGAATCCCTTGCTCTCGTTTTATTTCTCTTTATGGCTCGCCAAATCCTAAAATCCATATATCAAAGACACATGATTTCTTTAAAGATATAACAATGGAGATAACCTTGTTCAATGGCCTTTAATCATAAATATCAGATCAGATGAAGTATGTTTGCTCTAAGTATTCACTATTGTAATGGAAGATATCCAATGGAATCAAAGTTGGAGAATGATTCCCTTTGGATGGTGAAGTCTTCCATATAATCCTAAATAATATCATGCTGGTGGTATCAAGTTTTGGAATGCTACAGTGTCTCCTGGAAAAGATCTGGAATCAATCAAAAGAATTTGGCCTGACCATCATCAGGGAAAAACAAAACAAAGCAAATGGATGAAAAAAATAACTATCTCCTAGGGTAGGGCATGCAGTTAGATGAACAATCCACAGAGCTTGTCAATCAGTATCTATATCTGTTGTCAGGCAATACAAATGAACAATATAAATTAAATGAACATTTAAAGATAAAGTTAGATCACTTCTGAAAGGACAAGGCCCCAGGGGCAGAGATCTAAATTCCTGTTGGAGGAAAAACAGTGCAGAACCAAGGCAAAATGTAAAATGACTAATTAGCACCCATGCAACTACTCTGTTAATCTGATTTTTAAATATCAACCTTTCAGCCAGGTATAACAGGAGTTAGAACTACCATTCCTTTAGTTTAGGGCTTACTATCCAATCATAAGTGTAAGAGGAGTATTCCATGCCCTGTCCTCAATAATTGCCAAACTATGGGCTAGGTTTGAACAAAACCTAAACCCCTTTATTGTATCAATCAGCAAATCGAAGGTATTAAACTGAGAGTTAACAACCTAATTAATCAAGTTTAGAAGGAATGAAAGATATTGGATGAAATGAAGTGATACAAAATACAGAAGTGGATTGAGGACTGAAGAGACTCAGTCATGCCCTCCAAATCTTGTCTAAAATAGCAAACAAAATCAAAACTGAGTGTTTGACTTTTGGGCATTCTAGAGGAGAGAGAAGTTACAAACAAGTGCTCAAGAGAATTGCTGGTACGAGGTGGGAGTGGAGAGGAGAGCCTCTATCTCTTCCCCCTGACCCCTTGACCAGAGGACATAACCACTCAATTAAAAAAAATATCTATTAAACATCTGGAGACTTGGTAATATGTGAGATGTTGGTGGTGTGGTCAGTACCAAGATGAGTTAGATCAGACAGTCGTTACCTTCAAGGAACTTATAGTCCAGAAGGAAAGATAGGACAAAGACACACGAATAGTTATAGATAGATTATAGTGAGTGCATAAGAGATATAAGAGCCACTTATTATGGGGTTTAGAGGAGAAAAGAAAAATCAAAGTGTTTATAGGATCCTGATACTATGAGTACAAACAGTTCCTTTCTGGAGTTTTTTAGAAGATTATATTCCAGTGTCCTGAGTATCCATGAATACTACTTATTTTTACTCTCCCATAGATGAAGGCTAAAAGTTTGGCCTCTTGAGGATATTAATCTTTTGAATATCATTAGTGCACAAAATGATAGACTTATCCTATCTTTTCTGTGTAATATTGATATACCTGCCGTAGTCAGATGCCTGGTAATTAATTTTCATGTGCAGGGGCTCCTGAGTGAGACTGGATGTTTGAATTCACTTCACTCTATGCAGTGTTTTAATTTTGATTAATTGTTATAAAAATAATAATTCCTCAGGGAAGAACACAAGGAAGCTAAACCATCAATTATACTTGACTATATAGAATGTATACAACTTACACAAAAAGTCATAGGATATTTGACCTTAGAAATAAAAAAAAAGACACCTGAAATAGCTTTATGTTACCCAGCATACAAAGAAGAAATATTTCCATTCATTACTGTTTCTGGAACATTTAATAAGGGTTTTGTTGATTGACTGATCAGTTGATCGTAACTGGATTTTAGAAACAAATTAAAATTGATTTGGAAAGCTACTTTTGGCTAATGTTGGACAAGTTAGAGGCAGAGCACATGACCATGCTTTACCACCAAAAAGCCTTCCACCTCATCAGAAGAACAGGAGCTGAGTAGAGGGTTATTGTGGCAACATAGTATAAAATTAAAATTAATATACAATAACTAAGTATTATATTTTATAAAGCTTATTAATAATAACTAAAGTAAAAAAAGCTAGCTAACCAAGATGCAGTCACGGGAAAAAAGAGAGGGAGGAAGGAGTTACAGAATTATATAAACAATAACGTGAAGATGCAAATGTAAACAAGAAGGGAAAAGGAACTTTGGGACGGGGAAAGAATTCTGGGAGATGGAGTTATTAGAAATTTTTAAGCAATTAAAGTTTTGTAGGAGAGTTTATTTTTGGAAGTGAGATCAATAAGAAAGAGGTTCAAGAGACAGATGCTACTATTAATCTGACTTTCATTAAATTCAATCTATTTTTAATATAGAGTTTTCAAGGTAGTAAATGCACACCACTACAAGCAAAGCATAAAATCTTTGATAGAAGGGTTTGCTTTCATTTCTGACTTTATATGTCTCCTGTCTTTCAAAGCACACAGTAAGGCATTTAATAATTTCTTGATGAATTGAACGGAATTGAGTTAAAGAAACCCAAAAGATAATGGTTCCTGTGTAGGGAATAATATATGTGGCAATTGTTGTTGCTCTGTCATGTCTGATTCTTGGGGACCCCATTCAGAGTTTTCTTGGCAAAGACACTGGAGTGGTTTGCCCTTTCCTTCTGTTAAGAGAGTTTTTATTAATATCTTCCTTTTTTATATTTAAGAGGAAAAGGAGCAATAATATTTTTCAGTAAGAGACCCCCTGCTGTGCAGGTTGTCAGTTAGTGACAGAAGAGTGTGGCCGAGGGGAGTTAGTGAGTGGCAGAGAGTTGCAAAGGGCTTTTTGTCTCTGGGTCTCCTGGAGAGAGGGTGTGCTGTTAGCACTCTCTCTCTGGTTGGAGACAGAGAATGGAATTAAGGCCTTAATAGCCTTATTGATTATTAATAACTTGGGTAGACTAGATAGATAGATAGTGGTTATATTACTAGATAGTGAGAATAGGAGAATAGGCGAGGGCTTGGGCCTAGCAGAAGATAGTGCCCTCTGAGGCAGATAGATTTAGGAGTTTTTTAGAAAATTTTAGTTAGGATTGGGATCTGAGATATAGTTACAAACTATTGTAAAATTACTTTCACTTTCCTCCTTCCTATTTCCTATCTGCATTTCCTAATAATAAAAGAAGTGTTTTGCATTTAATAAACTGTGCACTGGCTTTTTTTCAAACTCCTACCCCCCCCAAAATTTAACCCTTCACACTTCTCCAGTTCATTTTACAGATGAGGAAACGGAGGCAAACAGGATTAAGTGACTTGTTCAGAATCACAAAGCGAGTAAGTGTATGAGGCTGAATTTGAACTTACAGCTTCCTGACTCCAGGTCTGGCATTCTGTGCCATTTAGCTCCCCCATATACAGCAGAGACACTTTAATATCAAGTTTTCTGAATTAAGGGTATCACACTTATACAGTGATAGAGTACTAAAGTAAAAGGGCTAAACTTTAAAAGAATGACTGAGTTCAAAACCAGCCTCAGACATTTGCTAGCGAGGTGACACTGGACAAGACATTTGACCTCTGCCTCAGTTTCCTCCACTGTAAATTATTGCTAATAATAATATCTACTTCCCAGGGTGGTTGTGAGAATCAAATGATAAAATATTTGTAAAGCACTTACTTGGTAAGCTTAATAAATTTGTTTGTGTGTTGCTTAGCTGTGTGACCCCTCTAGTAAATCAATTAACCTCCCTAATTTATAGCTTTTTGATCTGTAAAATTAAAGTAATATTGGCAATATCTATTTACTGGAGCTATTGCATGGAAAGAACTTTGTAAACCTTAAAACACTTCATAATCCAATGAAACCACTATTTAGCTCCAAACTATTGTGTAGAAAGTGCTTTGAGGACCTTAAAATCCAATGTGGAAGAGAGGGGAACTTGGGGTTAGGTCTGGTTCTGAAGAGCTCATTGGATTTAACTATTCAATTAAACTCTAGTGAGTTAACAATGTTTTCTAATCTGTCCCTGCCCCACCTTTTTTTTTTTCTTAAAAAAAAATCTTTACCTTCTGTCTTAGAGACAAAGTGTCTGTACAATGGTAAAGGCTAGGCAATTGGGGTTAAAGTAAATGATTTGCCCAGGGTCACACAGCAGCAGAAGAATGGTAAAGGCTAGACAATTGGGATTAAAATAAGTGACTTGCCCAGGGTCATACAGCTAGGCAGTGTCTGAGGCCAAATTTGAAACCAATAATTGCTGATCTTCAGATCTGGCTCTCCATCCACTGAGCTGCCCAGCTGTCCCTTTTCTCCTATCTTTCTTTTTTAGACCGAAGTTAGCAACTTTGTTTTGTCCCATTTTGTCATTATCAGAATATCCAGTTACCCTCTGGGTATCCTGACTTTCCTCTGTAAAGTGAAAAGCCTCTCCCAGGGTCAGACCTGGACATTCAGCATCCTAAATGTAGCTGGATGGCAAGAGGCTTCCAGTAAAAATCATAATCTGGTGTCGATCCATTCAGAAGAACCAAAACTGATTGTTTAAATCACTGACTTAGAAAAGATTATTTTTTCTTTCGTATTCAATCCATTTCTCCTGCTCACAACCATTGGTGTAAGTAAACCAGGGTTGCTTGAGGTTGGTAAGGGAAAGGACTGCTTGACCTCACAGCCTCTGGGGGATGACCACACGGCCTCTAGTCTCTTCCCTGTGGTTATTCTTGGCAATAAAGTCCTGGGGCAGAATATTGCTCCTGAGTTCTCTCTCTGGTCCTACTTTATCTGTTACTCATTGAGTAGAAGGACTGGGTTAGTCGGAGACCTTAGAGCAGTGGTTCCCAAACTTTTTCAACCTACTGCCCCCTTTCCAGAAAAAATACTACTTAGCCCCCTGGAAATGATTTTTTAAAAAAATTTTAATAGCAATTAATAGAAAAGATAAATGCACCTGTGGCCATCACCGCTTCCCTGGATCACCGCAGCACCCACCAGGGGGCGGTAGCACCCACTTTGGGGATCACTGCCTTAGAGTTTAGAAAGAGTTTTCTTGAATGTAATATGGATGCAGAGAAAGGATTAAATGAGAGAAAATGAAAAGATTGTCTTTAAACCAGTAGTTTTCTTAGAGTAACTCACATAAACAGTGGATGTAACGGGGGCAGGTAAGACAATAGCCAAATGTGGAAAGAGATAGAGTCCTGGGCTTGGAGTTAGGAAGGCCAGAGTTCCCATCTAGCCTCAGACACTAGTTTTGTGACCTTGGGCAAATTATTTAGCCTCCGTTTGCCTCAGTTTCCTTATCTGTAAAATGAACTGGAAAAGGAAATGACAAGCCATTCCAGGATCTTTGCCAAGAAAAGTCCAAATGTTGGCACAACTGAAAAAAAAAATGACTGAATTGCAACAATAGCACGTACCTCCCAGGGTTGTTGTGGGGATTGATAAGAGATTTTTGTAAAGCACTTAGCACATAGTAAACAGCTTTGTAAATTTTAGCTGTTCTTATTATTTAATGTTATAATTATTTAATTATTATTTAACATATTCATTTAATTATTACTTATTTACTTACTAATAAGGATGTTATCTAATAAATAATGTGTATATTTATTTAATATTAATATAATTATTGATTTAATAATTACCTAATTATTTAAAGTTGCTATTAGTTCATTATGAGACCAACAAGAAAAAGAGAAATATATATTTTTTGTCAGAAGAACACAGATTGACTTGGAAAGAAAGGGATGTTAATCATGATCTAAGTGGGCTCTTTCCTAAGTGTAGGGAAGTAATTCAAGAATTTTCTAATAAGGAAGAATTTTAAAAATACTGGAAGCATCTGTACCCACAGAACACCCAGAATTTTACTTTTCTTCCTGCGATGGTCTGGTCTTCTCTCTGTGTCTCATAACTGTTAGTCACTCGGTGTCTCCGGCCTGTGTGCTAGTTGTCCTAGGTACCTGGAGTCCACTCCCTTCTGACCTCTCCTAAATAATCTCTCTCTTCCTTTAAGACACAGCTTAAGTTCCATCTTCGGCGCAGATCCTTTCCTGATCCCTCCAATTGCTAGCGGTATGCATTTATTAATTATGTATAGCACATATATATATATATATTTGTATTTATTCACTACACATTTGTGCTATACATAATTACATGTGTACTCTATTGCTTCCTCATTAGAATAGAAACTCCTTTGCAAATAGGAATTATCCTGGCACCTATCAGTGCTTAATAAATGCATCCTGATTGATCAACAAGTCCCTTTTGTCCCTCAAAATCCCTCAAAATTTTGTGCCAGATACTTAATCTATGGCTTTTTGTTTGGGGGAGGGCCAATGAAAGGGACAAAGGGAGTGGGGCTGCAAGAGACAAAGGGAAGGAAAATTCAAAGAAGTAAACGAGTTGATGCTTACCCTTATATACGCTAGAGAAATAAATTATAACCAAATAATTTTAAAAAGCTAACATGTACGTGGTGCTTACTATGGCCTGGCACTAGATTAAGTGCTTATTTATCTCATTTGATCCTCAAAACAGCCCTGAGAGGTAGTTATTATTATCCCAATTTTATGGATAAGGAAACTTGGGCCAACAGAGGTTAAGTGACTTGCCCAAGGTCACCTAACTAATAAATGCCCGAGACTGAATTTGAACCCAAGTCTTCCTGTCTTTAAACCCAGTACTCTTTATCCTCTGGCCCAGCAGGCTGCCACACATTTATTAATAACTATTATAGCTAAAGAATAACAGAAGAGCTGGAAGAGAAAATAATTTAATCAAATCTCTTCATTTTTTGCTTGAAGATACTGAGGCCTAAAGAATTTTTATGACTAGCCAAAGGTCACATAGCTTGCAAATTGTAGAGTGAGAGGTCAAACCTAGGTTTTCTTACTTCAAGTCTAGAGCTGCTTCTACTGTTGATATATATACTCTATTTTCCATGAAAAATTTTAACCTTTAATCATAATCAATAGGCCCTAAAAATTTTAGTCTAAAAAAAATTAGCCTAAAATAGGCTAAATTTACCTATTATATTAACTGTTGGCCCAGAATTTAATGGACAGCCTGGTTCTGATCCAGATTGGCCTTAAATCTCAAATCAATTTTGAATCTACCAAAATCTATTATAAAAGTGATAGTTTCGGGCTCCAGAGGACAAGAAAAGACTCCTAGGACTCACCTTATTCTAAATCTACATGCCTAGGACATATCTAGAAGTAGGCCAACCTCTAGGAGTAGAAGAGTGACATTTGTCATTTATCTAAATTTATTTTCCTTTTTGCAAAACCCCTAGATAGTCATTCTCTACTAAAACTCTGCCACCCAGTCTCACAGGTTGCGGAAGAAATTTGTTTATTTGTTTGATAGAGACCTTAATGAAATTTTGTTGGCTGAAGGAATAAATGAATACTCAAGAAAACAGACTAAGAAAAATGTTTTTCTTATATTCCTTTTTTCCCTCAGTGCTTCCATGCTTTCTGCCTTTAAAGAAGTAGCAAACAGGTTGAGACACATATGCATACTTCAGCCTCCCACAATGTCAACTTAAATCATGGGGAAGCAAAAAGTATAGTGGTGAAAGGTCTTTTAAAAAAGAATTATTTTCTTCAAAATAAACTTGGAAGTAATTTCTACATTTAAAAACTAGCATTAAAAGCAAAAATTTCTCAAGAATAAAAGTGGCACCATCAAAATGATGTTCAAAATGTATTTTATAAAGTTTGAAAAAAATTCCACTTCCAGTTTTAGTAGAAACATTTTTTTCAAATGTTTTCAACCGTAGTCAATACTTTTAGTTTGAAATATAGTCATTTTCTCTAATAAGACTGTCTCAAGTGGGCTAAATCAAGCCAGCTTTTCATTGATTTACAGTAATGGAGACTATAATTATGCAGTCTGGATCTCAACTTGTGTTGCAATTCATTAAAATTCGGGTTTTTTTTCCCCTTTTCAATTGGATACATTTCAGCATTCTCAATTCTAGTTTTTTCCTGTTTCTCTCTTAAAATATAGACAGTTAATAGAGCATTTGTATCTCATTTGGTTTTTTGTTGTTGTTATTTGATTTTGTGATGATTTCTTTGTTCCTTTTCTTGGGACTGTATCTACACTATCAGCCCTGATGCAAATTCCTGTGCTCCCTTAAGGGTCTGGTCCCTTCTACCATAGCAAAAGAATTTTGATCTTGTAAAAGAATTTGCATTTGGATGAAACCCTTCCCCTAACACAAATGAATTTGCACCTGGATGCAAATACATGTTGCTGGAGTTGGAAGGAGCTCCCTCCAAAGAAAAAAGAGAAGATATTCTTATGGTAAATGTCAAAAGATGTTCCAAAGATGGTAGTTTGTTTTCCCAAATAGGAAGAATATAATCATATAGGAAAGGGCAGAGATCAGACTAAAAGGTCTCTGATTTCTGCCCTTTTAAATGTTTCTGTAGTTGTAGAACCATTAAATGTTGTCAGATTCCTGCATATCATTTAGGCAGATGAACTAATGGTAGCAGTCTGCCCTCTGACACCAAGAGTTCCCAAAGAGAGCATCCTCTATCAGGGAGAGGTTATCCGAGCACCAGGGCGGCCCTGTGGGGTCACTGTTTAAATAGTGTAAAGTTCTATATTTGAATGGGAGTCTTTACACCCTGCAGATTAGTTCATTTTTGTAACTAAGCACCCAGATGAGGCTCTGGCTATTCCTCAGGCTATAGAGGCATGTTTGGCCTTAAGACAGCCCTATGGGAAGTTTATCTTTGCTTGTACTGATTCTTGTTATCCTGGAGAGATAACATAAGCAATAATTTGGTTAAGATCTGAGGTGGATCCTTTCATTTCTACTCACATCATGGAAATGTTGGGTCCCACAAATTGATAAATCTGATTGGATGAGGAACATTTAGAGTCCAAGGGGAAGGTTGGAGAGTTAAGGAATTATCAGGTGGGGAATCATACATAATGCAATTGTTTTCCAGTTTTATTAGAAATAAAGGACATGATTTGTTCTCATCCTATTTCTTGTGTTAAATTATACCCACAGAAAAGTATAGACTTGAAGAATTGTTTTTTTAAACCAACCTCAATCTGAGACTAACTCCAGGAAGTAAAAGGCAAGATTAAAAAAAAAAAATTATGGCAGAATCATTTCCTACTAAGACAAGTCCATTCACCTTGCTTTTTTTTTTTTTAAACTCTTACTTTCCATTTTAGAATCAATACTATTGATTCTAAGGCCGAAGAGCAGTAAGGGCTAGGCAATTGGGGTTAAGTGACTTGCCCAGGATCACACAGCTAAGAAGTGTCTAAGGTCATATTTAAACCCAGGACCTTCCATCTCTAGTCTTGCTCTCAAACCACTGAGCCACCAAGATGCCTCTGAAAAATTTATTTCTGAATGACTAGAGTCAATTGTAGGCCATCTCACTGAAATCAACAAATATTAAAATACAAGTGAATTTAAAATGAATCTATGTAGTCAAATAAGTATTTCTTTAAAAAGAAAATGGATGGTAGTAAACAATGTAGACCTGTGGTACCAAAGTGTGTCATTTATTGGAATTTGTAGGAAAAGTAAAGTGTTTACTGCAAAAATAGAGACTTATTAAAAATGCAATCTTGCTTCTTAACCACTATCAAATTGCCGATCTACAGTTAATTAAACAAGGTGACAGTGAGATCTAGTGTTCTGCAAAGGTTCCATTTAATCTTTTCTCCCTTTATTGGGAAATTCAGAGGGCACTGATGTTAAACAACCGATGAGGCAAAGATACAAAGCTACAGAAGAACGGAATGCCTAATAAAAAGGCTTGTGGGGTGAGGAGAGAACAGGGGGACAATCACTACAAAACCTAGGCAGAAAAGACCATATATTGCTTCAGAGTCACACCTACTCACCCAGACAGAAACAGCAGCCAGTTGTATCATCATCAAAAAAGAATATAGAAAGAAAAGAGAAATGTCTGATACTCTTTTAATAACCAGGAAAGAATTCTTCTACTTGAGGTAGGCAAATAAATCAGGTCATTCTGTGAATTACCCAGAGTTTTTTTTTTCTTTTATTGTTTATAAACAATTATGGAACTCTTTTAAGTCTCAAGGTGCTGAGTCTAAGTTGTGTGGTGAATTGGGCCTGTAAATCTCCCTCTCCAGGTAAGAAGCAGTTTATGGCCAGCCAGGTGCAAATGCCGTATCTAATCTTTTCCTGTCCTTGTTTTGTAGCAGCTGCTGCAGTTGGTGTGAGTTAGTAAGTTATTAAATATCAAACAAATGTGTTTACCTGGAGTATTCCACTTCTGAGTTATAATAATGATTTGTAAGTTATTTTCTTTTCAGACTGAAAGCAGTTAATTGGGGGAAGTGGGGAGCCAAGACAGCAAAGGGAGTATTTTTAGCAATAACAGGAAGGCAGCAGTTGGGGTCCTATTGACCAGCCTAGACCCTAGATCCAAAGCTGGGAGGTTTTGATCATTGACACTCCTGTGCTCTGCTGTCTTGCTCTAGTGGTCTTGGCTTATCCACTGACTACAAATGTGGGCAAGTCATTTTGTTGCTCCCTGCCAAAATGCATTCCTGTAAAACAGAGATGTCACTCATTGTTTTCAACATGCTTAAGGATATTGGGAAGTTTAATGAGGTAATTCGCTTAAAGGGCACTGAAATCTTGAGGAGAAATGGACTGTGTAAACGAATATATATTGGTCTATCAGTCATTCAAGAAACAGTCATTGACCACAGACGAGATACCACGCATTGTGGGAGGATAATAAAGAAGTGACCCTTGTCCTCAAAGTGTTTTTAATCTAGCTAAGGAAACAATATTACCTGATTTCACTAGAATTATATTTTGGAACTATATTAGTTAGAACTGTAAGGAATCTTCTTCTTTTTTTTTTTTTTTGTTACTTAAAAAACTTCCTATGTCCACTATCACACAGAAATCAATTGATATTAAAATATAGGTGAACTTAAAAAAAAAAAAGAGTTGTAAGGTATCTTCTTTTCTGCTATTTTAAAAATTTCCTGTGTCTACCATCTCACTGAAATCAACAAATATTAAAATACAAGTGAACTTTTAAAAAAAAAACTATAAGGCATCTACTTTTCTACAATTTAAAAAACTTCCCATGTCCATCATCTCACTGAAATCAACAAATATTAAAATATAAGTGAACTTGAGAAAAAAAGAACTTTAAGGTATCTTCTTTTTTGCTATTTTTAAAACTTCCTGTGTCTACCATTCCACTAAAATCAGTCAATATTAAAATACAGGTGAACTTGAGAAAAAAGAATCATAAGGTATCTTTTCTGCTATTTTAAAAACTTCCCATGTCCACCATCTCACTAAAATAAACTAATATTAAATATAAGTGAACTTAAAGAAAAAAAAGAACTTTAACGTATCTTTTCTGCTATTTTAAAAACTACCTGTGTCCACTATTTCGCTGAAATCAACAAATATTAAAATACAAATGAACTAAAAAAATGAACTATAAGATATCTTCTTTTCTGATATTTTTAAAATTTCCCATGTCTACTAGCTCACTAAAATCAACAAATATTAAAATATAAGTGAACTTAAGGAAAAAAATTTAACATCTCTTTTCTGCTATTTTAAAAACTTCCTGTGTCCACCATCTTACTGAAATCAACAAATATTAAAATACAAATGAACTTAAGAAAAAAAAAGAACTCTAAGGTATCTCAGGGATATTGTGAGACTCGCATGCGATAATGGATGTGAAACATGTTGCATATAAATATAAATGCTTATTATTATTATTATTATTGTTGTTATTAGCCTATATTGCCAGGCCTCTGGGCTGGTAATAACTTCATTCCCTGAGCTTTCTACTATAATCCTACTGAACTCAAGCCACTGTTATAGAGAAATAGAGAGGTGTGCTAGTAAATGTTTAACAACTAGACTCTTTGGGGGGAAAAAGGCAAGCTCACAAACTTTTAAATTTAATCCACATTATTAATATCTTCTTAAGTCTAGACAATTAATAAAACTGTAGATCAAGTCCCAGTTTGTAAGGAAATTTCTGAATGTAAATGCTCACACTGAAAATTTATTATAATCTTGACAAGCCAGGTTAGAGCCAGTTCTAGGACAGAACCTCCTACTACTTAGCCCAACCTTCCTATTTTATAGATAAAAACTCTAAAACCCAGAGAGGATAAATAAGATCCCAGAGTTTACCAAATTGTCAATTAACAAGCATTTATTATGTCCCTACCATGTGTGAGGCACCGGACTAGTAGGTGCTGGCTATATACAAAATAGACCAACCCCCCAGTAACAAGGAACTTCCATCTATAAGGATATGCAGAGGGGGCAGCTAGGTAGCTCAGGTCCACAGATGGGAGGTCCTAGGTTCAAATCTGACCTCAGACACTTCCTAGCTGTGTGACCCTATTGTCTAGCCCTCATCACTCTTCTGCCTTGGAACCAATAGTATTAGTTCTAAGATGGAATGTAAGGCTTAAAAAAAATAAGCATATGAAGAGATTCAATACAAATTAAATCCAAGGTAGTTAGGGCAGCTAGGTGGCACAGTGGATAGCATACGGGGCCCAGAGTTAGGAAAACTTATCTTCCTGAGTTCAAATCTGGTCTCAGATGCTTACTAGCTGTGTGAGCCTCTGCAATTTATTTATTCCTGTATGCCTCAGTTTCCTCGACTGTAAAATAAATTGGAAAAGAAAATGGCAAGCCACTCTAGTATCTTTGCCAAGAAAATCCTAGATAGGACCGTGAAGAGTGTAACTGAAATGATGGCACAAGAATCTATCTTTCCCCTTTTCAGGACCTTCCTTCTATTCTGCGTGCATAGAAAGTGTGTCCCTCAGTCTTAGGGTAGTTTTCAGCTCTTAAAATTCAATATAGATACACTAATCACTAGAGATACAAATCTTGTATCTACCTATCTATAGTCCTCAACTATGTAATGGTTTGCATGTTGTCTCTTGAATTAGAATGTAAGTTTCTCGAGGGAGGGCAGGGGTGGTCTTTTCCCCCTTTCTTTGAATCTAAAATGCTTAGCACAGTGCCAGGCACATGGTAAGCACTTAATATTTATTGGCTTGACTTGTGTTTGTAGTTCTCCTTCCATTTTTAACTTTATATATATGTAGGATGACTGCTTAATTGGGTATCTTGCCAAGCTTTGGGGACAATACTACCCATCACCATTCATCATCCTTGATTTTACAAATGAATTTATATTCTAAACTGCCCTCTATCTTTCCATTTTATAAGTGATTTGGATATTTGCTAACCAAGACGTTTTCAGGGCTATTTTGGTCTCCTTGCTGTGGCAATTAATTTATATTAGTAAAACTAGTATATGAAGTAATTATACTTGATATCAAGTTAATTTCTATCGTCAATCATCTTTTATGGTCAATGAATTGCTTAAATAATTCGGGACAAAATAATTTTAATTGTCCACTATATTTTCTCATTATTCTTTCTTTTTTCGTTGTTGTTCTTATTTATAAGGTCTGATCTTACCTCTGATAAATCAGTGTTCTCAACTGGATACAGACAGCTGGTATCAGGAATCACTCCCACTTCAATAATGAATTTTTTTCCAATCTGTTAAAATATAATTTATTTAATTCTTCCTGGTATTTGGTGCTCACGATGTCCTGTACCTATCAATTCTTATTCAAAAATAGTGTTCATTTTATAGAGACATGAGGTTTTGCATTCCACACAGTCTTAGTTATCTCTCATTTCTTAATTATGAACCATACTTTCCCATCTAATTATCTTCAATTCCCTTTTTCACGTTAAAGACACCAAATACCAGAGTGAAGGTTGAGTGATCTGAAGGGTCCTTATCAAGTTCTTCATTGAGTTCTTTCATCACCTCATCCTCAGGAACTGATATCAGTGTGTGTGCAACAATAATTTTCAGTCATCTTTTAGCAGATACTGATCATTATGGTTACAATGGGTGAAGATTGAATGTCCTATAAAATAATCTTTCTTGTGGCCTCTGGGCCTATGACAAAGTCCATATCACCAACTCCTTTCTTCACCCGTCCAAGGAGTACCTTGTGAGCCGTACTTCAGATGCGGTTCCAACTTCCTTCTTCCTTTGGGTCTCATTTCTAGCAAGAATGTCAAGATGGATATGATTCAACTCTGGAGGAGGCTCTCCTATTTAGAGTACCAATAGTCAAATTATAATTTGTCAGTGGCACCTTCTGACCCCTTTCTAGACACTTTGCCAGCATCACTGCAGAGATGGAAAGAGGCAGCACAGGATGGAGGGTTGTTTTTTAAAACATTATTTTTCTTCCATTCTTGGATTGGCATCACCAAAAAAAATTTCATCACCAAACGATCAACCTCCTAATGATAATGAGTGAGGTTGATCTTCAGAAAACAGTCTTGATGTGTAACAGAAATTAAGCTTGACACTTTTTTTTAGCATGGCAGAACTTGCTAGGACTTGTAATCTACTGGTGAAAACTTGGAGAACTCATGGTCACCTCCCTGCCCCAAAGGGTCCCCAGAGAAGGGCACTGTGGAAGACGAATAATAATGATAATAATAATTAGATGAAAACAACTGACATTTATGTAGCATTTTAAAGTTTACAGAGTTTTCTGCATATATCATTTCATTTCAGTCTCAAAATAGCCCTGTATGGAAAAATAGGCATGGGGATTGCTTTTAGCACTCTATAGACAAGGACAATGAGGAAGAGGAAAGAGGCAAGGATGATTTCAAGACTATTTACACTAGTGTCTGGAAGGGCCATCAGTAAAAATAGAGGAGGTTTGGGGAGAAGCAGATTTAGGGGGAAAGATAATACTCATTGTTTTGGACATCTTAAGTTTAAAGTGCCTATGAGACATTTAAGTGGTGATGTCAATTACACAGTTAGTGATGAGAATTGGGGATACACACACTGAGCTGAATAACTAAAAAAGGGATTATCTACTTAAGTATGAAAATTTAGCCCTTGAGGGTATAAAGAAAGAAGAAAAGAGGGTCCATGGCAGAGACTTGAAGACAAACACCCCTAAAACACAAATGTAACCCCCCTGGACTTGGCAGTTTAGTGAACATTGTCACTGGACTATGAGCTGCTGGAAGTAACCCCATTAACTGAGCAGGCTTTTACTCAGAATTCATAGAAGTTTTGTTGTCTTTAGCTTGGCACTAGAAGAATTTCTAGCACTAAACCTCATTCCCATCAAAACTTGTAAGTGAGGAGAGGAGAATGAAAAAAACTATGCATATATGTGTGTGTGTATATACACATATAAAGATATGTGTTTGTTTTTGTTTGATTGTTTCAATCATATCTGACTCTTCATGACCCCATTTGGGATTTTTTTGCCAAAGATACTGGAGTGGTTTACCATGTTCTTCTATAGCTCATTTCATAGATGAGAAAACGGAGGCAAACAGAGTTAAATGACTCGCCCAGGGTCTCACTGCTAGAAAGTGTCTGAAACCAGATATAAATTCAGGAAAATGAGTCTTCCTGACTTCAAGCCCAGGGCTATATCCACTGAACCACCTAGCTCTATGTGTGTGTATGTGTATACATTATATTGCAAAAATATATATTACACGTGTTACATATTACATTTCTATGTTACATATTTTATAATACAATATATTTATATAATATATTACATATTTTAGAACATAATGTATATAACGCATTACATGTTTATACAATATATTTATGTTACACATGAATGTTTATATTGAATATATGTAATATGTCAACATGAATATATAACATGTTTATATATTATGTGATATAATGTATTACAAACATATGCAATTTATTATATATTACAATATATAGCATTATTATATCAATATAATAATGCAATATATTACAAACATAATATATCATGTATTTTTATTATATAATATATTGTAAACATATTATATACTATATTACAAACTATAAATATTATAATATATTACAAAATATATAAACAAATGTTTTAATTATGTATTTAATCTATGCACATATACACACATATATACATACCTATGTACATACATGCATATGAGTGTATGTGTATATATGGGAATATATATTCTCCTATAGGAAGATTTTTCCAACCTCTCTTAATTCTAGTGCCTTCCCTCTGTTAATTATATCTTATTTATCCCATATATAACTTGCTTTTGTATATATTTGCTTTCATGTTGTCTCCCCCATCAAACTGTAAGCTCCTTGAGGGCAGGGACTATCTTCTGTCTCTTTTTATATCCCCAACACTTAGCATAGTGCCTGCCATACAGTAGGAACTTAATGTTTATTAATCAGTTACATTCCAATGTATGTAGATGAGATGGTCATTATTGTTTTTTTTGTTTCTGTTTTTCTTCTATTTAAAATTTTCAATTTAATAAACATCAAATAATGTGGACAATTCCATATATATAGTAAAACAGAAAAAGAGGACTGTACATGAAACTATTATTTACAGCTTGATTTTAAGTTTGTAAGTTCAATCTAACTTTCAAAGTTGTCCTATTTGTATTTATTTCGAATCTTTCTTCTGTTTTTTTCTCTATTAAGAAAACTCAAAGATCTTTTTATCTTTTCCTTTTTTTCCTAACCTTTCCCTTCTCTCCATCTCTCTATGGGAATAAAAGAAAAATAAAAAGTATTTTAACAAATATGCCTAGTTGAATAAAACAAATTCCTACATTGGCTGTACCAAAAATATATATTTTAGTCTACATCAAGAGCTGGGTAGCCTGGTTCATCAACAGTCTTATGGAACCACATATGGTTCATATGGAATCATAGTTAATGATTATCATTGTTGCATGAGTACCCCATCAACACATGTGATAAGTTAGTTTTATTACTTTATATACATAAGAACTCAATGCTGTTGCTCTGCATATTCTATGAAGGAGAGATATTCAGCAGAGGAAAATGTGAGATAGTCCAATATGGAGGTAAAAATCAGATTATTGTAATAGAAGCCAAAAGAAAAAAGAATATCCAAGAGGCAAGAGTGGTCCCCAGTATGAAAAGCTGCAGAAAGGTGAAAGGATTTAGCAATTGTAAAATCATCAATAATCATTGAGAAAACAGTTATGAAGGATGGAGTCAGACGTCAGATTTCAAGGGGTTGGGAAGTGAGTGGGTTGTAAGTATATAAATGTCCAAGTCAGGTATAGTATCCCATCCTAGGAAGTTGGAAGGGAAAAAAGAAGAGAGATAGAACTGTAGCCTGAAGAATCAAGGGAAAATCTTCTAGAGGATGAGGAAACCTAGGTTGATAAGCCCCAAGGAAAGGATCCGGCAGGTGGAAAGCAATTGAAACTAGAAGGGAAAAAGGCTGGAGGTAGCCATAAAGAGGGAAGAATAGACTTCCTCCTCTTAGCCCATTGTGTCAGGGAGCATATTGGATTAGGTAAACTAGAAGGGTTTGGTATCTTCTGGGAAGTGTCAGATTTCTGTGAATTCAAGAGAATAGAATGAGTATCATAAGAAGAGGGGGAAGAGAAAAATATAGGCAGAATGGAGTAGTGAATGGAGAGAGGTATGGTGATTTGGATAAGAATAAGAGTTTAGAGAAAGGTAGTGAGGAAGGATGAGAAGCATTCTCACCCTTCAAAGACCTGTAAAGATGTAGTGCCCCATCAGTTCACATAGGAGAACAGCTAGTTGTTTGATGCAGTGAAGTTTGAGATAGAGCTTAGGGTCTTTGATAACTTCTGAATAGTCCCCTATAGTGTACTGAACTCAAAAGGGTTGCCAGCTCTGTATTCTCATCTCTGGAGGGCAACAGATGAGGCACATTTAAAAGAAACCACATAGCAAAGAATTGGAAACTAAAGGGATGTCCCTCAGTTGAGGAATGGATGAACAAATGGTGGTATATGTGGTAATGGAATACTATCATGCTATGAGAAATGATGAACAGGATGATTTCAGAAAGAACTGGAAAGACCTAAGTGAACTGATGCAGAGTGAAATAAGCAGAACCAGGAGAACATTATACACAGTTACTACAATATTGTGGAATGATCAAATGTGATAGATCTTGCTAATAACAGCAAATATAATGATCCAGGATAATTCTGAGGACTTATGAAAAAGAATGCTATCTGCCTCTAAAGAAAGAACTGTTAGAGTAGAAATGCAGATGAAAACATATGGTTTATCACTTGTTTATTTGGGTATATGGGGTTTTGGTTTTATAAGATTATTTATTTGCTTACAAAAATGAATGATATGGAAAATTTTGTGTGATGATACATGTATAAGCCAGAATGAATTGTTTGTCAGCTCTGGGAGAAAGGAGGGTGACAATATGGATCATATAACTTTGGAAAACTTATGTGGAAATTTGTTATTAAAATTTTTTAAATGAAAAATAAGTATATGTAAAAAAAAGATTCGAACTAACTAAATAATAGAAATCTCACCAGACATGGTCTGATTAGTGCAGAGCACATCAAGACTGTCACCACTTTATATATTTTATACCTTCTTGTGGACCTGTAAGTCCTTGCAAGTGAGAGGAGTGGCCTACAGAACATAAGGTTGTAAGGAATGTATTATTTTTTTTGGGGGGGGGAGGGAAGCAAAAACATGATTTAGTTAAAGTGTGATGGAAAGAATGTTGATTGAAAAGTTTAAATCTGTAATAGGTGGATCTTTTGATAATAGACAAATTTTCCTGAAGGTACAGTTTTATTTTTTTAGACCCTTAACTTCGGTGTATTGTCTCATAGGTGGAAGAGTGGTAAGGGTGGGCAATGGGGGTCAAGTGACTTGCCCAGGGTCACACAGCTGGAAAGTGGTTGAGGCCGGGTTTGAACCTAGGACCTCCTGTCTCTAGGCCTGACTCTCACTCCACTGAGCTACCCAGCTGCCCCCTTGAAGGTACAGTTTTAATGAATTAAGAGACGGACAACCCAGGTGAGAATGAACTAGAGAGGAATAGGGTTAATTGGGATACAGATGAGGATTCTACATGTTGCTGGGCATAACTCTGGTACCTAAAGAAGGGAGTGAATCAGTAGGTTGAGGACCTGGTATAATTGGGAGGAGAAAAGAGTAGTATTTCTTGTATCCATATCTTAACCAACAAAAAAAAAATTGTAGAACAAATCTGACCCAAATAAAATTTGTAATGTTACTATTTTGGAGTTCCAGGTGTGCCATTGATACTTTTTCTTTCTGGTTTGAAAGTGGGTCTTACAGGCTCTAATCTCCACTTCCAATTATCTGGACTTCTTTCTTCCACGATAGTCCAGCAATCTTCTTACCTTGGATGATCATGCCACCCCTATGGCACCTTCCTCTAATGCAGTGGTTCCCAAACTTTTTTGGCCTACTGCTCCCTTTCCAGAAAAAAATATTACTTAGCCCCCTGGAAATTAATTTTTAAAAATTTTAATAGCAATTAATAGGAAAGATAAATGCTCCTGTGGTCATCACCGCTTCCCTGGATCACTGCAGCACCCACCAGGGGGTGGTAGTGCCCACTTTGGGAATCACTGCTCTAATGGGTTGTTCTTCCTCAAAACTCTGTTTTAAGGAAAGTGCCCTGGCTAGTGGTGTTCACTCCTTCATTTCTCTCTGGGCTCAAATGCTGAGTCTCCAGATTTCTTTGTCCATCCTGACCCAGCAATCTACTCAGGCTGGAAGGAAGATCACTTCATTTCATTGACTTTCTCACCCTGGAAGAAAGATCATTCTATCCCTAGAGGACATATCATCTCTAAAGATTATCTTTAAACAATCCTTTGATTGTCCAAATGAACTGTTTGAATCCTCTCCCCACCTTCTTCCCTTTTAGACCTTTATTTTCTACCATTAGAACATAAACTCCTTGAGGGCAGGGACTGTCTTTCTTTCTGTTTGTATTTGTTTTACCAGGGCTTAGTACAATGCCTGGCATTTTGAAAGCACTTAAAAATGCTTTAAAAATGTGTGAAGCCCACCAGCATCCTTTATTCTTCAGGAGAGCAGAGGCCTCCATCTACCCAACTAAAAGCTTTTTGACAAGACGACTCCAGATGGAGTATTTGGGACAGACTATAACTGCTTTAAATTTTCACAGTTTCATCCTCAAGTATACTTCTGTTGTTTCTTCTTAATCTGTCTAATCATAGGTTAATGTTGGCACTTCACAAGATAGGATGTGATTATACTTATCCAGGGCATCTAGACCTGACTTAGGGTCCCAAAAGATCTAGCATATTCTATTAGTAGAGAGACAGTATAGTTTAGGAGATGAATATTATCTCTAAACAACAGAAGCATAAGAAGGCATGAACCAAGTGGCTGGGTATAGTCAGCCTTGCTGCTCCTACACTAACCTTGTGACTCAGTTTTTATAATTAGTTTTTTTTTTGTTTTATTCCTTATAATCTTGATTCCCATCTTGGGTCCTTGACTCAATCTCCTATGCCTAAATCTATGCTTTAGCATTTTGTCCCATGCCAGAATGGGAACTCTCTTGCCCTTACCAGTTCTCCCTGTCATGGTAGCTCAGATCCCTGAACATAAAGTCAGTGGACTATTATTAGAACTCCACCTGGTTGAATGTCTGACTACATGGACATCTGCCTAATTAATATCTTCTACCAGATTACTGAATGTTCTACTCACCCTTTGAAATTTCCCTCATGTGTTGTTGAATATCCCTGAATCCAGTTACTTTTCTGCTTGGATTTCTGCCTACTGCCTCTATACTCCCCTGATAGAAAGATAAGAATGTCTCACATTTATAAAGCAAATTATGATCTATAGCAGTGGTTCCCAAAGTTTTTTGGCCTACCACTCCCTTTCCAGAAAAAAGTATTACTTAGCCCCTTGGAAATTATTTTTTTTAATTTTAATAGCAATTAATAGGAAAGATAAATGCACCTGTGGCCATCACTGCTTCCCTGGATCGCTGCAGCACTCACCAGGGGGTGATAGTGCCCACTTTGGGAATCACTGATCTATAGTAATTGTGAGGTAACTAATGAGCATTAATCTAATTTTGCAGATGATGAAGTTATGCCCTATCTATTCCTTCCCACTAAAGTGACCTTAGGTAAGTCACTTCATCTTTTTTTTTTGCCTCAGGGGCCCTTGCTTAATAATAGGACAGATATAATCTGGATCCCATCTATCCACTAGTCCATTCACATCATAATTTGGCAGTGGCATGGAGTGAAGTCATTTTTTGGCATTTTCTTAACTGACAGATCTACCTGTATTTTAACAGAGGCTGGAATACAGGTTGTTTTGAGTAGATACTACCCATATTCTTTTACCAGAAATCTTAGAGACTGACTACTTTTTTCTACCAACAGTTATTAAATACACTAGAAGATGGATAGATATTTAATAAATTCTGTATATGGATGTTGTGCCACTCAACTCCCCAGTACTTTTGTTGGCCAACAATCTAGGGTTCTTTTCACTAATGGACAATAGAACTCTTGATGGACCAAGTAATTTCTCTCAAGGCAGAGAAATATTTAGCAAGGAATTTCAAAGTCTAGTTCAATAACAAGCATACAAACCCATCAAAATAACTTTTATTACATTAAGACTACAATTCTTAACCAGAATTCTGAGGATACAAAACACATAGATATTCCTAAAAGGAACATGGAGATGGATTACTTTTCCTAGACCCAGTTGAGCTTACATTGATTGACATCATGCAATGTAAACTTCAAAACTTCTAGAAAGGAGTGGCAGAGAGTGAAATGGGGAAGAAAAGAGGGAAAGAGAGGGAAGAGAAGAGGGAGGGAAAGGAGAGGGAAGGAGAAGGGGGGGAATAGTAGAAGAATAGAGGAGAAAAGGAGAGGAGAGGAGAAAAATGCTGTATTGTCACACTACTGGTTACTTCTCTTCCTGTAAGATAGGGAGACCTACATTGCTACCTATTATTACCCATAGAGAAGAAGAATTTCTATTGTCCTTTCTGTTGTACCATCCTCAAGGGAAAAAGAGAAGACAGACTAGGAAGACAGTTCTTTCTTCTCATTTACCTGCCAGGGAGAAGGGGGAAAAAATCTGAAAGAGACAGATTTCTTAAAAGACTTGAGGCTTTAAACCTCACCCTCTACTTCTAGTTTGGTCAGGTCTCATATATATACATATGTATGTGTGTATGTGTATATAGATAGATAGATAGATAGATAGATCTGAAGAGCATATGTAGATCTATAGCAAAAAAAAATTATAT